>NC_077231.1:75549234-75917074 GCF_027887165.1 Monodelphis domestica
CAGGTTTGAATCCTATCTCTCACTTATCAACACATGACCACAGACAAAGATCTGAGTCTCCATTTCCCTGTCAGTAAAGCAAGATTGGACTGGATGGACTCTGAGGTCAGAGAGTGGATTTAATTCTCTCTTTGTTATTTAATTTCATAGTGTATCATGTAGGCAAGATAAAAAGTGTGCCAAGCACTGTACAAAAGCTGGGGAAACAAAGACAAAAACAGGAGTCCTCGCCCTCAAATAGCTTAAATGGTCTACTTTTGTTCTAAAACATCTCTACATCTGGTAGATGCACACAGGGATATCTATTCGCTTGAAGTGGATCATTCACAGACTGATAGATGTACCAGTTATACCTAAATTGAAGTCATTTTTTAATCCTAGATTTATCTACAGAAATAATGATCCTAGCTCTGAACAGAATTCCAATGAATGCAGATCAAGAAAAGTCTGTCTTTGGTACCTCCACAAGCTCATAATGAGGCAGCTAGGTGACACAGGGGAGAGAGAGGGCTGGCCTTAGGGGCAACTAGCCATCTTTCCCCCCAAACCTCCCCATTTCCAAACCAACTATTCTTGTTGAGGGGACCCACCGTTCTCCAATCCCAGGCTCAACCTAGGGATCATCCTTGACACCTCAGTAATCCCCATCCAAGCTGTTGAGCTCTTAATGTCACCTTAGCAACATCTCTCAAATAAAAAGGACCCCCTGAACTCACACTTATTTACAATACACGGCCTGCTGGGGGGTCATGTACACAGTATGGAAGGTAATTTGTTTTAATCCCTCCTTATCTACATAAAAAGTAAAAAGCAAATCATTCTTTTCTAGAATTTATCTACACACATAGCTGAGCCAAACGGCTTGCTTTCTTCACATGCACACACAAAATAAGGCATTCATTTAAAATCTATTGACAGTTTGCCAGGTGGAGAGGAACCTTTGTATTTCCATCCCAAAATTGTAAGGGGATAAATAGAAGCTTTGTATTTCCATCCCAAAATTGTAAAGGGGGTAAATATCTAAAGGGAGGTGGGAGAATGTTAATAATTGTGTATGATATTCTTAGAAGGAAACATGTACACAGTATGAAAGGTAATTCTTAATTTTCCTACCCTTTAGGAGGATTTTCTTTTTCTCTTCCTTCCTTCCTTCCTTCCTTCCTTCCTTCCTTCCTTCCTTCCTTCCTTCCTTCCTTCCTTCCTTCCTTCCTTCCTTCCTTCCTTGCTTCCTTTCTTTCTTTCTCTTTCTTTCTTTCTTTCTTTCTTTCTTTCTTTCTTTCTTTCTTTCTTTCTTTCTTTCTTTCTTTCTTTCTTTCTTTCTTTCTTTCTTTCTTTCTTTTCTTTCTTTCTTTCTTTCTTTCTTTCTTTCTTTCTTTCTTTCTTTCTTTCTTTCTTTCTTTCTCTCTCTCTTTCTCTTTTTCTCTCTCTTTCTCTTTCTTTCTTTCTTTCTTTCTTTCTTTCTTTCTTTCTTTCTCTCTCTCTTTCTTTCTCTCTTTCTCTCTCTTTCTTTCTTTCTTTCTTTCTTTCTTTCTTTCTTTCTTTCTTTCTTTCTTTCTTTCTTTCTTTCTTTCTTTCTTTCTTTCTTTCTTTCTTTCTTTCTTTCTTTCTTTCTTTCTTCTTTCTTCCCTCCCTCCTTTCTTTCTTTCTTTCTTTCTTTCTTTTCTTTCTTTCTTTCTTTCTTTCTTTCTTTCTTTCTTTCTTTCTTTCTTTCTTTCTTTCTTTCTTTCTTTCTCTCTCTCTCTCTTTCTTTCTTTCTTTCTTTCTTTCTTTCTTTCTTTCTTTCTTTCTTTCTTTCTTTCTTTCTTTCTTTCTTTCTTTCCTTCCTTTCTTTCTTTCTTTCTTTCTTTCTTTCTTTCTTTCTTTCTTTCTTTCTTTCTTTCTTTCTTTCTTTCTTTCTTTCTTTCTTTCTTTCTTTCTTTCTTTCTTTCTTTCTTTCTTTCTTTTTTTCTGCCCTCCCTCCCTCCCTCCCTCCCTCCCTCTCTTCCTTCCTTCCTTCCTTCCTTCCTTCCTTCATACCACTAGAAAGTATCTGAAACCAAATCTGAACCCAGGTCCTCCCATCTCTAGGCCTGGATCTCAACTTACTCGAGTCACCTAGCTGCCCACAGAAGGATTTTCTAAAAATAAAATAATTTACTCAGGTGACATTGGCCTCCTTGAAGTTTCTTAAATAAGACATTTTACCTCCCGTCCTGGGAATTTTCTCTGACTTAATTGGCACTGTCCTGTTCTCCATCCTTACCTTTCCTGACTTTCTTCAAGTCCCAGCTGAAATTCTTCTTTTTTACAGGAAGCTTTTCCTGATTCCCCCTTAATTCTAATGCCTTCCCTCTGTTGATTGCCTTCAAATTTATCCTGTCTCTATCTTCTAAATATTTTTTTCCTTGTTTCCTCCCCCATTAGACTACAGGCTCCTTGAGAACAAGGATTGTGTTTCTGCCTTTCTTTGTACCTCCAGCTCTTAACACAGGACCTGGAACATAGTAGACCTTTCTAGGACCTCCTGAAGTAGGGAGGGATTTTAGGCAGGAAGACCCACCAGGAGGCTATCTATTATAATAACTGTGGGGAGGGGGCTTTTCTAGGGTGGAGGCATTGGAGGAGAGAAGGGGCTGTATTTGAGAGATGTTGCTAAGGTGATATCATCAGGTCTTGGCAACAGCTTGGATATGGGGAGTAGGGGGAAGAGTTAGTGAGATGGCAAGGATGACCCCCAGGTTAAGCCTGGAGTACTAGGAAGGTGGTGGTACCCTCAAACAGGAATAGGAATATGGAGATTTGGGAGGAAAGACAGTGAGTTAAGTTTTGAACATGTTGAGTTTAAGATGTCTATTGGACATCCTTTTTTGAGATTTCTGAGAAGAGATTGAAGATTTAAAACTGGAGGTTGAAGGAGAGGTTAGGGCAAGACAGGTTGATCTGAGAATCATCAGCATGGAGATGATCATTAAATCTGTAGGAACTGATGAGATCACCCAGTAAAGCAGGATAGAAGGGGAAGAGAAGAGAGCCTAGGACAGAACCTTATGGGACACAAGTGACCTGGATAAAAATCTAACAGAGGAAATTGAGAGGTAGGAGGGAACAAGTTAGAACAGGTTCTTTAAAACCTAGACAGAAGAAAATATCAAGGAGGAAAGTGACCTGTAGTGTCAAAGGATGAGGATGGAGAAGAGTCCATTGGATTTGGCAAGGGACAATGACAAAGCTTGGAGCTAGGTAACAAATAGCTGAATCAATCCACTGAACATGTATGACTTTTCCTCACAATTTAGCAGATGATTAGACTATTTAACTCACATCTGGTTTATTTAGGCTCATTCTGGAAAACACAGGCAAACCAAATAGGTTTGAAATTATGAATTTATTTCTCTAGAGATAGAGAAAGCATGTGCTAAGTACTTATTATGCTCTAAGCACTGGGGATAGAAATTCAAAAAAATAATTAAAATTAAAAAAATAAAGGAATATAAATTCAAGCCTAAACCCAACCCTCAAGGTTGATGTATAGCATTCAGTGAGAGAATATAAAACATAAAAACAACCTAGGAAGTGGGGAGGGGAGGTAGAAAAGGCTGAGGAGTTCGGAATGGATCTGAGAAGTCAAGTAAGCTGAGCAAGGATGACTGGGCCATTTCCAGAAATGGGGGTCTTGGCCAAGAACTCCCCCATTGAAGAGGGGTTACAAGAGCAAGAGTTAGACACGACTGAAAATGAGTCCAGATTCAGGACTCTCCAAATGGGACACCAAGTTGGTTAGGGCAAAGAAGACTTCCTTTTGTTAACTGGGAAGTGACTTTGAGCAGCTCATTGTGTCCCATCATCAAATCTGAGCTGCTATAATTAAAGGAACCCTCAAGTCCGAGTTTTGTCCCAGACTTTCTTCTCATTTCCTTGTAGAGAAGAGGAAAGATTTGTTACTAAGAACCTGGGGAACTCCAAACTACAAGACCTTTGGCAGTTTTCTGGAATAGCACTTTCTATGAGGATGACAACTAAGAGTAATTTAACTATCTGAAATTAAACAGGAACCCAGAATGTATGTTATCCCTGTCTGGGGAATTGGGGGTGCCCCTGTTACAACCTGGCATGTCTGTGCATACCCTCTATAAAGACTCTGTGATTCCAGGCAAGTCATTTAATCTTTGTGTGTCTAAATTTCCTCATCTGACAAATAAGGATTATATTTGACCTCAAAGTTTCCTTTTAACTCTAAATCTATGATCCTTTGAGCCTGTGTGCGTAAATAAACATAAACAGATATATGCACAAATAATTTCCTGTTTCGTTTATCTGATTAAAAATGTGAATTGAAACAGGAACTGTTCTGGTAACATATGCATGTAGAATTAAACCCCTTTAAGCCTTTTTAAAAAAAAAATTATATAAATCTCACAGAAATATCCTTGAAAAGATAATTTTTTAAAAAGAATTTGAAAAGAAATATCTTTGAAAAGATATCAAATAGGGTGTGGAAGGGTGAGAAGAGGGAAAATCATTCTGGACATGTAATTTCATCTTCTAAAGAAAACAAAACCTTATGAGCAAGAATCCTCCCATTCCTGTGCCATTTTTCAGGCAATCTATGAGGCTCCTTAGGGGGTACAGTCAGGGTAGCTTGAAAGTCCAAGGGGCCAAAGAAGTGAGAAATGTTGAGCTGTGCAGGAGAAATCCCTCAGTTCTCAGATGTAAATTGAGATGTGCACATGAAAGGCAACTGAATATCATTAAGGAAGGCAAATGTTAATTTGTTTAGAGTTGGGGATGTGAACCTAGGTGTCTTGGCACTCCTTCTCAGTCTAGCTCCATGATCCTATCCCATTTGATTTTTGATGATTTGGTGAGCATTTATTTCCCCTCTCCCCCTTTTCTGCCTCCCCAAAAGTTACAGAGGGCAGAAATTTGTTATCCAAATTGATAGACCTTCTGCACTAGGATTCTAAAGCTCTTCTGGTGTTGTTGTCTTCTCTTTCCTCTTCTTCTTCTTCTTCTTCTTTTTTTTTAATCTTAATTTCTGTCTTAGTAACAACTCTAGGACAGAAGGGTAAGAGCTAGGCAAACAGGGTTACTGAGCATGGGAGATAGGATTTGAACCTTTGACTCTAGTGTCAGCATTCTTTCTCCAGTACCACAGACTGAATTTGGCCTGTAAGGATTTGGATACAAATCCTTTTTCTAATCACTTCTCCTGGCCTCAGTTCTCTCATCTACAACATAGGTGATTGGCTAGCCACAGGAATCAGTTAAAAGAATGCTAGATTTAGAGTCTAATGACTTAGAAGGTCCAAATCCTACCATTGCTACTTGTAGAATGTTGAGCAGTCAAGCCATTTGAGCTCTGTTTACACATCCTCTGAAAAATGAAGGGGCTGGAGCTTTACATTTATGATCTTCACCAGTATATTCATATAACAATATGAATCCACTTTAATAATATATACTCTTGTTCTGGTTTATTGTTCTTTTCATCAATTCATCCAAATATCACCCCAACGTCCTGGTGTTTTAGGAGCCAAATCAGAAATAGACACATTACCCACTGCTTTTTCATTTGTGCACTCAGCCACATCATTCATTAGTATAGGAAGATTCTTTGGGATTTCATTTTCCATTACCGTTTTTTTTCAGAAGGAATACTACTCTCCTAGAGATAGGTTGCAAAAGAACCAATGGATAAATCTATTTACAAGTTGGAAAAAATGAAACAGAATAGACTACCATGAAAATTATATAAATAAAAAGTAAAAAAAGATATTGACAGCTAGGTATGAAGGTAGATTCTCACTTTCTACCCATTTGCAGGTACATCTTAAAAGCAGCTGCACCTATGAAGACTTTTTGGAAATCATTAAAATCAGATAGCGATGGTAAAATATTCCATTTACAAACCCATTATTTTGTATTGAAAGCAAAATTAAAGAGATAACAGTGTGATTATGAGCTTATAAAATCACAGCCAATATATAGTATTGACCTCAGCTTGAGACAGTAGAGAATGCCTTTTGAATTCAGAACTACAGCCTAGAAAAGCAGCTTGATTCTTCATGAAGGGATTGCTGGCTCTTTGGATATGCTGCTATTGACCAGATAGGATGCAGGAGAAGATGCAGAAGAGCAAATTACTTTTAGGCACTACAGCCTCTGAAATTTCTCTTTCAGTCTCAAGAGAAAAGACTTTGGGTTGCTAAGAATCTTTGGCCTCAAGGATTAAAGGGAAAAAAGTCAGGAGAAAGATCTGGTCTTCTGGGTCTCAGAGAAAAGAACTAGACCAGATGAAAAGCCACAGGAAGCAGATCATATGAGAGGTTGAATGTTGCAGTGCAAGGAAGGTCAGTTTTGGCATTAGGATGGCCAAAAGTCTTCCTTCTGGCATTCTAGTTGTACATCCTTAGGTTAGTCACTTAGCCTGTCAGTGATTCAGGCAATTCTAAGATCATAAATTACTTTTATCTAGGTAGAGGGAGAGGAGTTTCTCCATTAATAAGATCATAAGTGCAGATCTCTATATACTATATCCTCAATCAAAAATAGGGATGGGATTTCTTTACAATTAGAGTTGTTCTAGAGTAGAATTGGCTGAAAGTTTTTGTAGTAGGTATTCTAGCACTGAAGGTCTTCCAAAGCTAGGAATATGGCAGAAGGGATATCTAATTCACCAGAGAGCCTGGGGACTAGTTGACTTTCCTAATCCTGGAAATTGATGATCATATCTACAACAATATTCCATTCTTACCAATGCAACCCTCATCAAGGCTATGGAATCAGGATAGCAAGAAATTCCATTTACTTTCTGCCCTTTTCTTCCATTCAATTCCTCGTGTTTCTTTTGCACCTTTGCTTTGTCAGTTCCTATTGACCATTGTCATTTCTTTTTACTAAAATGGAAAGGGACAAAAAGATATCTTTTATCTTGCAGGCATTCATAACCTAAGATCTGTAAAGATTTCCTCCCCTTTAAAACTATTTCATTAACCAATATTTCAATATAATTTGGTTTCATTGGTAATCCTACATATTTAATTTTGTGCATTGTAAAACATTCTGAAAAGGGATGCCTAGACTATCAACAGGGGTCTATCTAATATATATAAAAAGGATAACAACTTCTGATTTAAAGAATCTTCTCTACCTCAGTGAAATCACAAATCTAGTCTCTATTTCTGCTCTGATCTATACCTTCCTCATTGTTCAGTCACTCTTGAGTTGTGTCTGACTCTTCATGACCCCATTTTGGATTTTCTTGGCAAAGAAACTGGGCGTGACTTGCCATTTTTTTCCAGTTTATTTTACAGATGAGGAAACTGAGGCAAACAGGGTCAATGTTGGTCCCCTTGTAAATGTCTGAGGCCAGATTTGAACTGACTTCAAGGCTGACACTCTATCCACTGAGCCACCTCACTCCCCTCTCATAGTGATCATAGTTTTAGAACCAGAAGGGACCTTGGAGGTCATCCAGTCTTTGTCACACAGGAGATTAAGGAAAGGTGACTTTTGAACTCAAATCCTCCAAACCTCTCCTCAGCATTGTCTTTCACCATAGAGAATCTCTAACTTCCTAGCACCTGGTCATTCTGGTTCAAATCTGTTCAGTATTGGAGCAAAACTGCCAAGAAAGGGCAAATAATAGGACCTGACCTCATAATACTTATCAACGTGCAAAACCTTGGTTTCAAGAATGGGAGAGTTTCATATGGCCTGAAGGAAAATGAGGATATCAAGGCAGGAGAAAATGCTAGTTTTACAGACACAGAATCAAAGACAGTTGATTAACAAAACCAAAACTTTGTATGTTTAGTAGATAGCCACAGAAAATTATCTTTGGCTTGAACAAAGGAGCGCTTGAGTAAAGAGCAGTACTGACCCAACTTTGTTGACCAGCTGCTACACAGGAAGACTCATATAAGTTACTTTCTAATTCTTTATGCCACGCTCAGTGCCATCCTGAGTAACAAACCCTATGTTTGAGATAAGAAAATGTTTTAAAACTTCTGTTTAAAGCGGGTAAAACCAATGCGTCAATCTATGCCCTTCCTTCTCAGACAAGCAAGGAAAAATACATTGTCTTCTACAAGGGAACTCCACCATAGATAAGTCATTCAATGAACCACTTATTCAGAAATCAAAAAATGGAAGCACCGAGAAAGAACACAAGAAAAACTTCCCAGCTTGGTACAATCATGTCCTGAAAAGTGCTCGATATGGAGATTAAATAAACTATAATTGTAAAGTGCTTAACAAAGAGCCTGGCATGTAGTCAGCACTAGAGAAATATTAGCTGTTATTATAGCAAAGGAACTATTATGCTATATTTTATTTGTCATATATTATTACATAAAGTATAATTCTCTTGCTTATTGTTATTATTATTCTGTGAAGCCAAAGGAGCTGGACCTTTGCCGTTTAACTACCATTGAATAAATCAGTTCACCTCTGTTTGCTTCAGTTTCCCCATCTGAAAATGGGGATAATAATACCACCTATCTCAAAAATTCAGAGCTGGGTACTTGGAGGTCATCTTGTCTAACTTCTGGTTGAGTTGTTTTACTACAATAAAAAGTGATAATACAATTTAATCATTCTCCTATATGATATAATATTATTATAATACTATGTAATATATACAATGCAATACAATTACCAGAATATATAATATGGTATATTATAATATAATATTTAATGCAATAGTATAATATTACAATAATAGATAATATTATCACAGTAATATTGTATACATATTACATAATATAATACATAGTAAACATACATAACATAATTCTAATTATATTATATAATAATATAACTATTGCAGTACAATAATAACAAACAAAATTAAAATGATCATAATTGCTAATTTGTACAGCACTTAAAAGTTTACAAAGCACTGGCTGGAAAGGAAAGTGGGAGTCAGGATGGAGATATCCTCATCCCTCTTTCTCTAGCCCAAGGACTATGCCAGACTCTCCTTCTGTCTCTGTCTGTCTGTCTCTCACTTTCTCTCTGTTTCTGTCTTTCTGTCACTGTTTCTGTCTTTCTGTCTGTCTCTGTCTTTCTGTCTCTGTCTCTCCTTTCTCTGTCTCTCTCTTTCTGTCTCTTCTCTCTCTCTCTCTCTCTTTGTTTCTGTCTCTTTTCTCTCTCTCTGTTTCTGTCTTTCTGTCACTCTGTTTCTGTCTTTCTGTCTGTCTCTGTCTCCCCTTTCTCTGTCTCTCTCTGTCTTTCTGTCTCTTCTCTCTCTCTTTGTTTCTGCCTCTTTTCTCTCTCTCTGTTTCTGTCTTTCTGTCTCTTCTCTCTCTGCCTCTCTCTCCTCCTCTCTCCTTCTGTCTTAGAATAGACACTAAGTATTGGTTCTAAGGCAGAAGAGGGGGTAAGGGCTTGGCAATGAGGGTCAAGAGACTTACCCAAGGTCACACAGCTAGGAAGTGACTAAGGTCAGATTTGAACGAGCTTCTTCCTGCCTCTAGTCCTACCTAGCTCTCTATCTCCTACACTACTGGGCTGCCTCTTAGTCAATGGTTTCAAATATAATAAGTAGATTAAAAATGACACATAATCCCTTAAAGTCCTGCATGTTCACCTTTGCAATTCATATCAATTGGCATTTATTTAGCATTTCAAAATCATTCTCTGGCTGAAGACAAGCAATATGGCGCATGCTTGCTCCATCTCTCATACAGAGGATAAGAAATGGGCAGAAGGGGGAAGGGAAGTGGGGAGAGGAGAGACTAAGCCTCCCAAAGCCTGCAAATAACACACTTGTCACATTCCAAGTGCTGAAAATAAGTGTTCTTGCACCTTCCATGTTATTCTCACAACATGAGGTGCCATGGCAAGTTAACAAGGTAATATCTGGGTTTCAACTAGATAGTGAAGATTTTTTAAAAGTTATTCGATATGAAAATTGCCTTGTTTAGAGAGAAGAGAAGCTTTTAAAAACACACTGATGTGTTACTTGATGGCTCATACAAAAGGCCCATTTCCCAAACTCACAGAACCTTAAGAGTTCCAAGAGAACCTTCGGGCCAACTGGCCAGTGCCCCGCCGGACACTCAAATCTCTTCCATGATATCCCCCAACAAGAGATCTCCCGTCTCTGCTCCCAGAGTACCCCTAAGGACGGGGAACTTTCCAGATTCAATCCTTTTCCCTGGCTAATGCTCATAAGTCACTTAAGTGTTTACGTGTATACTGTGTTTTTATGTTCCTAGGGTTAGAGATAGGGACTAGACTTGCCATTTTATTAACATAGCCAGCTCCTGAATGAAATACTCTTTCTTTAGGTGCATAGACTTTGGAAATTCGCCTGAAATTCTGAGAAATGAGATACTCTGCTTGCTCACGGTTACATAGCTGGTGTGTCTCAGAGGTTGGACTTGAACCCAGATCCTCAAAGTCTAGACACCACCTATTACACTATACTGCCTTGCAGTGAGACTTGGATGATTCTAAAAGAGAGAATGAGGCTGATTTTGACCCTGCAACTCTGCCTCACTGAAATCCAATTCAAGTGAGTCAAGACATCACCCCATGATGTCACTGGTCCTTTCAAAAAAACAAAAAACAAAGAAGCAACCACCACCACTTGGGGAGAGAAACTTAGCCAGGCTGGTGAACTTCCAGGGAAGGGAAAGATGCATTTGGGCCAGTATTTGGGAGAGAAACATAGGCTGGACCTATATTTTCCTTAGAAAGGAGACCTCTCAGATGAGTTAACTCACAGGACCAATATTGCTCTTCCCCTAGACTTAGAGAGTAGCCTAGAGGGTAACTGTCTCCTGTAGGGTCACAGGGCCAGGATGACCAAAGGGAGCACAGGCTCTTCTTGGCCTCAAGGCCAGCTTTCTGCCCATTATGCTGACCTATCTCTTCATAACATTTCTGATTATAACATGAACAAATCCTTGTTGACTGAATTCAGTCACTGGCCAGTTCCCATGAACGTTCTTCTTCCATGTTTCATCTTGAAGAAAAGATGATCCTGAGATCTTATATGAGCCAAAAGCAAGCTCTGACACATCCTGCAAACTAGGAAGGCTTTGATAAGAGTCCCAGTGAGGGACCATCCATGCATTTGCCAACTGAGAACCAGTCTAGCAAAATTCAGAGACTTATAAATGGGGATTTAGCCATCCCATGGTAACTCATGAAGACCATCTACTTAGTCAAAGCACCGGAAGGGTGATGATAGGTCTGGACATGGGGGTATCTCCACAGGTGAAATTAGTTCTTGATTCTTGAAGTTCTCAACCACTTGTTTGTTTAACTAATCAATCAATCAATTAGTTAATTAATCAATTGATTTATTAGTCCAACAAATAGTGCTGGAGCCGGTCAGGATCATCGGTGCTTGTGTTCTGATTCTCAATGCATTTGTTTGATCCCCTTTTGTTGGTAGACTAAGGTTAGGGCTTGTTCAGAGACGATGGAGGGGGCAGTGCTTTGTTTCTCCGCTCTCCTGTTTTGTCTGTGATGTTTGAAAAGCATTGGCCAAGCACATTGAGTGATGGAACTAAAGTCAGGAAGGCTTGGTTTCAAATTCTGCCTTTGACACTTAGCCAGCTGTAGTGTTGTTGCTCAGGCGCTGTATCTGACTCTATCTAACCCCATTTGGGGTTTTCCTAGCAAAGATACTAGAATAGTTTGCCATTTATTTGTCCAGCTCATTTTACAGATGAGAAAATTGAGGCAACCAGGGTTAATTAACTTGCCCAGGGTCTCACAATTAGGAAGTGTCTAAGGCTGGTTTTGAATACATCTTCCTGTCTCCAGGCCTGGCACTCTATTTATTGTGCCACTTAGATGCTCCAGACTTAAAGGACTTTCCAATGACTTGGAAGTGTGTCTTGAAATTGTCTTTTGTAAATTGAGGCTCAGCCTTTATCCATTTCTCTCCATAGTAGCCTAGCCCTTACAAATACCTCCAAATTTCCTTTTCTAAAGTAAAGTTTGAATAATCTGTCAGATCTCTCAGAGGTTCAATGGAAAGAATGTTGAATCTGGAGTCAGACAAAATCAGTTCAAATCCTAGCCCTCCCTTGGTATTTTATTTTAATTAATTAATTCATCTATTTGCTTATTTATTAATTTATCTGCTTATTGATTCACTATTTTATCTATTTAATTACGAACTTTTACCAAAGAAATATTTGCTTAAAAAGGCATAATCACAAATATATGTATATATTCCACATGTGGAATCCATCTTCCCCATTGTATCACCTCATAGTTGGGAATGGGGAAGAAAAGAGAAGGGGAGAAGAGAAGCGAAGAGATCTTTGTCCTATTTGAACACTGGGATCAAGCCCAAATAGAAATGGGGGAGATGGGGTGAAAGATTAGAGAGGGGCACTAAAGCACACAGAAGAATTCCTGTGGGTCAAACATCAACTTCAATTTAAAAAAATAACATTACCCATATTTTATTTGTATTCTTATTTAGTTTGTTAACTATTTCCCAATTTCATTTAATTTAAGCCATTCCTTATTCAGCAGTGTTGCCATTATAGAGCACTATCCTCCGATATTTTTTAAAATCTTATTAGGGGGTATCCTTTGCCCCTTTGGGCCTCAATTTCTTCATGTTTAAAATGAAAATTGGACCTCATGCCCTGGGACCTCTTCTAGCTTTAAGATCCTTCCCTTCCCTCTTGAAACTTAAAAATTCTCTCACACACAGTGCCTTCCCTTACCCCTCTATAAACAACGGATGCTTCCAAGGTACCAAGACCCTGCAGGACCCCATTTTATTGGCAGAAAAAAAGACCTTTAAAGCCTTCAAATGTCAAACCCCATCCTTCCTGAGTGATTTTGGAGACCAATGAAGCTTGCTTACTTTCTGTTTCTTTGCAGGTATTTTGTAGAAAACCTCAAGTTTCACATGATTGCATATTTTAGGTTAGAATGTTTCTTTTGAGACTCTTTAAGTGTGTCTGTATTTACTTCCTTTTGGGAGGGGGGGAGTACAGGGGAGTTCCAGCCAGCAATTTGGTGACCTACTATTTACAAATCCTAAAGTTGGCCAAACAACAAGCAAAATCTTGACACAAGTTTGCAAGCCTACCAGCAATTGCCTACCCCTAAACTGAAGAAATTGAGTTCAAAACACAAAAATACAAAAAGAAACCCAAACAAATCAACTAAAACGTTAAAAAATTTAGGGGTTTCTAAAGTTGGAAATAGCAATTCCCTGATTTAACATAACTTATTAAGGGGAGGAGGGGAAGATTCTGAAATTTAGATGACATCTCAATAATAAAATAACATCTTATTTTATACATTTAACATTTATTAAATATGAATATATAATATTATAACATTTAATATGTGTTATAGACCCCTGAGCAGTCTGGGGAAGCCTTTGGACCCCCTTTTCTAAATGTTTTGAAATGAATAGAAATACAAAGAAAATTCTATTGAAATAGTGTTATCCCCAAACAACCATACAAGTTCACAGGTTCCAGGCTAAGAACCTCTGCTCTAGGGACATTAAGAATTAGGAGAAATAGGGCACAATAGAAAGTCCTGGCTTTTATGTGAACACATTCATTTCCCCTGGGCCTCAACTTCCCCCTTTGTAAATATGACAAGGTTAGACTAGATGATCTCCAAAGTTTCTTTCTCTTAACTTTTAATTACCCCTTCTGGCTTTAAATATATGATCTCCTTCCTTCCCCCTCAGCCTCCCTCCCCCTGCTTTTGTTTGTTTCTTTGGCATTTTTTTTTAGACAGAAGCTTAAAAAAATCGAGAAACAGAAATGAGGCCAACTGTGACTCTAAAATGAAAATAATATATAATATATAATAAGTCAATGGGGATTTCCCCCCTTCCTTTAACTTTGTGGAAAAAAATCCCCTCTTAGTTTCTCCTGCAAAAGTAACCTTAAGTATTTACTTCCTTCCATATCATATATACACTTTTACCATGGAACTTAGTCAAATATGTCAAGAGGAGATGCAAGAAAAAGCCCAAATGTCAGCCATCTGTAGACCAGAACTGACATACTTGGGTGGTGGTGGTGGTGGTGGGGATGAAAACACCTCATTTTGTATAACTAAAAATGGGTCCTTGTATACACCACAGAGCCAGCTCCATACCACCCAATCAGGAATTCTATAAATATGTACCCCAGTCACATAAACAGTTTCTTTTCCAATTCTAGATAGCAGTTTATCTTAACTGAGCCAAATCAATTTAGCTTGGGAGAGAAGAGCAGGAGAGAAATGGAAGAGGTAGTTAAAAGCAAGCCCAGAGATGGAGAAGCCTGAACTTTTCAAACAGGCTGGAGCAGGGCCATGTGGTGGATTTCATTTCAACATAAGCAAGAAGGTATCACTCTCCCTTTCTTCTCCCCAAGGAGGGTGAAAAAAAGAGCTTTCTCCCATAGACCTTTCTGGTGGTTTGGAGTTGGGTACATTACAAGGGATACTAAGTGGTCAAATAGACACAGAGTTAAGGTGAACCTTTGGTCAATTACAATGGATACCAACAAGGTAAAAATAGATCAAGTTAGACTGAACTGTGGGTTAATTACAATGGATATTAACAAGGTCAAATAGACACAGAATTAAGGTGAACCTTTGGTCAATTACAATGGATACGATTGGGACTATTACCAGTTACTGAATTTAGATATTAACTTTAACAGTTTTTAACAATACCAACAAGGTAAAAATAGATCAAGTTAGGCTGAACTGTTTCATTAATTACAATGGATATTAACAAGGTCAAATAGACACAGAGTTAAGCTGAACCTTTGGTCAGTTACAATGGATACCAACAAGGTAAAAAAAGACCAAGTTAGGCTGAACTGTGTGTTAATTACAATGGACATTAACAAGGTCAAATAGAGAATTAGACTGAACTGTTGGGTCAGTTACAATGAATACTAACAAAGTAAAATAGACCAAGTTAGGTTGAATTGTTGGATTAGTTACAATAGATATTATTAAGGGAAAACAGATCAAGTTTGGCTGAACTCTTGGTCCTTTCTAGTATCTTTCAGTTGAATAAATTATAATAGATATTAATAAAGCAAAATAGACAAGCTGAAAGAGCAATCCCTCTTTTTTCCTACTCATTAGTTAATCCAAATGCAAGGAAAATGAGTTATGAAGGGTGGGGTATTAGGTGAGAAAAATGAATATAGGTTATAGGTAGGAGTTTGCTGGTAATGTTTAATAGCCAGCATTTTATTTTAAAAAAAAAGTATGCAAGGCACATACATTTAGCCTGAATGAACACCTTCTTCACAATTTTCTTAAGTCTAGACAATAAGCAAAGCAATAAACCAAGCCCCAATTGGTAGCATTTGGGAGTGTAAATGCTTACAATGAAAATTTAACAGTGAGCCCTGAGCGGGTTCCAGCATGTATGGGGATAGCTCAAGCAGCTCATTTTCTGTCTCTAGGCTCTGATGGTTGCAAAACAGAAAAGTAACTCAGAGAAAGCCTCTCTAGTCCCCTGTAGATGCATTATTTGAATTAATTATCTCTTCAGTTTTAAAGGAATGTTCCTTACGCGTACATATACACAAACACATAATTAAAAGAAGAAAGCCAATACAACGATTCTTGTTTTCCTTCTCTCATCCCCATGGTTTAGAAGGATTATTTGCATCTCTCTTGCTTGTTCCTGTCGATTTTTTAAAAGCTGCCATTCAGTTTACTGCCCCCCCCCCAAGTTGCTTAATCATCTTTTTCAGTTTGCCCCAGATCAGACTTTTTGATTTCTAAGCACCTAATGAGTATTCTACTAGAACTGCTCTGGTTCATTGAAGCTACCATAATGGCACCTTCCTAGCTTGACTTTCTGTTCCTTATTCCATAGGGAAAAACTAGCTAAAAAAAGAAGCAGATGATTTTGGGGGTCGCCTCTTGGTTTTTCACAGGGCATTAATACCAGGCTGACTTTGAGGCAGTGGTTTTTAGATGGCTTCAGGCTCCAGCTTGCTCAGCTGAAGACTCTCTGGGATGCCCACCTGATGGGTTAATGAGGAAGAAAAAAAGGATTTTCATCTTCACTACAAGGTCTGTCTGATCTGGTCTACAGATGGCTGACATTTTAGCTTTATCTTGTATTTCTTTTTCCTATTCTGTTTTCCAGATCAAAAAACAACCTACCCAAGATAACTATAGACAATAGGACCCCTTTGGGTGAGTATTCAGCAAAAGACACAATAAAAAATTAAATCGATTAGGAATGGGACTGGAAAAATGACTATTCTATAATTGAATTCATATGAGGGAGCGATCTTTTGGGCCATCAAAAAGGTCACAGTCAGAAAACAGGATTCTGAAAATTACATTTTGAGAACAGTTTTTTTTAAAGTGATGATCCTCTTTATATATTGTCTTCTTTATATATTGTTAGATTGTCAGTTCCTTGAGGGCAGGGGCTGTCTTGATTATTGTATTTTTAGTCCCAACCAGTAGTCCGTTGCCTGACAAATAGTAGGTACTCATTTGATAAATGCTTTATCATTTATTCATGAAGGTTACTGCCCCTATTTGTTGCTTGATTTTTATTGAAGTATTATTTTATGTTATTATAGCTTAATGTTGCCCCCAAAGACTTCTTTTTTAAATAAAAAAATTAATGAACAAAAATCTATTTTCTTTCACCTTTTCACTGCCCCCAACTCCCCCTTTAAACTAAAAAAATTCATTGAAAAAAATCTATTTTCTCTTCTATCTTAAGCAAAACAAATTGCCACATTAACCAAATGCCTCATAGTATATGCCTCAACTCTCATGAAAAATTTTACCACCTCACTCCTTAAAGGAGTTCTTACCCTTTACTTTTTAAATTAAATTTTACATATTTTTCTAAATTGATATATGTCATCTGTTTTACACACATATTGCAATTGGCATCAGAAGATGGGATTCAAATCCCAGAGCTGCTACTTACTCACATGATTCTGGGTAAGTAGCAACAGTTTGGGACCTCCAGTTCCTTCTTTATAAAATGGGGGGATTTGGAGTAGGTGATTTCTGTGGCTATTTCAGTTTAAAAATCTATGGTTCTTTATTATCTTGCATCACAAGGTCTCCTCCAGCACACTGATAAACTTAAGAATGAAATAATGAAAAGAAGATTGAAAGAATCGCTATTTTTACCCGTAATGGAAATCCAAGTAAGTGTCATTTCTTAGTGAAGGGTTGTTCATATGAATAAGCTACATAATTTTTCATAGAAATACAATAGAAATATATCAGAGGAGTTAAAAGATAATATAGTCCCTCTTGCACTAGTTTATAAAGTGAGCTAACTGAGGTCCAGAGAGTTGAAATGAATTTTATAAACAGAAAAAACTGAGACCCAGAGAAGTAAGTAAGTTGCTCAGGATCATGGAAGCAGCTCTTTGAAGGTCCTCTTTGAACTTAAGTTTTTTGCTTACAGATTGATTGGCTTTCCCCCCACAAAATTAGAAACACTAACAGAGAATTGCTGTCATAACACTAGTTTTAAAAATTTTATAAAATTCACCTAATAGTAATTTACAGGTTATTTATATTATATATAAATTCTCTCTATATAACAGATCAATTATAAATGATTTATTATTTATTAATATTATTTGAACCTAGCTTTATGTGCATAGAGAGTGTCTATCCCAACACTGTAGGTCATGATGACTTCAGAGACCCTTTAGGGAAGCTTAAGTGCTTGTTTTGGGTTCACCTGGGTTTCAGGTCCACCCCCAAAATCTTCTGCTTTGAGTTCCCCAATACTGTGTTTTATTGAACATTTATACTTACCTGCCAACATATAATAATATACATTTTAAGCTTCCTTACCTGGAAATTGCCCTTTTCTAGAAATTACCTATGTGCTGGCCACCCAGCTGTTTGTTATTAGATCCTTAGACTCTCAGACCCTCACACCCTCATAACCCCTTTACATCTATATGACATAAACCTCACAGAGAGCAGAGGAGGGAACTACAGCTTTTTTCATGCTCTTTCCTCTGCTGAAATGACTTAATTTTTTCCCCCAAATTCTTTTAGGTTTTGGGGTTTGTTCTCAATGGACATATTCCAGTGTTACTCAACTAACATTTAGTAAACACCTTCAATGTTTTAAATATAATCTGTTCAATTCAATAATTCAACAATTCAGTATTGCATTTCCACCTGATTGAACCTCATGTTGCTTACTAGTAAAATGGGGAAAATGATGTTTGCATTGCATCCTACAAAACCAGGATCTAGTTTCCCATTAGACGACCTCATTTTTCCTAATCTATAAAGTGATGAGGTTGGACCAAATAGCCTCTGAAGAGCCAGCTAGGACTAGATCAATGAGTTCATATCTTTAAAAAAAGAGAGAGAGGGATAAACTGTCTATTGTAGAGATGTTGATCACTGAGGCACCAGCACATTTTGACCAGAGGGCAAGACCAAGATCTTTTTAAGACTGAGAACAGATTTTCCGTGTATACATAAAAGACCATAGGATTATAACTCTAGGGCTTGAAAGGGCCTCACAGAGCATCTCATTCATTCCCCTCATTTTAAATATGAAGAATGTGAATCCCAGGGAGTACTTGTCCAAATTCACATTTAAGATAGTCATCTGGGATCTGGAAGGAATCTAGTGTAAAAATTCAATTATAATCCCAAATAAGAAAAATATTATATTTTAAAGATCATTAGAAATCAAGGAATAAAGAGGATACAAAATAAAAACCATGTGCCCATGGCTGGTTAGCCATTTTCAGATTTTCCCCACCTTACCACCATCACTGCTGATGCTACATCATGCAAAAAAGAGAGAACATTGGAGGAGTTACTGCCAGTTAAGTACCAATAATGTGATCTCACCAATGTGGAGACGCAGGAGAGATTATAGGAAATTTTGGGAAATACTAAGAACTTCTGGGGAATGAAGTCAAAGGTTCAAAACCTCCATTTATATATTAGGAATCCATCATTTACAAGATAAGGAAACTCTAAAGCATCTTGAGAGGTAAAAGAGAGGCAGGTAGTAAATTGCCCAATGTCATGTAGTTATTTTAAAGAGATGGGATTTAATACTAGGTTCTCTAATTTAAGTGATTACCCTAGAAATATAAATTCTCTGAGGGCAGGAACTGCTTTGTCTCTGGATCCACAGTAAATAGTACTTAATCAGTGATTGATGATTAAACAATAAATGTTGAATCAATGATCCTTGATCATTATCCCTCATCTCTACCCCAACATGTTTCATTTAAAACCATCCTACAAATTCAGGCTATTTGTGCCCAGTCAATAGTAGAGTCTTCTGAGCTATGGGGCTGATCAGCCAGTCGGACACACTTGTACATTGACCCCAACTTAGTGGTGCCATTTTGGTTTTCTTGGAGTAGGAAGGACAAAAACTGACTAAGTCTCTTTCTGGGATGAGTGAATCAAGCTTGCCTTGACAAAGGTCTGGTTTTTTTTTTGTTGTTTTTTGTTTTTTTTTTGTATTATTGTCTCTAGGCAAAAACACTAGTCCTTGAGGAGAAACAAATTTCCATGTTTGGTTTCCTTATTTCATAGTTATTCTCTTTATGTCCCTCTCGTTCAGTCTTGCTCAGACTAAACTGCTAGAATCTTTCTTCAAAGATATAGCAGAAAAGCAAACTTGTTGCTGTGGGAGGAAGCTAGGTCTGTGAAGTGTTTCATGTTAACGAGGAAATGCAGATTTCCCATTAGCAGGCAAAATCCTTCATTCCTCAAGTTTGAATAGGACAATCTTTAGACAAAATTATATCCAGTTAAATATAGGTTGTTGAAAAATTCCAAATCTAAGAATACTTTTTGGCTTCTAGCCCAGAGCATTTTCATTTGATGGTGAATTTGGATAATTTTAAACTCATGCTAAGCTCTTGTGTTTCCATATTTTGTTTTTTAGAGACAGACAAATTCATGTTTATAGCCCTGTTGCCCTCGTTAATATAATTTTCCTCTCTAATTTTATTTGAGACACATTGCTGCATAATTAAAAAAAAAGACAATTTGCATTTGGAAGAGCTGGATTTTCATCTTGGATCTTTCCAAATAACTGTGTGACTTTGGGCAAGTAACCTGACTTCCCAGACCTAACTTGTAAAATGAGATTGCTGAGTCCCTAAGGTCCTTTCAGCTCTAGCTTTTAGTGAGTCTGTGAATTTGTAAAGTAGAGTGATAAAATCTTCTTTGGCTGTCTCACAGGTTTGTTGAGAGGCTGAAATGAGATAATTATTCACTCCAAAAGCAATTATTAAGTGTGGATTATGTGCCGGTGACTCTGCTGGCCACCAAGGATAGAAAGACTAAGTGAAGGGGAAAGCATGTTGAAAACTATACAGAGGTGTCAAACAACCATGTCCTCAGACTGGCAGGACCATGGGACCTACAGCACTCTTCCCTGATAAAATAGAGTTCCTATCAGATTTTAATGGGTTGATGCATTAATAAAAATAATTTCACACTATTTTGTGGCTCTGATTTCTCTTCCGGTTTGCCGTCACTGCTGCGGATTCTTTTGCCACTCTAAGGCAACATCTTCAACATCAATCATACTACTAGCACCATGGTTTCAGATCAAGATGGTACCTTAGAAGTCTTCTAGTTCAGCCTATCCACTGTACCACCTAGCTGCCCTAACACAAATTTTTATTATTTTAAACTTTGTGTTGTTCAGCCATTTTAGTTGTGTCTAACTTGTTATGACTCCTTTTTGGGGTTTTCTTGGAAAAAAAATACTGGAGTGGTTTGCAGTTTCTTTCTTCAGCTCATTTAGCAGATGAGGAACCTGAGGCAAACAGGGTTAAGTGACTTGTCCAGGGTCACACAGGCACTAAGTGTCTAAGGCCAGATTTGAACTTAGGACCTCTTAACTCCAGGCCTGGCCCCCTATCTACTGTACCACCTAGCTGCTTCTTTTGTAAACCTTAGGGTACTATATGAATGCTATTAGAATGATGATGATTAGCATTAATACTTAATGACATAGTTGCCCGGTTTTGCTTTCTCATGAATCAACGATGTCTTCATCCCTCTTATTTTCAACACCATACCTTTTTCTTCTTTCAAACCATTTAGGGAAAAAAATGAAAGCTCTTAATAGATATATCTTCCTTAAAATCTCAGCCCCCGCCTCCTATTAGAGGAAGGATCCTCCTATTTGTTAGTTTTTCACTCCCTCTCTCTAATCCTAACCACCCCGTTCTCTTCTCTCTCTCTCTCTCTCTCTCTCTCTCTCTCTCTCTCTCTCTCTCTCTCTCTCTCTCTCTCTCTCTCTCTCCCCCTCTCCTTTCTCTCTTCTAACTCCATCTCTCTTTTCTTTTTTCCTTTCTCCTTTCTCTTTTCCTCTCCCCCTTTCTCTTTCTTCATCTCTTGTTTCTTTTCTCTCCTCTCTCTCTTCCTCACCCTCTCTCCCCTCTCTTTCACCATCTCTTTTTTTCTCCCTCTCCTCTCTTTCTCCATCTCTGTCTTATCTCCCCTTCTCTCTTTTTTTCTCATTAGATCTCAGTTTCCTCAACTGTAAAATGAAAGGGAATTGGACTAGATGCCTTCCAAGGTTCCTTCAAGTTCTATATTGTTGATCCTATAATCTATAAAATGAGATTTTCTGTCTCTCACATGTGTCAGAAGAGGGACTTGAACATAGGCCTTCCTGGTTTTGAGGCTAGCTCTCTGTCCATGATTTCAAAGTGCTGACAGGCCTTTAGGAGATCTCTAGAAGCTCTTATTATCCCTGAGAGACAGTGCAACATCATAGAATCAAGAAGTCCTAAGTCCAAGTCTTGCCTTGGAAATCTACTGACTAGATGACTTTGAGCAAGTCACTTTATTAGTCTGTGCCTCAGTTTCCTCATTTATAAAATGCAAGGATTGGATCAGATGACCTTTGAAGTTCTTTCTATGTGTGCAAGTTAGAGACAAGTTATTGATCTGCCTGGGGAAAGGATGATACAAGTATTATTGCTTCAATGGATGGGATTTTTCATACTGGGAGTCCCCCCCCCAAGAAAATACAGGTCTGAACAAAAAAATTATTTCTCCCTTTGTTATTCCACCTAGAACAGTTTACCTTTTTTTTTTTAAAGTAATAAATAAAAGCCTGCTGGCTTTGTGTATATGGGGATCTTTGGGGTTTTTTTTTGGCATCAAAAAGGGTGAAGACAGAATCTTCCCACTCCTTTCAGGTTCCTAGCAGCAGCTGCAGCAGCTTCGTCCTGGTTGTCCTTGTGGTAAATAAATCAGCAGGGGTGCGTAATCCTGCTCTGTAGCCTCCCACAAATCTCAGGGATGTGCAGAACTCATCAGCACGGGGTATGTGAGCTGATTATTTGAAAGAGAGGCCCGCTCGCTTGCTCTCTGGTAATTCAGTCCAGATGAAAGAACTGCCTATAACAGGGACAGGGTACTACCTGTGGGTCACCTTCAACTGGCCTGCATGCACATAAAGTCTCTGCTCATGTAGAGAAGAATCTGCAGCCCTTTGGAATCCTAAAGAACCATAAAAAGGGACTCAGCTACCCAAAACTCTAACTCTGTCCATTCGATGACCTTGTTTGGTTTCCTTTGCCTCTCCTTCCACCTCTTCTCCAAAGAAAGAAAGAAAGAGAGACAGAGAGACAGAGAGAAAGAGAGAGAGACACACATAGACAGAGGGGAAGGAAGAAAGGAAGGAAGGGAAAGAGAAAAAAAAGAAAGGAAGAAAAAAAGAAAAGAAAGAAAGAAAGGAGGGAGGGAAGGAAGGAAGGAAGGAGGGAGGAAGGAAAGAAAGAGAAAGTAAAAGAAAGGAGGGAGAAAAGTAAAAAAGAAAAAAGAAATAGAAAAGAAAGAAAGAAAAGTTCCCTAAAATGTACATTTGGAATGGGATGGAATGGAGTAGAGGCAGGCCAGTGAATCTTGGAGACTGAAATGAAAGCTTACTTGCTACTCTTCATACAGTATCTAATGGAGTCCTGCCTTTGTGCTTTTGTGAAATGCTGTCCCTCATTCCTAAAATGCTCATCTTGCTGATCTTTGCTTCTTGGAATCCTAAGCTCTAATACCAGCTCAGAATGCTCTCACCTACCCTCTTGTGCCATCAGCCAGAGGCACTTTCTTCACATCTTCTCTAGTACTTTAGGGATATTTGTATTTATCTGTGTGCACATTTCTCTTCTGTAGCCTGTAAGTTTCTTGAGTTGCAGGAGCTGTTAACTCATAGAATACTTGACATATCCTGTTGTTTAATAAATATTTGCTGAATTGAATTTTTGTTGGGAGGAAAGAAGAATGGAAGGAAGACATGAAAGGAAGAAAAGAAAGAAAGAAAGAAAGAGAAAGAAAGAAAGAAAGAAGAGAGAAAGGAAGGAAGAGAGGGAGGAAGGGAGGGAGGAAGGGAGAAAGGATAGAAGTAATGAAAGAAAGGGAAGGAGAAAGGAAGAGAAGAAAGGAAGGAAGGGAAGGAGGTAGGCAGGGAGGAAGGAAGGAAAGTAGGGAAGAAGAGAGAGGGAGAAAGAAATGGAGGAAGGGAAGAGGAAAGGGAAAGACAAAGGGAAAGAAATAGATAGGGAGGAAGGAAGGAGGGATGGAGGGAAAGTAGGGAAGGAAGGAAGGAAGAGAGGGAGGGAGAAAGGATGGAAGGAATGAAAGGAAGGGAGGGAGAAAGGAAGAGAAGAAAGGAAGGAAGGGAAGGAAGTAAGCAGGGAGGAAGGAAGGAAAGTAGGGAAGAAGAGAGAGGGAGAAAGAAAGGGAGGAAGAGGGAAGGGAAAGACAAAGGGAAAGAAATATATAGGAAGGAAGGAGGGATGGAGGGAAAGTAGGGAAGGAAGGAAGGAAGAGAGGGAGAGAGAAAGGATGGAAGGAATGAAAGGGAGGGAGGGAGCAAGGAAGAGAAGAAAGGAAGGAATTGAAAGAGGTAGAGAGGAAGGGAAGAAAAGGGAGAGAAAGAATGGAGAGAAGCAGAGAGGGAAAGGGGAGAAGACAGAAAGGAGGGAAAGGGGAAGGAAGGAAGGACAGACAAAATCATTTTCTTTACTTATTGCTACTTATTTATATTTATCTCAGTCTCATAAAGACTAGGAGACTGAGGTAACACTTTGCCCTTTATTTTATTTGATTTTTTTTTATTATTGACAGTTATTGAACTTTATATATAATCTATATCTATGCACATGTATGTGTATTGTAGATCTGTGTGTCTGCATAGCCACAAAATCCTTTCCTAAATTAGAAACTCTTCAGATGTTTGGCTATGGGGGTGGAGTGGGGGGTGGAGGAAGGTCCTAGTTGGTTGGAGGCACCCAAACCGTTTAGCCCTGAAGATCCAGTTGGTAATAAATAGCTAAGGTGCTATAGCGGCTCCCTCTGACCCTGCTGGGGAAGATTGCCGTCCTTGGTCAGGTCTGAGCGTGTTCCAGGGAGCCGGGTGTCAGTTTCCCATTCAGAGATTAGGCTGGCAGGAGTCGGCATGTCTGGTGACTGAGGACAAAGCTGGCCTTGACCCTCCCTCCTGGCCATTCCATGGGCTTGTTGCAGCTGAAACTGCTCTCTGAGAGATTCCAGAGCCAAGTCAGCACAGGGAAGGGAAACCTTTAGTTTCTTAATTCTCCCCAAGCAGCAGATGTGCATACAGTAATAGGACAATCAATTACTTTAAAATTCATCTACTTTAACCAGTGATATCAACTTGTTCCATGAGATTGGACATTTCTCTGGCAGGCACACTACCCAGCCAAGTCGGTTTCCTAAATCCTTTCCCTCCCTCCTAAAAGAGAAAAAGCTAAATGTATACCAGGATATCCACCGGAGTTACTGATTTATTCCTTCATTCCTTTATTTATTTTTAAGGAAGAAGGGTCATTCATGGTTGGAGATCTGGGCCTTGGATTAGGAAGATAGGAATTTCTATCTTAAGTCTGACAGTTATTTGCTGCATGATCCCAGGAAACTCAGTATCCTCATTTACAAAATCAGTATGCCTATTTGGACAACGATACATGTATAAACCAGAGGAATGGCTCATCAGCTCTGGGAGAGGGGAGGGAAAGAACATGAATTGTGTAACCATGGAAAAATATCATAAATAAATAAATAAATTAGAAAAATATCAGTATACCTAGAGAACTGACCTAATAGGGGTGTTGTGAAGCTCAAAAAAGATAGATTTTTGAGATGGACCGGATATTTAAGGTCATCTAGTTAAATCCTCTCATTTTACAGCATTTTACAACATTTTACAGCAGGGGAAACTGAGGCATCCCACCTAGGTAGGAATTGCCAGATCTAGCTAGAACCCAGATATTTTGACTCCAAATCCAGAATTCTTTCATCTTATAATTCTATAATAAAAATGCAGGAAAAGTGCTTGGCGAACTTTACATTAACAGTTTAGTTGTTATTGTCATGGTGGTGGTGGTTGTTATTATGTGCCAGTAACAGAAACTGAACCTCGTCCTTCCTCACCATGACGCCGGTCTTCTTTCTTCTGTTCATACATCATGTTGCCTCTTCTCAGCTGGAATCAATCATCTTACTTAAGAGGATGAATAACTAATGGCTTCCTTCCATGTTGGGGAATAATAACCTCTTTGTAGCCCATCATCCTTCTGTTGACTAGGAACCCACCAAGCCCACCTAGAAGATGGTCCTCCAAAGAGTTGATCCAACCTCTTCCAATGGTGTTGACTTGTTGGAGTCATCTTGACCTTTCCCTCAGTGGCTCCCAGGGAAGTCTATTTACCAAGACCCCTGTTACCAGGGTGGTAAAAGTTTGATAAATCCTTTGAGCAAATAATGAAGAAATCAAGGTAAATAAATAGAGCCAACCACCCTAGATCAGGAAAGATAGACTCACCCTCTCCCCTCCCACCCTCTACCTCCCCACATCCACAGACCCTGGCTGCCACACCAAGTGTGTTCTAAATTTATAGCCAAATTACGGGCAGCTGGTGCATACAGCCAGGGAAGTAAATTGTTTTCCATAAGTCATGTTTGTAATTTGCACTGTAAAAGTAAATGCTAAAACTGTAATTTTTAATGATAAATAGCAGTGGAAAACATTCAATTTAGAGACAACAGCAACAACAACACAAAACAGTTCCTAACCCCCCAACCCAAGATGCGCTTGCAATCTAAATTTGGCTCTCTCTTGAAGAGCTCATTTTCCTCTGCTTCCCCCCAATTAATGTTATGTGGCGATATTTAGCATCATTAAAATCTCTTTGCAAAGGACAGATTCTAGAGATGCTTATAAACTGGTATAGTACTGAGTTGTGTTGTTTTTTTAATTGAAAAGGCACTAAATTTTAGCAAAAATTCCACTGGCCATGTGTCCATTGAATGATTATTTGGAAACAGCCAAGACCCTACCACCCACCAGCAAATTCGAGGCATAGTCCAGGCTTCACACTGCAAATTGTCTTCAAGAGTTTTCCCTAGCAGGAATAGAGAGCCTCCTGTTTCCTATAACATGAGACCTTCACTTTTATTTGAGATGGCCCAATGTTCTCTCCAGATCAGAACAGCCACTATCGCTCTTGATGCTTCTGTAGTGGCAATTTCAGCAATGACAATTATTCTCTCCTTGCTTGGCTCTTGCTTTGGCTGGAAATTTTCTTTCTTCTTCCCTATCCTTTCCTGGAAGAGCAGTTTCCCTTGTGAAATCCCACTTCCCTCTATAATGAATATTTTTACATTTAAATCAAAATGGTTTATTTAAATTTAAAACAAATTAAAATTTAATTAATTATAATAATATATTATTGATATTATAATCACAATAATAAACATTAACATAATAAATAAATGAATAAAATTACATTTAAAATTAAAACAAATTTAAAAAATAAAATATTTCCCTACAGGTTGGGTGGTGGGGAGGGGGATTTTGTTGTAATTATAATAAGGAAGATCCACTCCCCTCCCCCCGTAGCCAATTTTTAGTCTTTCTCAATTATTTTTTTCCTAAGGTCTATCATGATGGTCAGGAAAACAAGCCAAGTCACAGCTACCTTAACAGATGGTTATGATTCACAGCATCTTTGGATTTCATGCCACTGACCTCATCAATTTGGCCACTTAGAGATGGACGGATGGTGGGATCCACCAGACACAGAGATGCTCAGATACTCAGATGGAAATTCAAATTGGTTTGAAGATTCAGAATTATTTTGATATTGCATCGTTTTCACAGCAACATGCTGAAAAGCCTGCTATAGAAATGCTTTGACCTTTGAAGTATTGCATGATATCAATTCAGATTATCTTATATGTCCCTTTTTTTTGGGGGGGGTAAGTTCCAGATGGGAATATTGGGTTCAATTGACCTCCATTCTGGAGCTTATTTCAGCAAGAAAATAATCATTAAAGTCCTCATATATTTCCCAAGGTGGACAGCTGAGCTCGGCTAATCTTGAATAGTTTATCAATGACTTTCATATTTGTTCTTTTCTTTCTTGATTTTTTCTTCTGCCTCCTTAGGAGATCAAAATAGACATTAACCTTTGGGGTATTTTTTTTTTCAGTAAGAGTTTACTTTTAGGACTCCCTTCCTCCTTTTTTGAGGCAGAGAAGATGGGACCAATTTTGGTAAAATATTTTAAAAATGTCCTTTAGCCTGTTTATGAACAATCCTCACAAAAATGGGCCCTTCATGTGAGAACGAACAAAGCAAATGTACATCAGCTTCCACCCCTCCTAACATTTTCTCACATGTAATCTTGTTTCTCTTCTTTCAGACACAAGCTGTTTTACAGGATGGCAAGCATCCAGATGAAACTGCAAAATTCAGTTGATTCTCCAAATCTTGTGTTTCTGAATATATTCTCATTCAAATCTAAAAGAAAATCTTTAGGAAATGTCCAGATTTTTATTTGCCCACTTTCTGGGTTGGGTAGATGGGAAGAATGATCTAGACCCTTTCCCTTTTCCAGAGGGACCACTTAGAACCACTCTCAGAACTGAAGAAAAATGAAACTATATTGTTTTTATGGAACTCTTTTAAAAGATAAACCAGGATGCACTGAATATGTATTGAAAATGTATCAGAGAAAGAAAAAGGCAGCAACAGTAACACACACACACATATGCACACACACAACCCAACAACCCAGTATTTTCTTTTTTCAGTTTCTTTGGATCATGGCTTTCTTGAAAGTGGTCTGCACTCCCTTAGGGAGATCATCCAACCCATAGCTTGAGTCACAGGGCTTTTTGTAGCTTTGAGCTGTGGGAATGAATCAAAACCAGTGCCAGGATGTTTATATGGCCAGAGCCTTTGTTTGGTTAGTGAAATGAAATCAGTAAAATAAAGCAGGGATAATTATCCAAAAAATCACTGCATTGAACATCAGCCTGAAGAACCTGGTTGATGTTGTTGTCAGGAGTTGGGGGGAGGCAAGAAGAGAAGGAGAGACTGCTGCAGAGAATGTTAGCTGAACAATGTGGGGAGAGGCAATAGCTCTAGTAGACGGTGTTGAAAAAGACCTTAGTATTTTATATAGTCACACACAGGTACCTTTATGCAGAAATAGCAGAAAAAAATGGATGATGGAACACTGGACTTTAAGTTAGGAAGATCAATTCAAATCCTCCCTCTGAAATTTAGTAGTTATTTTATCCTGGGCAAGTTACTTAAAATTTGTGTTCATGGAAAGAATTCCCACAATAGCAGTTCCTTCATTGATCAAATCAAAGTTCCTTCATGTATTTTGTAAAATATGAAAATACACGATGACACTATTAGGGCAAAGATAAAAATGAGAGGAAAAAATTGTAGAATGAAAACAATCCAGCCTAGAGTTAAATAAGTTATTACAATTTTTTTAAATGGACAACAGAGAAAAGAAAGGTCATTGGTATAGATTAAAATTTCACACAGAAATTAAACTGATGTAAATTGATTCCCATAACAAGGAGAACCAAAGGCTAAAAAATTCCTCAATCTGAAAAATCAGCAAATACTTGACTTACTTGCCAGGTAGACAGAAATAGCAGCCAAAGGCAACACCAGTTTTGAATATAAACTCATATATGGAGTCTTAAAGAGGAAGATTCTGAGTAGTATCATCTCACAAAGCAGAGTGAAACAAAGGAGGGTAAAGCTAGTTAATAGTTTAGCAGGAACTTGAACTAAGACATTTATGCATGAAAATTCAAAGATAATAAAGAGAAAATAAAATGTAAAAGATCTGCAAAGATTTTCATAACAAACTATGGTCACTGTCAAAGATAATAAAGCATTATGCTTTATCTCTGACCTTACCCCCAAAGGCTAGAATTATGTTTAAAGGCTGCATTGTATTTATAGAGACAGCAGAAATGACACCAATGAGAAAGGCAAGAAGAGTAGCTGGATTAGATTTTGTATATAGAGAAGAATAGTGAGGGTACTAATGGAAAAATTCACAAAGTATTTGAAGGAGGGAGAATGCTAATAATATCACAAGAAATGGATATTATTAATGGTGAAACAAGAGTACCTAAAGAACATCAACAACTTCTAACCTGTACGTTTCATTTTTCTCAACATAAAATTTTTACAAGTCATCAACACATGGATGAAAGATTTCTTTGATGATAGTATTATCAGGGACCAATATCAGGGACCACAACAAACCATATCTTTATCATCACACAATTAATTTAAGAGGATTTGTTGCAGATAAAATCTTTCAGTTAACAAATATTTTTAAGGTGCCTACCATGTTCCAGACACTATTCTAAGTGCTAGGGATACAAAGACAAAAAAAAAATTCCTTATCTCAAAGAATTTGTACTCTATCTATAGTTTAACTATGGGGTTCCACTGTAATTATTATTTGTTGGTTATGAAAAAAAAATGACCATGAAAGTTGTATTCCAAAAAAGGGTTTCCCATCCACACTTCAAAATTATTCATTATTTCTTGAAATATATAACAGCAGAGATAATCATGTTAAACAACCTTCTGATAATAAATATCAGGTAAGACATAAAATAAGGAGGTAGTTGTTTGCCGTTGTGTTGGATGAGATCCATCACAGAGGAGAAATTGAGAAGGGAGTTCTTGTTTATGATGAGATTCTTTAGATGCATATATTTGTGGAAGATCTGTTGTTTACTTCAGATTTACAAGAAGTCCTGAAAGAAACCTGAAAAATTTAAAAGTATTTGGTCTGACCATCTGCACAGGGCAAATTAAATGGATAGAAACCCTTTATTGTGCAGATTGTGACATAACCTGGGAATGGAAGAACTAAAGTAAAAGTTGTTATTAGAGAAATAGATGATTAGAAAAGAACTTGTACCAGTTATGGAGTGAGAATAAAGGACAGCAAACGGACAGCCAAAGACCTCTGTTGTTGTACTTACCATGTCAGGAGAAAGCAAAGACATTCCCCTGGCAAGTTGGGAAAACTTATGGAAGGTCATGAAGGAGAGCAGCATATATTGGAGTCATGAATGAATTTTGATGGACATTATTAGAAGAAACATCCAAAATGATGGGATATAAATCCCCTTTAGTGTTTGAGTGCATACATTCAGTCAATTGGGAATATCCTTATCCCTTCCACTTCTCTTTTTTCCCCCTGCCAACTCCACCATACATACAACTTCCCCACTTTCAGGCAGGAAGCCCTTGGTCTGGAGTCAAGAAAATATGAATTAAACTGGCCTTAGACACTTGCTAGTTGCCTGACCCATGTCAAGTCACTTAACTTCTGCTTGCGTTAGTTTCCTCATCTGTAAAATGGGAATAGAAATAACACTTATTCCTAGGGTTGTGAGGTTCAAATGAAATAGTTTAAAATGCTTAGAACAAGGTCAGGTGCATCGTAGAAATTTTTTAAAATGCTTATTCCCTTCCCTGTCAAAGCAAGCCAAGAGATACCCTTATTCATAAAATCATAAAACCTTAGAGTTTTAGAACTGGAAGGAAACCTAGGTACCACCTAGTTCATTATCCTCACCTGTAAAAACAACAAGACAAGAATGGTCCTTTTATGATTAATTTCCCCTTCAATACTGCCAATGCAATTTATTTTTAGCTTATTTTACTTGTCCAGACTTTTTCAGGGGAAGGGGAGGGCCATTGAATGTAGTTTTCTCCAGGTATATCTTGTGACAGTATTAATTTCAGTGTAAGTTACTGAATTCTACACATCAGACAGAATTAATCTATTTGCTATTCCCTAAAGTGGCTGACCACCATGCCTTGAATATTTCCATCTTCACCTCTGCAGGTAGATAGATAGATAGATAGATAGATAGATGGATAGATGGATGGATGAATGGGTGGATGGATGGATGGGTGGGTAGATGGATGAATGAATGGATGGATGGATGGGAAGATGGTTCCGGGAGCCATCAAAGACCATGCTGTTTGACATGGTCACACATGGAAACTGGGGACTAGATGGAAGCATCCACTGGAACCCCTCTAAGTGACTTTCCTTATTAACATCCCCTTATTATTGGAATTTCTATGATTATTATTCTTACTTAGCCCCAGGAAAAATAGATGAGAACAACATGCTTGCAGGGTTAATACAGATGTCCCACTCTGTCCTCCCAAAATATTACCAGGAGATTCCATTTACAAAATCAAACCTAAGGAATCTTATATACCCATTTAGATAGGACCCTCTTTTCTAGGCATAAAAACTTCTGGCAAATCTGTGCCCTGAATTCCCCAACCTATATCTGGGTCATGTTGATTCTACCTTCTGACCATGCATTTAGCAATAATGCTTTGTTGACTATCACCTTAGGCTTCACATCTGTTGTTATGTTCTATGGAATGTGTATGTTGAGAATGAGATTGTGTGCCAGAAAAGTATGTACTCATTGAAACTATAAAATAAATGCAAACCCTATGCAATGGCAGAAGAACTGTGTGATACCTAAGCACAGGTCTGAGCACTCAGCTGTCTCTCACCTCTTCATTATTCACCTGACTGCTCCATCTAGTCAGAAGGACCCTCCTCTGAGAGACTGTGGGCTTGGCTCTCAAAAGATGGATGGATGGATGTATAGATAGATAGATGAATAGATGGATGGATGGGTGAATGGATAGACAGAAAGCCAGACAGCTAGATAGAGAGAGAAAGAAAAAGAAAGGAAGGAAAGAAGGAAGGAAGGAAGGAAGGAAGGAAGGAAGGAAGGAAGGAAGGAAGGAAGGAAGGAAGGAAGGAAGAAAAGAAAGAAGGATGGTTAAGTAGATGGATATGTAATACACATAGATATATCAAACTCAAATAGAAATGAGACAATTAACCCATATATAAGCATCCCTGGGTCCATATCATGATAGAAGTCACATATCACAATACAATAGAAATCTCACAAAGGAAACATAGTGGAAGAGAATATGCTTTGCTCTGCACTCATATTCCAATAGTTCCTTCTTTGGCTATGGATAGCATTTTCTTCATGAGTCCCTTATGATTATCTTGGTGACTTGTTTTTTTTTTAAACCCTTACCTTCTGTCTTGGAGTCAATACTGTGTATTGGCTCCAAGGCAGAAGAGTGGTAAGGGCTAGGCAATGGGGGTCAAGTGACTTGCCCAGGGTCACACAGCTAGGAAGTGGCTGAGGCCGGATTTGAACCTAGGACCTCCCGTCTCTAGGCCTGGTTCTCAATCCACTGAGCTACCCAGCTGCCCCCTTGGTGACTTGTTTTGCTGATTATGGCTTAATCCTTCACAGTTGATCATTGTATAATATTTCTTTTACTGTATACATTGTTCTTCTGGTTCTGCTCACTTCACTTTACATCAGTTAATAATTTTCTGAACTAATCCTGTTCATTATTTCTTGTGGCACAATAGTATTCCATTGCAACCATATAGCACTTTTTCATCTATTCTCCTAGTTATAGACAACCCCTCAATTTCCAGTTCTTTGTCACTACAAAAAGAGCTGCTAAAAATATTTTGGTTTAGGTATGCCCTTTTCCCTTCTCTCTGATCTCTTTGGGATTCAGACCCCTTTTTGACTCTTTGAACCTGGTTTTATATTGCTCTCCAGAATGCTTGTATTAGTTCACAGTTTCATAAACAGTGTATTCAGGTCCCAATTTTCCCATATCTCTCCTAATATTTATCGTTTTCCTTTTTTGGTCATGTGAAGTAATCTGGTAGATGAGAAATAGTATCTCAGAGTAGTTTTAATTTGCATTTTTTCTAATCAGTAGTGATTTGGAGCATCTTTTCATAAGACTATGGATAGTTTTAATTTCTTCCTTTAACAATTGCTTGTTTATATCCTTTTGACCATTTTTCAGTTGTAGAATGCTTTTTTATTTTTATAAACTTGACTCAGTTCTCTGTATATTTGAGAGATGAGTCTTTTGTCAGAAATACTTACTATTAGAGGTCCCACCCAGATTTGTTGTTTCCCTTCAAATCTTGGTCGCATTGGTTTTATTTATAGAAAACCTTTTTAATTTATGTAATCAAAATTATGTTTCCTTTTTTATAATGTCTTCTATGTCTTGCTTAGTCATAAATTTTTCCTGTATGCATAAGTCCAACAAGTAAATTTTTTCATGTTCCCCTAATTTGTTTATGGTGTCCCCTTTTATTTCTAGAACAAGTATCCATTTTGACTTTATCCTGCTGTATGTTGTGAGATGTTGGTTCACTCCTAGTCCCCGCCATATTGCTTTCCTAGTAGTTTTTGTCAGTGAGCTTTTTTCCTGGATCTTTGGGTTTATCAAACATTAAGTTGCTGTGGACATTAACTGCCATGTGCTGATTGTCTAATCTATTCCATTGATCTACCACTCTATTTCTTAGCCAATACCAGATTGTTTTGATGATTACAGCTTTATAGTATAGTTTCAGATCCCCAGTAACATACTTTGAGAGTAACAGGAATAACATTAGCAATAAGAATTTGATCAGAGAGAATCAGAAATACACAAAAAATAATATCCAATAAGAAATCAAATTGACAATAAAAGCCATGATGGTTTCAGATGTCCACATGAGAATGCACAAAGTATTGATTTTAACTCAAGAATGTAAATGTGATCTTAAAACAGGGGTGTGCTGGATTCAGTTTAGACTGCTCTTGTAAGAGTCAATTTCTAAAACTTTGGTGTATGCACTTATACCTTGGTAGACTGTAAATGCTACAAATTGGGGCTCATTTTATTGTTTATCTGGATTTGCAAAAGGGATGGGGAAAATACCGACATTGCAAATTAAACTTAAAATTGTGTCATATATACATTCCCCACCCCTGCCCCACTCAAGGCCAAGTGTTAAACATTTACCAGTATACTACTGCCTTATAGATAGGATATGACGTATGACAGAAATAAAAATGGAAAGTCACATCTGATTAAAAAAAAAAGAATGACTCTAAGTGGGTAGTTAGAAGAGTCTCATATTAAGAATTTATGCTCCTATCAAGAAATACATGGTCTAGAAGTAGGCTGAAATGATGAAAACTTTCCCCAGCCCCTCTAAATTCTAGTGACTTCCCTCTTTTAATTTATCCTGTATATAATGTGCTTCGTATATATTTGCATGTTGTCTCCCCTATTCTATTGAAGTTCCTGAAAGGAAGGGACAGCCTTTTGCTAACTTTTGCATCTCCCATGCACCTGGCACATAGTTAGCACTTAATAAATATTGATTGATTGATGATGGAAAGCATTTGAGTAAGAATTGATGGAGGGGAAGAACATAAGTGATATTTTCATCAGTATATATTACATTGTAAGATGGTATAGATAGAACTGTGGATAAAAAGTGACCCCCAAATCATAAAAATCTATATTCCATTCCTGACTCTGATACATATTCAGTCATTTAATGTACAACTGCCCTCAGAAAACTTTCTAAAGCTACAGGATGCTAAATAGTTATCAATGGGCACTGATGGAACGCTTTCCCTCCCTGGAAATACCTTATATCAATGAAATCACAGGAAAAAAAGTGGGCTAGGGTCCACTAGAGGAGGAATTTGCGTGATTCTCTTGGAGTCCTGAAGCCTTTCTTCTTGCTGGGGATGAGGAATTTAGGTCATTCTAGATAATTACATGGGGACACCTGGAGGCAGAGGACCACCACAGAGGGAAGTTGTTTTGAGTGTTTATGAACTTGAGTGTGAGTCACTAATGTCTTCTTTTGGGTAAATGAAACCTACTGCATATTCAATACTTTGTTAGCCTAGGACTAGGTGCTTACATGGCTGTTGAGTGTTATTTCCCTTATTTTGTGGGGACCTGGAGAGAAGCTCAATTCTAATGTTCTCAAAGAAACACTGGCTGAGGAACACAAGTCAGAAAGTTTTAGAGAGAAAATTCTTCAAGGCTAAATTTTGCTGTGATGGGTCAGAACTACTTTTTTTCTTCTCCCAATTTTAATAGGCTATAGATTACATGAATTATTTATGAAGAACATTATCATAAAAGCATCTTCCAATCTTTTTCACTTTAACTGTCTCTTTATTTAATACTCATTTATATTCATGTTCTAAGCTCTAGATTTGGAAAAAAGGGTCTGGGTTAGAATATGTTTACTCCCTGGGTGTTCCAAGCAAATCATTTTATTTCTCTGGAGTCTCGGTTTCCTCATCTGTAAAATAATGGAGATGGATGAATTATCATTTAATGGATAAAGAAGAAATTAGTTTTCTGACTTATTTAAGATGACTGTAGAAGTTTTAAAAAGGGACTAGACCTTACTTTCTTTTCTTTGAAAAAACTAGCTTCTCAACTTCTTCTTTGGGTTTTCCCAAAAAGAGATCTTGGAATAAGACAAGAGGGTGAAATAGAGATAAACATGCCCTAGTGTAAACCCTGCTTAGAATATTTCCTTCCCTCTACATCGAAGTCTAGGTCCTATAATGATGAATTTGGGAAAAAGAAAAAAGGGATATTTTTCAGATTTTGGTAAAAAGATGCATCATTTTATGAGATCACATTTTGGATTCTCTTTCAACAAAGGCATAGAACCAAATTCCAGATATAGGTCTTTTTGTGAATGTTCAGCCATTTATGGAACATCATAATCTTGAAAGGATCAAAAATTTGGGTGACTCAAAGGGCAACTGAGAGACATGTCATGGGCATAGGTCGAATGCAGCACACATATTACTAATTACTTCTGCATTGCAAGAAACAGTATAAAGAAGATGTAATCCAGGAAATAATTGGAAAAGAATTTGGGTTGATAATGTTGCAAGCATGAGATAAAACTTGTCCAGCCTTGGGCTCTGCTCTGGTGCCCATGGAATATTAAGAGACCTAGAAGAAATCCTCTAAGTAATTGAATCATCTATAAGAATGCATTGAAAATAATTACCCAGGATGAGAGAGCACACAGGAGTTGTAATCTGAACTGTTTGGGGAAGGTATCCACTGTGTTAATTGGAATACTGGAATATTGAAGAAATATCAATCATTCCTTCAATCAATTCCAGCCTTTTTAGGTCTGTTCCCTCATCTGCAACATGCAAGGGTTAGATGAGGAAGTCTCTATGATTCCTACACTCCAATCACAATCTTAGATTTAGATTTGAAAGGGACCTCAGGACCTCTGTTATCCCACCTCCTTAATTTACAGAAAAGGAAACCGAGTCCCAAAGAAGGTGAATTATTTGCCCAAAGTCACCCAGGTAATAAATAATAGTGCCAGGATCAAAACTATGAACTTTTCATTCTTAATTTAGCTAGAAGGAGCCAGGATAGTCAGTGAGTTTTACATTGTCACAATATGGGTGATTTCTTAACATAATTTCATTTGAATTTAAAAATATTTTTAAAAGTTTATTTCCTTACATATTTTGCAATTACATTAAACAATTTTAACATGAATTAAAAAATTCTCTCCCTCCAAATTCACTCCCTTTGAGAAGGCAAGCAATTTGACATCAATTATATATCTTTAACATTCTTTTATTTTATTTTTTAACATCATTTAAAAGAGCGTGGTCATTTCCCAAAATTTCAGAGAGGGGTCTAGTTTTAACTTTTTTACTTAGGTTTTTTGTTTTTGTTTTTTTGTTTTTACTTTTTACTTTTTTTTAGTTCCTTTTTACTTAGTTCCTTCCTTTCTCTTAGTTTCCTTGTGGAGCAAACTTAAATGTTGAGCAAGGATGACAATAATGACAAAGCAGGTCAGTTCAAGTGACAGAGGATATGACCCAAATGTACATATTTTGCTAAGAGAAATTTTTCTGTTGTTACAGAGCTTCCATTTTGTTTTTAAAGTTCCCCAGAGGGGTTCAATATCTTCCAAATGACTCTCAATTTAAAGAAAAAAATCAAAGTTTTCCTTTAGTTCCTACTAACTTCCTCCTGAGACTGCTGCCATCTGAATGTCTAACAAAAACGCTTGTTTTACATAAAATAGCAGAGTTAACATCAGCGTGAAACATCTTAGGAACATATTCGGAGAAGGTCACCCTCTGATCCACCAAATCACAGCCTTGGAATGCCCCATTCCAGCGATGAAGCCAATTTGGGGGGGAATAAATGGTTTTTTTCTTCCAGTTAGCATTTGGGTGGAATGTGATAACCAAGTGGTCCTGATGAAGCTCTCACCTTCTGGGCTCTCTCAATGAGGTGCTAAGTTCCATTCCAAAAGGTCTCTATTTTAGGACAGTTAATTTTAAATCCCATGACGGACTGAGCCTAGGAAATGCATGCACTAATCCTGGTAATCCAGTAACAGCTGAGACAAAAGTTCCGCCGTGTCAGCATGGAGTAGTCCCTGTTCCTGATGAGCAAAAACTGATGAGGCACGAAATTCAGGGACCTTCTGGGCTGCTCTTAATGGATTGATATAAAATACAATGGAAGAGAGGAGCGTCCAAGACTGAACTCTGTTTTGTGTTGTTTCTGACTCAAGAAACGAGGAATGAATGTACTCTATGACTTGAATCAAGTTAGAGCTGCAATCTCCCACAAATGGAGCTCCTTCTAACCACCAAATAAGCCAATGAATAAAAAAATCACTTATTAAGGATTTAATATGTGCTTATTAAATGTAATTGGGAAAATAAAGTATTAAAAATTAAAAAAATCCACTTAATATATGCAAAGCTCCAGGGATCAAAAAAGAAAAAAATGGGACAGGCTCTGCTTTGCTGAGGTCCCCAGCACATCTGGCCCATGTGAGAGAGATCTAGACATGTTTGTTTGTTTTTTAATTCTCACAAACTCTTAAAATTCTTCAGTTAAGATCAAGATGCAATCACAGCCATCTTCAAAGGACAGGACAACAAGAAGTCCAATTAGGTCACCATTTGATAAATTATAGTAGATTATTCCTTAATCTGAAACTTACTCTACCCCACTATCCCCCCATGTCTTGGCAGGGTATCCCTCCATGACTCTTAGCCTTCTACTCTGGTTTTCCCAGAGCAATTTCCTTGCTGCTGCTACTGGTGTTAGCACCCTGGCATTCCCCCTGCCTTTGCCCTTACCATACCATTTTGTGGGAACTAAGAGTAGAGTAATTGGCCCCCTCCCTTCCCTTTCTCTCCCAACCCCTCACCTTTTACCTGGTGGAGAAGGTGGTAGTATAGGAAAACTGCAGCCTCTTGTCTATGGTGGCTGTGGACTTTGTTACAGCACCAAAGGATGAAGGGCCAAAGAGAAATGGGGCAATGTGATAGGAGGCTGGGCAGCAAAGGGGAGTCTACACCAAGCCTGAAGAAAAGGAGGCTGGCATCCATTTGAGGTCCAATTGATCTCTTCAGGAGTTACTTGGGGAAAGGACTAAGGCCACTGAAAAGTAAATTCTGAAAGAACTTTGAGGACCAGTCCTCAAGGATGTGCCATCAAAGGGGAAGAAGAGCTTGGAAAGGAAGTCATAAAATAATATAAGGGGAAAAGTCTGAAACTAAGATTTCAGCAGGAAGAACACCTTGGCCAGAAGCAGATAAAATGACATGGAAAATATTTATACAGAAAAGAAGAGGACCTATAAAACATCTCAATGAACCCAAGTATCCCTGAATAAATTTGCAGGACAAAGGAAACTGAGCCAAGATCTGATGAGTTAGAGAAACCTGTGGATTCCCAAGAGAACATGGGACCACAGAAAAATATTCCTGAATGCTTCAAGAGAGAACTAAGAATCATGAAAGCAGAATTTATTACCTGTACAGTAGAAGTAAAATGGCGAAGGAGAAAAATGTAAATCCATGGATTGTGAGTATCTCCAAGATGTAAAACAGAAACTGAGGGGGAATGTAAATAAAGAAGTTAAGGACAACCTATTCCAATTTCTTTATTTTCTAGATATGGAACCAGAGGTTAGAGGCATTGTTATTTGCCCAGGGTCTCACAGGTAATAAGGGGGCAGAAGTAGAATTTGAACTCATATCCTCTGACTCCAAGTTCAGCATTCCTTCAACCATACTAGAGATATTATATATATTTTTTCCCAAACTTGGACAAAGAGTAATGAATTTGGGGATTGTAGCATCTTGTCAAAAGATTGGCACCTACGTTAGTGGATTCACTTGAACGAAATAAAAAAAATATTTGCAGGGTTGGTTTGATTATTTGAAAGACAGATTCTGGATTTATTTCAAAACTCAGTTTTGGTGTTTTCCCCAATGAGATTCTTTCCCTACTCCCTGCTTCTTCCAGTTGTTATCATTTTCTTTCTCTTTCTTAAGTGATCATGTATGTACCTAACTGCTTCCATATTGTATCTGCCCAATGGAACAAAGACTTCCTGAGGATAGGCACAGTTTTTTTGTCTTATTTTTGTATCCACAAAACAGAGCACAGTGTCTTAGAAGAAGTAGTCCCTTAATAAATGTTTATTGGAATTGAATTGGCTTTTTTTTTTAAACCCTTACCTTACGTCTTGGAGTCAATACTCTGTATTGGCTCCAAGGCAGAAGAGTGGTAAGAGCTAGGCAATGGGGGTCAAGTGACTTGCCCAGGGTCACACAGCTGGGAAGTGTCTGAGGCCAGATTTGAAGCTAGGACCTCCCATCTCTAGGCCTGGCTCTCAATCCACTGAGCTACCCAGCTGCCCCTGAATTGGCTTTTTTATTAGTATTTGTTGTAAGTACTATGATTGTAATAACAATAAAAATAAGCATAGAATAACTGAGTTGTAGATACCGACAAACAAACAAGCAATTATTAAGTATCATATAGAAGAACCTACTATGTGTCAGGCACTAGAGAAACAAAGATAAATCTGAAACACTGCCAGTCTATAAGGTTCTAAAGGGACAATATGTACACAAAGAAACATATTTGGAATATTTATAAAAGAAATATAAAGTAATACGGATTCATGAGGGAAGTAAATAAGTATGATATTATTTCAGTGGCTTTAAGCCAAATTTTGAAGGAAACGAAGTATTCTCTACGAGGCAGAGGTGAGGAGGGAGGGACTTTCAGGGATGAGGAACAGCCTGTGCAAAGATGCTGAGATAGGACTACTGTGGGTGGGAGGCAAGAAGGCAGTGCATTTGGCTGGATCCTGGAATGTGGGAAGGAGACTAATTTATGCGAAGGCTGGAGACAGAGACTGGCCCCAGTTTAGAGAAAGAGCTAAATGCACCTAGCAAAGGGAGTTTGTATCTGATTCTATATGCAATAGAAAGAGGAGTTTGAGTCAAATAAAGAGGTGATTGCACCTTCATTTTAAAGAAAATCATTTTGGTAGCTGTGGATGGATTGGAGAGGGAAGAGATTCAGTCTAGGCAAAAGGGACAGCTAGGTGGTACAATGGACAGAGCACTGTGCTTGGAATCTGGAAGACTCATCTTCATGGGTTCAAATGTGGTCTCAAACACTACTAGCTGTGTGATGCTGGGCAAGTCATTTAAACCTGTTTGCCTCAGTTTCCCCATCTGTCAAATGAGCTGAAGACAGAAACAGAAAATGCCAACATCTTTGCCAAAAGTACTCCAAATGGGGTCACAGAGAGTTGGATCCAACTGAACAAAAACAAACAAAAGGGGATGAAAATTGTGAAAGTTAAAAGAAATCATCAATAAGACACAAAGGAGGGAAAATAGTTTCATTTCCCTTGACTTTTTATTTTAAAATAATTACTGGTTTCATGTTGAATTACTTTCTTATTAAACATATTTTTAAAAACTGCATTTCAAGAAGGGGACAGATAAATGGAATTGGCTTCTGGCCATCTTCTATTTCTGTATGGGAGGCTAATTCTATCCCTAGTCTGTCTTAATTTAATTTAGTCTTCCTTCAAGCCACAGTGACCTCTTTTCTCTAAATCCTGTACTGAAGTGGTGACCCAGTGTTGGGATTTCTTTTCTTCTTAAGAATGAAGGACATAAGGGGGCAGCTGGGTGGCTAAGTGGATTGAGAGCCAGGCCTAGAGACAGGAGGTCCCTAGGTTCAAATCTGGCCTCAGACACTTCCCAGCTGTGTGACCCTGGGCAAGTCACTTGACCCCCATTGCCTAGCCCTTACCACTCTTCTGCCTTGGAGCCAATACACAGTATTGACTCTAAGACATAAGGTAAGGGTTTAAAAAAAAAAAGAATGAAGGACATATTTTGAAAGAGATGTCAGCACTTGCTATTGCCCTGTGCCCACTAAGGCTTACCAAGACTAGAGCATTCTTCTGTCTTCTCCCTCATCCTTTTCAGGATCATATGAACAATAAGAAGGTATAACACATATACCTTATTTTTCTAATATTAATAAATGGGTAAAACAACATCAGCTGGATATTGGAAGGTATGTGGGGTCTTCAATTGCCTGATCCTAGACTACATCATGTAACTTGATTTCTGTTTGCAATGAAAGAGACAAGTGGCGGTGTGTGGGTACCATGTTGTTTTCATCTTTTAATTCTAAATAGCAGAATCCTCCATCATCTAGCCCCTGAAAGTCCAGCTGAAAAGTGGATATGAAGCCTTTATTGACTAATGAAAACTCACACCTGTATTTATAGTTGAGATTTTCAAAAATCCTTTGAGGTGGTTGGTGAGAGTATAGGTCCTCTTCAGGCGGTCTGATTGACAGATGGGCATTCTCTCCTGTGATGTGCAAGCTCATCTTTACCCTCCAGCTCTGGGTCTGGGCCATTTTTTAAAATCTTAGAATTGATACTAAGTATTGGTTCCAAGGAAGAAGAGAGCAAAGGGCTAGGCAATTGGAATTAAGTGACTTGCCCAGGGTCACACTAAAGCCATATTTGAATCCAGGAATTCCAATCTTCAGACTTAACTCTCTATACACTGAGCTCCTTAGCTGCCCCAACTTGTGCTGTTCTTATGAATGCCTTTTCATAAATCCTTCATTGAAGACTATTCAAATTATAACAATTATTATAAAACAGCTAGTGTCTGTTACGTGCCTACTAAATCCCAGTCACTGGGCTTAGTGTTTTACAACTATCAAATTATTTGATCTTCATGCAACAACTCTGAGAGGTGGTTGCCATTATTAAACCCATTCTACAGATGGGGGACCTGCGGGGAACAGATTAAATATGACCTGCCCAAAGTCATTTTAAAGTTGTTTTTCAGGCATGTCCAATTCTTTATGACCCCATTTGGGATTTTCTTGATTTGCCATTTCCTTCTCCAGTTGCCCAAGTTGTCACATACCTAGCAAGAATCTAAAGAGGGATTTGAACTCAGGTCTTCCTGACCCCATAATCAGCCCTCTATCTATTGTGGATAGATATATCCACTTCCAAAAGCACTGTAAGCTTTTTTTTTTACAAGAAATTAATTCATCCTCAAATTTTTATACTTTAAAATTTTTCTTTAGCAATGGACAAATTGACATCCTAACTACATCATTTGACCTTATTATAGCATTTTAAGATCTACAAAACATTTTATTAACATTGTTTCATTTTATTCTAAATTCAATCCTGAGAGTACGTACCTTTAAAGTTTGCAAAGCACTTTATAAATATTTTGTCTTTGTATTCATACAATGCTAGCATGTAGGTTCAGTTTTATTGCTGAGGAACCTGAGACAAACAATTGTTAATGTTGTTGAGTTGTTTCAGTTGTGTCCAACTCTTCATGATCCCTTTTTGGGCTTTTCTTGGTAGAAATACTGGAGTGGTTGCTATTTCCTTCTCTAGCTCATTTTAAAAATGAGGAAACTGAGGCAAAGAGATTTAAGGGTTGTGCACACAGCCAGTGAGTGAGACCAGGTTTGAACTCAGGTCTTCCTTACTCTAGGTCCTGTATACCATCCATTGTACCGCCTAGAAGTTTCTACCTACCTAGTAAAATATGAGTGATAAATATATTTTAAAATTTTACTTATATATAATATGTATGTTTTATATATACATATGTACATAAATTTATATTATATGTAAATATAGAAATAAATATATTTACACTTATATAAATATGTGTATAAATAAATTATATATAAATGTATATAAAATACTTATGTATACATATATCAATATAAACTTATATATAAATATATTATACACAAATCTAAACATATATAATATACTTACATGTAAATATATATCTTCATACACAATATAAACATATATAAAATACCTATATATAAATTTATATATAAATATACTTATATGTAAATATATTTATACATAAATATAAACATATATAAGTATACTTATATATGCTCATGTATATACTATATATTTATACATATATATATACTTATGTATAAATAAATTTAATATATATAAAATATATAATATAAATATTATTAAATTTATTCTAAGGGGCTAAAAGAATTTTCTATACATTTTTTCATTTGATCTATTTTTTATTTTTATTGTCATGCAAAATACACATTCATATTGGTCATTGTTGTAAGATAAATATCTTATATATAATGCTTAATATTATATATATATATATATATGTTTTTAAATGGCTGATGGTATCCATTTAGATATTGACAAATTTCACCACCCCCACCACCCCCAGCCCAAATGTTCATTTGGGCTATTTGTGTCCAACCTGTGGTGGAGCTTACCTGCCAAGCTCATACTGGTTGATCAGCTCCAGTTGGACGTGTGATACACCGACCCCAGCATAGTGATGTCATTTTGGTCCTCCTTGAGTATGAAGAACAACAACCAATTTACAATTTTCTACCACCATTCTACCATCAAAAACTAATTTCAGCTTTTTTTTGCCTAAGAGCAAAAAATATTCCAAAGCAATCAAACAAACAAACAAGCAAACTGGTAAATGTATCCAATTCAGTGGGAGAGAAAAGACAATCATTTTGGCATTGTGTAGACAAAATACAAGTTGATTGAAATGACTGCTTTTGAACATTTGTTTTGCCATGTGTTCACAAAGCCATACTTAAAGGCTGTCATTGAATCTCACTTATTCCCTGATTAGAGAAGTTAGCCACCGAAAGCAATGGCTGAGCATTCAGGGCTAGAATGAGGTGCAAAACTTGTGATTGAACTGCTTGAAGAAATGCAGTCATTTCTTCCTTAATTAATTGGCACTATTAAGGTATTTCACACTGACTATCTGTGTTGTTTACTTTTTGTAGTGAAAATTGGATGACTTTGGGAGTCATGAGATCTGAATTCTAGTCGTGGCTCTATCCCTAAGAAGCATGTTTAATCTGGAAAAAAATTGTATGGTTCTGAATTCTGTGTCTTCATTTGTCAAATAAGAGGGCTGAGGGGGCAGCTAGTTCGCTTAGTAGATAGAAATGGGAGGTCCTCCGTTCAAATCTGGGCTCACACACTTCCTGTCTATGTGACCTTGGGAGAGACACTTAACCCCAGTTGCCTAGTCTTTACTGCCCTTCTTCCTTGGAAACTTAATATCAAGTCTAAGTCTGAAGAAAAGGGTTTGGAGAAAAAAAAAAGAGAATTGTACTGGATAATCCTTACTGCCTCTGTGATTTATTGATTAGTTGGCAGCTAGATAGTACTCACATTCACTAGTTATTAGACCCAGGGCAAGTAACCTACTCTCTGTTTGCCTCAGTTTTCTCTACTGTAAAATGGACATCATTATAGCACCTACACATAGTTGTTGTGAGGCTTAAATGCATTAATATTTGTAATAAATCTTTAGCACAGTGTCTGGTATATTGTAAGTGCTATATAAATGTTATTCTCTTTCCTTTCCTTTCCTTTTCTCCTTGTGTCTTAGTTTTCAATAAATTAATCTCATTTGATTCTCACAAAATGAGATTAATTTATTGAAAACATACTACTAACCTCAAAGTGCCATATGAATGCTAGCTATTATTTTGTTGTTCATTGTGTTAGTCCTTTCTGAGTCTTTCTGACCCTATTTGAGATTTTCTTGGCAAAGATACTGGAGTGGTTTGCTATTTCCTTCTCCAGCTCATTTTACAGAAGAGGAAACTGAGGCAAATGAGAATGAGTGACTTCTTAAGGGTCACACAGTTAGTAAGTGCCTGAGACTAAATTTAGACTCAGAAAGATGAGTCATCCTGATTCCAAGCACAACACTCCTTCCACTGAGCCACCTAACTGCTCCAGCTATTATTAGTAGAACTTTATTTCATTGAATAAAAATGATAATAATAATTATAATAGTTAGCACTTATTAACCACCTATAGCCATTGTGCTTTTTAATGTGAGAATAACTCTACAAAAGTCTCTTCCAATGCACCATCTTGGTAGGGAGATAAGCCTGGCTTCTTGAAGGCTACATCAGTCTTTTTTTTTAATCTAAATTTAGGGCAGTTCCCCTTCTGGTATACCAGCCTGATATTCCCTTTGATAAACTTCCTAAAGAACCTTTTGTGACTCCTATTCTTTGGAGTGACCATTGAGACTGTCTTCCTGATGTGGTTATAAAAATTGAGCATAAAATAAGGAAAATGTTTAGGAACAAAAAAGAGATAAAAGCAGAACTCATTCCAGAGAGGGGACTTTGGGAGTTTTCATTTTCCTTTTTGGAGGAATATAGTGCAGTAATTTCAGAAGAAGACTCTAGAGAACACCACTTATTACAGGTAGTCATGAGACATGACTTCAGTTCTCTTGACTGGGTCTCAGTACACTGCTACAGTCATTGACTAAATGGTACTCTTGTGGATAGAAAATGTTAATGGCACTCCTGAATGTGTTTAACTCCCTTAGCAGAGACCAACATGAGCACTTGAAGAAGCTGTTGGGTTTCATCTGTTGGCACCATTTTTTAAGGAAAAGACATTGATGAAATAGAAATTGTCCAGAGAAGTGTGACAGTGATGGTGAAAGGTCTCAAAATGACCAGAACTGGTTGAAGGAAATGGTTATGGTTAGACTGAAGAAGACAAAATTCAGGAGGGATAATAGCTCTGAGCTCTCTTCGTGTATTTGAAGGACTATTATATGGGCTAGGAATCAGCCCTAGAGAGTAGAAACAAAAGGACAAATTAAAGGCTGATGTCAGAAAGATTTCCCAATAATTATTATTGTTCAGTTGTTTTCAGTTATGTCAGACATTTTGTCTTGACAAAGATACTGGAGAGGTTTGCCATTTCTTTCTCTGATTCATTTTAAGACAAGAACTGAGGCAAATGGGGTTAAGTGTCTTGTTCAGAGTCACTCAGCTAGTAAGGGTCTGAAATTGGATTTGAATTCATGAAAATGAATCTTCCTGATTCCAAGCCCAGGACACCATTCATTGCTCCATCTAGCTGCCTTTTTCTAATAATTAGATCTGTACAAAAGTAGATTGGGCTTACTTTTGATGGACCCAATGTACTTTTCCAATATGATCCATTAATTAATCCATATAATAATTTCTTAATACACTTTTAATGTCATTCACTGGTTTGGAAAGATTTTTGGGAAGGGATATGATGGAAGGGAGGAAGTATGAAAAGCATCAGAATACTTAAAGAAAGAAACTTTTAAGAAATTTAGTTTCCAATTAACCAGCATTTATTTTCCTTCTTTCTTATTCCCTTCCCCAATTGGAACAGAAATAAAAAACAAATACTCATAATAATAAATATATTTAAACAAAATTGATTTGTATATTGACCATTTTCAGAATGTATATCTCATTCTGCAACTTGAATCTTTCACTTCCATATCAGGAGGTAGGTGGTAAGCTTCTCAGTCCTTGGGGATCATGAATGATTATCACATTGATCATAAGTTTTTCAGAGTCATTTGTTTTTAGAATACATACATTATTCTGCTGGTTCCTTTCACATCATTCTTTATCTATTCCAGCAGGTCTTCTCTATTTTCTCTTAAACCACCCCTTTCTTCATTTCTAATGGCTTAATGCATTCCATTACATTTATTATATACTAAAACTTGTCCACCAGTCCCCAAAGGATGAAAATTCACTTGATTTCCATTTCTTAGCCACAAAAAGGACTGCTACAAATACTTTTATACATATGGGGCAAAAGGAAGACTTTGAAATCAAGTCTAAATTTTGAATTTCACCGTTTTTTAAATCTCCCAGAATAGCTCATTAAGCAATGCTCTCTCTTTTTTTTTTTATTTCTAATTGGATGATTTCTAATTTCACAGAAGTAATTGTCCTGGTAGTTAACCAAATCAACTGGTAGCTACTTTTGAGTAGTCTCAAACTACTCTTTGAAATGTCAATTCTGGAATATATGCATATATGCATATGGATGTGTGTGTCTGAAATCTGGGTTGCCTTGGAGATGAGATGCTCTAGCAAAAGCTACCTCACCTCAGAGTCCACCAAATAGTGACATTTTAGAGCTGAAATTTGGGGGAGTATATGTTGTGAAGATTGCTGAGACAGATGCCAAAAGTAGAGGACTTGGAAGTGTAGAGTTGAATTCTAAGAAAGAGAGCCAGCCTTCCATTTGGGACTCTGGAGATAGGTCTTGGGAGGGAAATGCTCCTGATGTTTTGCTCCCCAGATTTCCCTTTCTAAGAGACTGTGATAAGTCATTACTGGAATTGCTGTGCTGGGTATATAGAAGAAAGACCTTTTAGGGGAAAAAAAAAAGACCAAAACTACTGATATGATGAGAATGATAATTGGTGAGATTTTACCCTTATTCTCCTTTTGTAGTGGGTATGATTTATCATCATCATTTCCATAATGCTTTAAAATTTAAAATTCTGTTTTTGCATAGGGCAACTCATCCCTGCAATATACTTCTTCCCCAACTTTACCTAGTCAAATCCCTGGTTTCCTCCAAGACTCAGCTCAGGGATTCTCTTCCTCTAGGATATCTCTCTCAATCCCTTCAATTCCTAATCTTTTTCTTTCAGAAATTACCTTGTATGTATTTTGCATTTAATTTTTTGTGTACTTCTTTACCCCCAATAGAATGTGAGTTCCTTGAAGCCAGGGACTGTCTCTCTGTCTCTCTGTCTTTGTCTCTGTCTCTGTCTCTGTCTCTGTCTCTGTCTCTGTCTCTGTCTCTCTCTCTCTCTCTCTCTCTCTCTCTCTCTCTCTCTCTTTCTCTCCCCCCCCCCATGCATTCCCAATGCTTAACCCATAGTTAGTATATATAGATTTATTCAACACCTATTTTGTGCCAGGAACTGTGTTCAGTACTAAGGAGCCAAGGGAAGGGACTCAAACAATTCCCACTCACAAGTTATTTGCATTCTTGCTGAAGAATGAATGAATGGTTTCTAAAATCAGAATCTTTATGGTATCAGACCTATCATCATAGGCATCCCATGTTTTTTTCTGTTGAGATCTAGCTAGGTCAGTCAGGGAAAGCAGGGAGTACCTTGGATAGAAGAAAGAAGATATAAGAAGACATGAAATATGGCTTTTCCCCATGCCTGGAATTTTCCCTCTCTGTTTCCTGGCTTCCCCAACTTCCTTCTGGTCCTAGCTAAAATCCCAACTTCTGCAAGAATCCTTTTCTGATTTCCTCCTTAATGCTGAGACCTTTCCTATGGGATTATTTCCAATTCAGCTTGTATTTAGTTATTTGTACATTGTCTCCCTCATTATGAAGATAAGCTTCTTGAGGACAGGAATTATTTATAAATTTCTAAACCTGGTATAAAATGGACTCTTTGTAAGTGTGTATTGATTCAACTCCACTCAAACAGCTTAAAATAGTAACACAATTATCCCAGTTGAGCACAACATGGCATTTGAGAATGAAAAAGCAGAACAAGTTTCCATCTTGGAAGAAGAGATAATACACATTTTGATGCTAAGATTTCCAAAGGAGTTTCTTTAATAGCCAATAAGATTTTCACCTATTTCCATTTTCTTTGTTAAAATCTAGACCTCCTTCTCTCTAGCTTTCCCAGTTTCCAGGCATGTTTTGTTGTTATTGTTTTTAGAAACAGGTACATATGTTAAGGTCAGTAGTATAACTAATGAGCTTGGAGTAGAATATGCGCTACAATCTTTTGGTCTTGTGATCCCCATTATTCATTTCTCTTACTTACCCAACCCATTTGCTTAGCATTTCTTGTTTTCAAAATCTTATTCTTTGCTTCCTACTCCAGTTCAACTAACAGAAGTTTCTCCTGGGCTCTATCACTCTTCATTTCAAATAGTAATTTCTTCATTCCTATTTCATTATGTTTTTTTAAAGGCATAATGCTTTCCTCCCCTTTTATTTGGCATTCCTTTCTTCAGTCTCCCTTTTTTTGTGACTTCATCAACTTCCATGGCTCTAATTCCAAGAAGATGACTCCCAGATCATCATGCCTTGTCTTATTCTCTTCCATGAGCTATAGTTACACATCAGAAGTGGTATATAAACCCAGGTCTTTCTATTTCCAGGCATAGCACTCTATCTTTGATACCACATGATCTTTTGCTTCCTTATATAAAGATTTCAGAAATTAGGTACATTAAAAATGTAAGCATCAAGGATTTTACCTTTATTATTTTCATCAATCTGCACACAATGAGCATCCTATCTATTTATCTATCATATCACATCACATCATATCTATCTATCTATCTATCTATCTATCTATCTATCTATCTATCTATCTACATCTATTTACCCATCTATCTATTAAACCATCCATCCAGCTATCTATCCACCTATCCATCTATCCATCCATCTATCTATCTATCTATCTATCTATCTATCTATCTATCTATCCATTCATCTATCCATCTATCTATCACCAAACCTATGGTTTTATTGAGCATCTGTTCTGTAGTTTATAGCTTTAAAGAGATTTATTGGGCATGACAAAGTGAAGGGATTTGCCCAGGATCTCCCAACCAGTATGTATCAGAGGCAAGATTTGAATATAGACTTTTCTGACTCTGAGACCAGGTCTTTAGCCATCTTACAATATGCTGTCTAACTCTTAGCTGTACCATAATGATTGGATAATATATTCTGCATCTGCAAACTTTATTCCAAAGGAAAATCTCAATTTCTCTCATGTGTTTTAGTCTAGAATATGGTAGATAAATTTGGGAAACATATTGGAAGGAAAAAAGAAGCACTATCACCTTATTTTAACATCACTTTTAGGGTAATATCTTAGGACATCAGATATAGCAAGTTTAGTTTTATGGAGCATTTAAACCTTATAATAACAATCTTTGAGAGATGGCTTAATATATTATCCAACAGTAAACCCTATCTCAGCTGATGAGGTTAACATGCCATCAAGCTATATTAAACTGTAAACTTTAAAATATCCACTTTCATTTATCTTTGAAATTATTTAACAAGCCAAAGGAAGAGATGTTTTCCATTGCAAAATGAAGAAAATAAATGTTTTCTCTCTCTTGAAGAAAAATACTATCCATATTCCAAATCACAGTCCTAAAGTTTCATAAATGATTGTTTCCTATTTCATCTTTCAACTACAAGTCACATTTTCATAGACATATTTCTAAAGTTTCAAATACATCTATTTCTCATTACAAGCCTTTTGGAACTAAATACTAAGATTTGAGAAGCCTGGCTTCATGACTTCATATAGGACCATGGCCTTTGCTAATTTGTTTTTCATTTATTTTATGGAAAAATGTGAAACAGACTTAGGGAAGATTATACAGAGCCATCATTTAAACAAAAGAAGAGGTAAAGTCATCTTCCAAGACTGGGTGTGAGGAGCTCAGGGCTTTGAAGAGATTGGCAAAGGTTTGTAACAGCTGTCATGGGGAGTTATTAGGAGATCAATCATAATTGAGTAAGAGATTTTCCACAGAGGCGTGAAGGCTCAGTTGAAGTTAGAAAACATAAATTTATAGTGGGTTCTTTCATTATGGTTGTATGAGTTTCTCTAGCAGTACATTTTTGGCAGTAAGAGTGGCAGCAGATGGTCATAGTGATCCAGGATGGGAAGCTGGCAGGATAGGACAGTGGAATGCCAAGGTGAATTAAAGGTGTTAGAATGGGCACAGTAGCTGATGATGGAGTCCATGATGGGCAGGGAGAAAGTACAACCAGAGAGAGGTTATTAGACTGGGGGAAAGGAGAAGAGTTGAGTGACCCACGTAAGGAAGAAGTGCAGATTGAGTGTGTGGAAAACAAGGAGTATGATTAATAGATAGGTAAACCGATTAGATTATAATCAGGCAAGAGGAATACCAAATTCAAGATTGAAGAGTTGGAGTAATGGCTAACAACAATACAAAGTCAGCTTTGGTTTAGTTGGTGAGTGGCTGATATAGAGTAGATATGAAAGTCAATGGCGTTGAGTAAGGTGAAGAATTGGGAGACCAGATGAAGGATGGATTGTTGACATTGATACTGAAATTGTCGAGGATAACAGGAAATGAGCTGGAAAAGTAAAATTTGAGTTAGGAAGATTGTCTCATTGGTGGGAGGATGGTCTGTCCAATATGGAGGACCTCACATTAGCAGATGATATGAATTTAAAAAAGGCAAAAGAAGGTGTTAGTGTTGGCCAGTGATATGAAAATGGTACTAGGGGAAAAGAGCAGGCAATGCCCATTATTCCCATGAATAATGGCCAAATCCTTCAAAGAAGAGAAGAAGAGGATAATGGAAGGTGGGACATAATTTGAAGAAATCCAGGTTTCAATGACAATAGGGAAAACATGAGAGTGATCTAGCTGTGTGACATGTCACCCTATTGACCATCAAGGTTGATTCAATTAATATGACTGGCTATAAGGGTGTTCCATTCCTCCTTTACTACTCTGTGTGTTTTTCCTGGAGTTGTGAGTTGGGATGAAGAACCTTCCCTGAGAGAGACATACTATTCTTCAGTCAAGGCTATGCAAGTAGGTGCTAGAACATGTTCGCAGTTACAACCTAGAAGAACAAGGAGGAGGTAAAGACAAGCTTAAGGATAAAAATAGTCTGCCCACAGTTCTGGGAATTCAACAGGGCATAGGATAAGGAACTGCTAGAGAACCTAGGGAAGAGGAAACTGGGAGAGATATCAGGTAAAGAGTTTGCTCTTCAAATAGCAGGTTTGGAGAACAGTGATGGGAAGGGTCTAGATTATTAGGCAGGTAGGGCAGAGACATAACAGAAAAAAAACTGGAGAGAGATGGAGGACTGAATAAGCACTAATTTAATTAATAAAAGAGATTAGAAAATAAGATGGAGGGGTATTAGCAGAGGTGTGCTGGAGTCCCCTCAAACTGACTTGAGAGAGCCAATTATTACATTTTCAGTGTGAAACAAGCAGCTAGTGGCAGAGTAGACTGAAAACTAGGCCTGGAGTAGAAAGAACCTGAATTCGAATCTGGCTTCAGACACATTCTGGTTTTGTGGCCATGGCCAAATCACCTAACCCCAATTGTTTGGCCCTTAAATTTTCTTCTGACTTGGAACCTCTACGTAATATTAATTCTAAATCTGAAGTTAAGAGTTTTAAAACAAATGAATAAAATTTTCAGTGTGAGCATTTGCACCTCAGAAATCTACAAATCTGAGCTTGATTTATTGTTTTGTCAATTGTTTAGACCTAATAAAGTAATGGAGAAAATGTTAATAATGCAGGTTAAACTTCAAAGTGTGCCGTGAATACTTCTTTTTTTTTTTTCAAACACAGAACTGCTTGCTAAACATTTACTACCATACCCCTGGTTGTTAGAAAGAAGACATAATAACACAAATCCTTCCATCTACACTTCTTCCCACCTCAACAGAGATAATTAATGTTGTTTAAGGATGGGAAGGATCTAGGTTCAGTGGTAGGAACACAGTATGGAGCTTCAGATTCACTTACATGGCCCTGGTGCTGGCTGCTAGGGTCATGAATTCAGGGACCTGAAAAGAATGCACTCACCAAATATTTCTACCTTATAGAAATATGCCAGGCTGCTTCTCTATGTGTATGCTTTGCCATTATCTGATTTCATAGTCAGATACTTCAGTTTACTGTTTCCTTAAAATCTGGGTAATTATTTTCTCAAATTTAATTTTCTGCTCATTTCCTTCACAGGAATGTTGTAAGAACTAACAAGCTAATGTTTGTGAGACAAGTCAAGATCCTCAGATGAAAGCCTTTTTATAAGTCCAAAGTATTATTTTTATTATCGTACTTTTCCTCTTCAAAGATATTTTGAAATATCTACTTGTTTTCATAATAAGGCAGTAATGAAAGTAATGTACTAAGGACTCTGACCCTCCTCTCTATACGTATCTTCAAGGCTCTATGGGGATGTCTTGGTATTTTCCTGCCCCTTTATTATCCAGGAGGCCTATTTAAACCTTGATTCTTCCCTCAGAAGAGGTACCAGTCTGCTCTTTAGCAACCTAGAATTCAGCCAATTTCTGAGCCCTGCAGAGGACAGGGTTCTGGTATCCTGGGACATAAGGTCTTTGGAATAATCTCCTTCCCAACTACTAGTGCCCTTCCTTCCTTCCTTCCTTCCTTCCTTCCTTCCTTCCTTCCTTCCTTCCTTCCTTCCTTCCTTCCTTCCTTCCTTCCTTCCTTCCTTCCTTCCTTCCTTCCTTCCTTCCTCCCTCCCTCCCTCTCTTCCTTCCTTCCTTCCTTCCTTCCTTCCTTCCTTCCTTCCTTCCTTCCTTCCTTCCTTCCTTCCTTCCTTCCTTCCTTCCTTCCTTCCTTCCTTCCTTCCTTCCTTCCTTCCTTCCTTCCTTCCTTCCTTCCTTCCTTCCTTCCTTCCTTCCTCCCTCCCTCCCTCTCTTCCTTCCTTCCTTCCTTTCCTTCCTTCCTTCCTTCCTTCCTTCCTTCCTTCCTTCCTTCCTTCCTTCCTTCCTTCCTTCCTTCCTTCCTTCCAACCTTTGATTGAACAACTTTGTATCTATTTTGTATTAATTCTTCAAATTTCAGCATATACCTTCATGCCACACATATATGTATATATAGTTTGTTTTTGCCCTTTATTGTCTTTCTTTATTTTTTAAACCCATACCTGCTATCTTAGAATCAGTACTGTGCATTGGTTCTAAGGCAGAAGAGCAGTAAGAGCTAGGCAGTGGTGGTTAAGTGACTTGTCCTTTAATTACAAAGAGGACTAATGGCATTACCAGGTGATGTCTTGACTTGATCTTAAATAGGACTGAAGTGAGGCAGAGCTGCAGGAGGTCATCAGCCTCACTTTCTCTTCCAGAGTCATTAAAATCCAGTGACAAGACAAAAGTCAGGACAATTGATGATGGCTTGGGTTGCGATGGATGACACGGGTGCCCTCAATGTCTGGCCAAGCTCAAAGCACTCTACAGCGGTTCCTCCAGGTGCCTTCATAGTCATTAGAACAAATTGTTCTCCTTTACCCTTTCTGCTGGGGGTCTTCACATGCTTGGAGCAGACGTTCTTCTAACTCAAAGGGGTTCAAGACCAGTCAGTGACCCTCAACCTGACAACCCATCTGCTGAGACAGTTTTATGGAAGTGGGGCTGCTGTACATGCTGTAGCTGATTTGAGCCACAGGTGAGAGATGAGTGGCAGGTGTACATCAAAGGTGAATGAGCAGCTCTCCTCCCTGAATGCTCCGTACACTCTATCTATATATAGGTAAATACAGTGTATACTGTATGCTGTTTGACACAACCAAATGGAAAACCCATTCAGAACAGAGCTTATTATATATATTAAAACATCTTTGTATCCTTAGAATTAAGATAGCTTGATAGTGCACTGGATAGAGGACTGTAGGGCCTGAAGACTCATTTTCTAGAATTTAGATCTGGCCTCAGACACTAGCTATGTGACCCTGGGCAAGTCTCTTAACCCTGTTTGCCTCAGTTTCTTCATCTATAAAATGAGCCGGAGAAGGAATTGGCCAACCACTCCAGTATCTCTGCCAAGAAAACCCTTCAAAAGGGTTGAAACAACTGAATAACTGACTCCTTAGTATTGAGCAAGTGTCTAGCACATAGTAAGTGCTTAATGAGTAAATAAATAGCTGTTTATTAAATGACCCAGATGTTTACCTTATGGAAATTTCTCCTCTTTAATTGTGTTTCCTGGTGTAAATATATGATCATAGAATCAGAGATCTATCTGATGCTAAAAGTAGGCTTAAAGACCATGTGGTCCAGAGGTTCTTAACTTGAGGTTCACAAGGGTTCATAGTTAGATTTTAGGGGGGTCTGTGAATTTGGATGGGGAAAAAATCCATTTTTATTTTCACTAACCTTCATGGTCCATCAAAAGTCCTCCTTGGTTTCTAGACCTCAAGCATCATGTCTTCCTTCAGCATAAACTCATCCCTCCCTAATCTCATCATGATAGAGTTTAAAGTTTAACCAAGCTTTTAAGAGTGGATGCCTTCTCAGCACCCTCATCTCCTTCTCCCTCTGACTGGAGGGTGAAGTAATATAAACTTGCAAAGCCTTCCTTTGGAGAGGGCTCAGAACTTTCCAGATAATTTCTTATTTTCCATTGGCTGCTCTGCTTGGTTTCCAGCCCCTTTTCACCTTCCTCTTATGTGTTGTCTTCACTTTATTAGACTGTAAGCTTTTCAAGGGCAGGTACTGTCTCTAGTTCTTATTTGCACCCCTAGAACCTAGCTCAGTGCCTGGCACATAGTAGCTACTTAGTAAATGTTCACTGACTATTGACTCTATTATTGACTAACCTTTACTCAAAAGTTCAATGATGAAGGGTGAAACAAACCTGATTCTGAGAAGGGTTTCACCAGGAGGCTTCATTGAAGTTCCAGAGAGATTCACAACACACACAAAAGGGTTAAGAGTCCAGGAGTCCTGTCTGAGTCCTTCTTTTACAGTCGAAGACACTGAGATTCAAGGAAGCCAAAATACCTACCCATGGTCATGGCGATAGTAAATTCCAGAGGCAGAATTTGATTCAGGTTCTCTTGGGTGTCATGCCTAGAAGACAATTCATTTGAAAAAGATGAGAGGATTTTAGTAGTCTGTAGGCTCCATGTAAGTCAACAGTGACATGGGGATTTTCATCTGCATAATAATAATAATAATACCTAAAATTTATATAGTGTGTCAGGTAACTATGCTGTTCTTTGCAATTATTACCAAATCCTTATAACAACTCTAAGGGGAAAGTGCTATTATTACTCCCATTTTATAGATGAGGAAACTGAGGCACATAGATTGACTTGCCAAGGGTCATATAGCCAGTAAGCGTCTGAGTCCAAATTTGAACTCGAGGTCTAGTGTTCTATCCACTGTGTCACCTAGCAGGGAGTTATATCCAGAAAAAGAGAGAATGTATCCTGGTATACTCTGACCAGGTCAATCAATAATCAATTGACAATCAACCTCTGACTGCTGTTTGCCTAGAATAGTCTCTGAATGTCTCCAACATGTCACTGTTCTTTCTAAAATGTGGGGTCTATTTTTTTCTTTATATACCCAATACCTAGAAAATGCCTGGTGCACAGGAGATGTGTAATAAATGTAACAGTGAATTGGTATGAACTGAATTGGAAAAAAGGGTTGAGATGAAAAGGTATATATAATATTTTCCTTTTTATGCTTCAGTGGGCACAGAAATGGGCATTACTACTATTTCAACATTTCTTTTTCCCAGGTCTGTGATTTCATTAGTATAAGGAGCTTCCGGATGAGGAAAATGCAAGTACAAATGTAGATAGCAGCAGTACCTAATATTTATAGAGCATCTACTTTGTGCTGGGCACTGTGCTAAGAATTGTACAAATATCTCGTTAGATCCTCACTACAACCCTGGGAGGTAGGTGCTGCTATTATGCCTATTTAACAGATGAGAAGATGGAGGCAAATAAGGCTAAGTGAATTGCCTAGGATCATACAGCAAAGAAATATCTGCAATTGGGTTTGAACTCATCTTCCTGACTCCAGACCTGAACTCTACCCAGAATGCCACCTGAACACTCCAACTATTGTACAAAGTATACTCAGAGAGTTGCCCAATAGTAATGAGAAATTAAATAATTTTGTTTGGATTACACAGTTATTATGCCTGAGAGGCAAGACGTGAATCCAAGACTTCCTGACCAGAAGACCAGATGTCTTCCCACTATTCCACACTGCTTGTTAGGAATCAATAGGAGAGGGAGAGGGAGAAGGGAAGGGAGAGAGAGAGAGAGAGAGAGAGAGAGAGAGAGAGAGAGAGAGAGAGTGAAGGGAGGGAGAGAGAGAGAGAGAGAGAGAGAGGGAGAGGGGGAGAGAGAGAGAGAGAGAGAGAGAGAGAGAGAGAGAGAGAGAGAGAGAGAGAGAGAGAGAGAGAGAGAGAGAGAGAGAGAGAGAGGATGAGAGAGAGAAAGGGAGAGAGGAAAAAGAAGAGAGAAAGAAAAAGAATAGCCAAAGAAAGAAAGAGAAAGCAAGCAAGCAAGAGAGAGAGAAAGAAAAAGCAAGCAAGAAAGAACAAACTGAGTATCACAGTGGCTAGAAAGCCAGGTCTGGAGTTGGGGGACTTGGGTTCAAATATGACCTCAGACACTTCTTAGCTCTGTGATCTTGGGCCAGTCACGTAACATCAGTTGCTTAGTCTTTATAGCTCCTCTGTTTTGAATCAATTCTAAAACAGAAGGCAAAGATTTAAAAAATAATAATAATGAAAACCGTGGTTTTATAATCTTCATCTTGTTATGACATTTCACTTTGTCATCCTTTAACTTTCTTTTTTGCCATCTTTGGGAAAAATATTCTTATCCTCTTTCAACTTTTTCTTTCACATTGACGAAAGAAAATCTTTCACCATTCTTGATTATATGTCTAAAATCCAGTGATTTCCTGTAACTGGCAGCCTAAAATGTGTCCCAGAATGCAATGTGATACACTCCCCTATATTTTATAAAAATCAGCTACACATTCTACAGCAAAGCCAAGCATATTTTTGCCTTGAGCATAATCCATTTTTGCAATGATTGCCATATTTTCAATGATATCAACGATTGTCATATAAGCATTTGCAATGATCATAAATTGGTGTAAGGAGCAAGTCTTTGTATCAGTAGAGAACCTTGTTGTTTTGAGTTCCCTGAAAGTTTGGGCTGCCATATCTACCCTTACTCTGTTCTCTCCTTCATAGAAGGCAGAAAAGTATGCAGACCTCTGTATCCCCAGTCAGATTGAGCTTGGTGCTCTGATGTTGCAGCATACCTAGTCTATTAGAAAATCCATTAATTTCTGTATACTAAATAGTATTTCTAAGGCAGTAGAGCTGTAGTGGCTAGACAATTAGGGTAAAGGGACTTGCCCCGGATCACACTGCCAGGAAGTGTCTGAGCCTACCTAGAAGTCTTTTTAATGAGGTACGTAACCCAGCTGTGGACAGCTAGGAAGCTTTCTCCAGTTTATCACTGAAGGCATTAGAAACCTTTTTTCAGGGGGAAAAGAAAATTTAATGTTTATGCAATCAGTTCAAGTTACTTTTGTGCAGCAATTTCCCCCCTCTGTTTTTTTATGAAACAAAACCTGGCTTAAGCCCGATATGGATTTCTTCTGTATGTTTTTTTGCCTCAAGTTCTCTCAAAGGAAAATATAAATTGTGTTCACAGTGTATCACCCACTTGGAGCCTATTAGTATTTACTGGTCTCATTGCACAAGGGAAATGGTGAGGCTTTAAGTGGGTTATCTCAGGAAAGGAGAGTGCCTGCATTACTGTATTCCTTCTTAGGATTCTGACCTAGCCATGAAATCCCACGAGGGTCTTTCTAATCCACTTAGAACAACACATACTTCCCACCCCCGTGGATAGTACATTTCTTTTCTCTCTGCTTGACCCCCTCTCCTGCCCCAAACACTTTTATTTTTCTGTGTACCTAATAACAATTCTGTGGAAAAAGTACTAGACTTCCCTAGTCAATAAAACGGGTTCAAATCTGGTCCCAGATATTGACTCGTTTTGTCACTCAGGGCAAGTTGTCCTTCTTCCCTCCCCCCCCCCCTTAAATTTCCAGCTGTTAGAATGTCTGTTGACTGACAAACCTTTTTGGATCTCAGATTTCTCCTTTATAAAAGGAAGAAATTGGACTCAGTGACCACTAAGGTCCCTTTTAGATGGAGATCTCTGATCCTGTAAATCCTTTGGTGGGGTTAGGGCATGAAGGGGAGCCAGATGGGATATGCCAAGTCCATTGGACAGAGGAAGAATTCAAGTGTTTTTCCTTCAAGATGATCGATTCCCGGCTCTGCATTTATGATTTGGTTCATCAGTACCAATTCCTCATAACCCTGGGCAGAGCAACTTCTCCTACATGGGATTATTCCTTTCTTGCTCCAACAAGGAGCCTGAATCCTTCCCTGTTTGTGTGGGGGTAATGGTGGGCTGCGATTCTAGTCAGAGCCTTATCTCATGGACCACTAAGCTTCAGTGCATTAGAGAAGGGCAGAGAGAGAGTTTCCTACTCTGAATGATTTCTACCAGTAGTCTAAAAGGCTAAATCTTGAATTCAATAAAACACTGACTTGGAGTTAATTGCTCCTTTAGTCAATTCTTCAGCAATCATTTATTATGTGCGAGGTGGGTATAAAAAGAAGGGCAAAAGCATGGTCTTTGCACTCATAGACCTCACATCTTAAAGATGGAAATTTCCCCCCTAAAGAAAAGTTACCCCCAAACTCAAACAAGACAAAAATACCCTAATGGCAATTTTTAATGCTGGTATGATTAACATCGGAGATACCTGATGATCAGTCAATGAATGATCATTTATTAAGCAAGTACTATGTGCCAGGGAGTGTGCAGGGTGTTAAAGGTGTCTAATACCTCTGGTCTGAGGGTTTGCTGAGCCCTTTTCAGATCTGTTCACTCAGCTTTGGTGTATCTCATCTATGGCTCCAGGAAGCGGTAGTTGTCACTCCCCAGTAAAACCATCTTAGCAGATGAGCTAAACTAGGTGGGAGGTAACTAACAAGCTTTAAATTTGCTAATGATCTAGAGGGATGTCTCCCCCAATCATGTGGGGGCTTTCCCCAGCATAATAGAGGAATGAGAACATTTCCAACAGCCATAAAGGTGGCCAAAGGAAGAGTTGTGGAGCTTCTAAAACTTGGTGAGGCATCAAAGACCCTAAAGTCCTCTACTGCATCTTGGGTCACTGCTAGTCATTGGACTTTGATGATTCTGGAAGAGTAAATGAGGCTGGTAATTTTGCACAATTCTGCCTCACTAAAATCCAACTGACATGCAAGTCCAGACATTTCTCATTGGGATGTCACTGGTCTTCTTAAAAAACAAAGAACGAATAATGACAGCTAATGTATGTCAGGCACTCTGCTAAGTGCTGGGGATACAAAAAGGGGCAAAAGATAGTCCCTGCCCTCAAGGAATTTATAATCTAATGGAGGAGACAATATGAAAATAAATTTGCAAAAGCAAGTTATATACAAGGGTGTCTCTCTCCTTTTACCTCACCAGCAGCCATATTCCCTCTATACCTTCAACTCCTCCATTCCCTGTTACAAAATCTTCCTTATCCCCTGAACTTCTGTCCCTTTTCAATTCCCTACAATCCCTATAACTATTACACAAGGTGAATAGAAGATAATTAACAGAGAGAAGGCACCAGAATTAAGAGGGGTTGGTGAGGCTTCCTGTAAAAGGTAGGATTTACAGGGAAATAGACACTTGCTAACTTTATTTACTTAATCCCAGTGGTGCTAATTGCATTATTATTTCTGTTGGAAGCCCTTTACCTCCCAATGAGATGCTTTGAGAAGAACAGCTCATTGTGGTATGGGCATTTTAGGTTTTGGGGACAAAGTAGTTCCAATATGTCAGAGCTCTGGACATTGAGCTCTTTTTTTAAAAAAGACTTTTGCCTACATTCTCATTTTAGAGGTTTGGCACATCAATATATTTACAGAGATATTGGTCCTGCCAACATACTAGAACTTTCGGAGATACCCTATTCTATTCCCCACTATGTTTCTAACCTCTTTGCTGGCAAGTATTATTTTATGTTCTAATCATGTTTCCACGACCTTTGCCTTTATTGATTGGTGATTCCCCCACTTCCATGTTTAATGGAGCACCTGAGATTAAAGTCATTTTTCTTCTTCGAGCATAGGTTAACAGTACTTTTGCTTTTAAGAAATGGAAATCATTTTGATAAGTAAAAAATTGATCCATCACTCAATAAAGTATCTTAAAAAGAGTCCTGCTCAGAGAGCTGCAAGACATAAATACTCGGCTACCTTTGTGATGTAAAAAACTATTTAGCTGTAACAAAAATTATCTAAAGGAAACAAATGATAAAGGCAAGCAAGGGATAATATTTCTCACCCTGCCCATTTTTCATCTCTGTCAAAGCAAGAGAATTTGAAATTTAATATAAAATGCATTCAGAAAAAAATATTTCCTATACACTTCCAACAGGCTGCTCCTGTGAAATATAGAGTGGGGTGGGTTCCTCTGGGAGGGGATACAACCAGAGAAGCAATTTTACAAAAACTCTAATAGCAGTGGTTGGAAAGTATATTTCACAAATGAATTTTCCTGCCAGCATCCAGTTTATTCAGAGACACTTCCCTGAAACAGATTTATGATTATGATAGGATTTTACAGTCTATTTGCTTAGCTTCATGACTATATTAAATAAGTTAATAAACTAGCTAATATTTTTATTTTTATTGCACTCTGCCCCCACCCCATTAAGCACCCTACTGTGCCAAGGACAACATTTTAAGAAGAGGAAATTGTCTAACTTTTGCCTTTTACTTGGTCGTAGTATCCTTTGCTACTGTTCTCTTGGTTTCTATTTCCTCTATAATTCATCAGAGGGTCAGGACCCTGGAAAGGAAAGAATGTGGGCTTTGGCATTAGAGGTCTTATTAAATTAAATCTCAGTTTTACTACTTAGTATGTTTGTGATGTCTTGGACACTTTCCCTTGCTGTTGTGGTTCAGTCATGTCTGGCTCTTCATGACTCTATCCAGAGTTTTCTTGGCTGAGATACTGGAATGGTTTGTCATTTTCTTCTCCAGAGGAAACTGAGGCAAATGAGGTGAAGTAACTTGTCCAGAGTCACACAGCTAGGACGTGTCTGAGCCTTCCTGACTTAATATAAATAGTGTCAGAACAAGAACAGAATGTAAGCTCCTTGAGGACAGGGATTATTTCAATTTTGCCTTTGCATTTGGTCGACAAAATGGTCACAGAAGGATTTCAAACCAGCTCCCATGACTCCACGCTTAGAACTCTTTCCACCAGAATACACTGCCTCCCAGTGCACTAGTGAATCTTTATTAAAAATGGTGACTCACCTATTACATCTTCCCCCACTTCCTTCTGCAGGATGATTGATGGGAATTGAACCTCCTCATCCCATCCAGAAAAATCTCTCCCATCCACACAGGACTATCCTATAACTGAAAATATTTTGGTTTGCATCAGATTTGTGTTACACAGAAGGGATGGTCTGCTTCCCCTAGGATGGAACCAAACATTTCCCATATATTCACAGCATAACAGTGCTGTTTCACAGAATGAGGCTAATAATCTCCTGATGTTCCAATGCACAGTTTGGAATTCTGGATATGAAAAAATTATAAGGATGGCAAGGCAGCCTCTTCATTCTTTATATAAAATGTCACAAAAAATCCTTTGCTAATCATCTCTGATTAAAATGCTACATGAGCTCAAATAGAAAATACCAATGTCATTTGCTATATTCTTTACCTGCTTTTGCTGCTGTCTCTTCCCTCTTCTCCCTGGTGTACAATTCCCTATTTAGATTATTTGTGCTGTTTTGTATTTAATTGCTATTGCAAAAGCAAACACATTGCTGAATTGCCTGTTAGCTTATAAATTTTCAGCTTCTAGCTGGAAGGTTTCTGTTTTCCTGGAATCCCAACCAAATTCAGCCCATTATTCCAAGTGCCCCAAAGCTCAGATGTTTGGAAGTCTTTAGAGTTGCAATGGAATTTTCCAGTTTTCTCAAGACCAGTTGGATTGTGTTGGAACAGGGTGTGTCAATACCATGTTAAAGAAAACACCTGGTTGGTTCAATAAAGAATTTAACCAACTGGGTGAAGGGAGAAAGGAGAAAAATGGGTTCTCTAGCTGTGGAGGGCCAAACGACTGGTTCACTGCCTCGGTATTTTTTCTCCAACCAGCTGTTGGTCTGTTGCGAGGAGATAGGTATGACCCAAAAGAATATAAAAATTGTTTGTGGCAAAAAAGCCAGTCTATTGTGATTTGCAGTTTTCCTTTGTTTAGGTGTAGGGAAATAGGTGTAGTCATTCAATCATATGGTAATATATTTCAGTGGGAGGGAAAGAGTTGTTTTTTTTCTTAAAGGTATAATATTCTTAGTCTGAATTTAGCTTCCAAAGTAACTACCAGGACAAAAAAAATCATGCAAAATATAGGGGAGAGCTGCACTCCCCAGGACTAACCAGACTGAGAACTGCCTTAATGTTGGGTAAAAGGGGATGAGATCTGTCATCTGGAGAAAACAATTGCCAGGGGATCTATGTGCACAGACTAGGGAAGGAGGGGTTGGCTTTTGAGAACAATTTGCAAATACCCTTGGGTTTTTCCAGGCAGTTTCCAAGTCCTTTCCTTAAGCCCTGCAGACACAAACCGAATAACGAATCAGGGAGTCATCATGATTTTCCAAGAGACCCCATGATTTTGAAGTCTTCCTTTATTCTGTTTTGTAATTATTAAATAATGTCCAAGAGAGTGTGTGAGGAGCTAGTGGTAGAACGTTAAAAATGTCCAGGATGCTATAAATATTTCTCTGCATTCCCATCAGCCAGCACAGTGCTTGGCACAGAGTAGGCACTAAAATACTTACTGATTGACAGATCAGGGTGCTTTCCTTTCCCGCTCTGAGATGGAAATGGTTCTTGCTCATGGTGCTCTAGAATCTAGAATCAAAAGAGACCTTAGAGCAGGGGTTCTCAACCCCTCAATTTGTAGCAATGAGAATACATAATGCATATCAGGTATTTACATTCCGAATCATAACTGTAGCAAAATTACAGTTCTGAAGTAGCCACCAAAATAATTTTTTGATTTGGGGTCACTGTAACATGAGGAACTGTATTGCAGGGTCACAGCATTAGAAAGGTTGAGAACCACTGCCTTAGAGATTATCTAGCTAAACCCTCTTCATTTTACAGACGAGGAAACTGAGACCCAGACAGGTTAAGTGACTAGTCCAAGTCATGGAGTAGAGGATCATGCTGCTTCCTTATTTGTTGATGATGCTGTTAATGAATCAAAGAGTAACAGAATAAAAAGTCAGGTAACTAGTATATAGTTAACTAGTTACAGACAGAGACAGAGACAGAGAGAAAAGAGAGACAGAGAGACAGAGACAGAAAGAACCAGAGAGAGGCAGTCAGAGAAAAGAGAGACAGAGACAGAGAGGCAAAAACAGAGATAGAGAGGCAAAGAGGCAGAGACAGAGAGGCAGAGAGAGAGGAGAGAGAGAGAGAAAGAGAGAGGGGGGAGGGAGGGAGAGAGAGGGAGGGAAATAGAGAGGGGGCAGCGAGAGAGGGAGAGAGAGAGGGAGGGAGAGAGAGAGAGGAAGAGAGGAAGAGGGAGAGGGAGAGATAAAGAGAGAGAGAGAGACAGAAACAGTCAGAGAGGCAGTCAGAGAAAGGAGAGAGAGACAGAGAGGCAAAAACAGAGATAGAGAGGCAAAGAGGCAGAGACAGAGAGGCAGAGAGAGAGGAGAGAGAGAGAGAAAGAGAGAGGGGGGAGGGAGGGAGAGAGAGGGAGGGAAAGAGAGAGTGGGGAGGGAGGGAGGGAGAGAGAGAGAAGAAGAGAGGAAGAGGGAGAAGGAGAGATAAAGAGAGAGAGAGACAGAAAGAAACAGACAGAGAGGCAGTCAGAGAAAAGAGAGAGAGACAGAGAGGCAAAAACAGAGATAGAGAGGCAAAGAGGCAGAGACAGAGAGGCAGAGAGAGAGAAAAGAGAGACAGAGACAGAAAGAAACAGACAGAGAGAGGCAGTCAGAGAAAAGAGAGACAGAGACAGAGGCAAAAACAGAGAAAGGGAGGCAGAGGCAGAGAGAGAAAAGACAGACAAAGAAACAGACAGAGAGGCAGACAGAGAAAAGAGAGACAGAAAGAAACAGAGTCAGAGACAGAGAGGCAGAGAAAGAAAGAGAAACAGACAAAGCACACAAGGAGCTCTCACTCTAATAAGGGAAACAACATGAACACAAATATATATAAACAAGTTACAGATAGAATAAATTTGAGGTGATCTCAGAGGATAGACACCAAGTAATGTTAAGGAGGTCTGGGAAAGGCTTTTTGAGATAAACCAATTATCAGGTTTTGGGGTCCACATTACCTCAATTGATTACTATTATTTTTTCTAGTGGGATAATTGAGAAGGTTACATGCTAGGGTGTGCTGGAGCCAGTTGGAATTGGCTCGTGAGGGCTGATTGTTAAATTTTTCATGTGAACATTTGCACCTTGGAAATTTGTAAACACTACCAATCAGGGCTTGTTTTATCATGTTGCTAATTCTTTGACTTAAGAATGTAGTGGAGAAAATATCAGTATAGAGATTAAAGTATTCGTGTACATTGTCGTTGTTGGTTTTTTTTTTTTTAAGAGACTTGGTTGTTAACCATAGCAGTATTTCCCTGCTTCCATGGGATGAGATTACATGGAATATGATGTCTCAGAAATTGCTTAAGCCCAGCTATATGAAAGTCAAATCAACGAGCATTTATTAAGGATGTGTCAGGCACTCTCCTCAGTGCTAGGAATACAAAGAAAGGCAAAAAATTGTTTCTGCTCCCGAGGAGCTCACGTGGAAAAGACAGTATGCAAAACCCATGTACTACCAGTAAATCCGTAGACAGGATAAAGCGGAGAGTCTCGGAAGGCAGGCACTAGCATGAAGGAGGCCAGGCAAAACGAGATGATCCTGCCTGGGCTGCAGAGCCCACATTTCCCAGAGCTTCCTGAAAACTGATTTGCTGCAGCTCTTTACCATCTAGGTGTAACCATGGATTCAGATTCTTCCCAGATTATTCCTGACACCTCCAAACAATTGCCGAAGGGAAGAGAGAAAGTGTCATATTAGATGTTGTGAGGAATTAACATTATCGATTTTTTCCTTTGGGGATTCAGGCTTACTTCTCAGTGGGACTTCAAATTGCTGCTCACATCCTTCCTTTCCCAGCCGCGAAAAGCATAATAGTGCTCCGAGCATCCCCAACCCATTGTCAGTCTTGTCTCAGAATTCAGAAAGGAGGAATAGATGAGATGAGAATTGGCACCCAATAGGCAGCATGGAAGATGCGTTTTCTGTGCTCAGAATTCATTCAGGCATCTCTGTGAGTGTTTTATTTGACCCAGTGTTATCTTACCCACCTGCCCGCCCCGACCCCAGCCACACACAATTGATTACAGTGTGATGATACCAATACCATGAAGCAGAGGCCGACTAACAAGTGGCAAGGATCTAGAACTTTAAAATCTGCCGTGGGCTTTATATTTGATATCAGATATAAAATAGAATATATTCATATAAAATATTTTAACAAAGATAAAATAATGTTATATCATATTTTAATACATAATATATCTAAATAATTTTCTATTTTTGCTTATATATAACATTATCTATAATATGGTTTTATATTTATATAGAAAATAATCTATTATATAAATATAATTTATGTTATATTTATATATAATATAGTACAGTATACATAAAAAATAGGATTTTATATTATATAGAAAATAGAATTATATGTTCTATATTACCTATATAATATAGAAATATAATTATATGTTCTATATTTTTACATAAATGTATAATTTTAGAGTTTATATTTATGTATAAAATATATTATATTTAAATTATACATTTATATCTAAAATATTTTAATAAATAAATGAAGTATAAGCATATTTCATATAATACACATATAAATATGATTTTATAGCTACATAGAAAATATAATATATTATATAAAATATAGTTTTATATCTATTATATTGTATTATCTACCATATGTAAAATGTAATATATAATTTTAGAGTTTATATTTATATATAAAATATATTATATTTAAATTATACATTTCTATATAAAATACTTTAATAAATAAAATACAAGTATAATTTTATATTTGTGTTTATATATACCATATATATAATATGATTTCATAGCTATATAGAAAATACAATATATTATTTAAAATATAATTTTATACTTAGCTATTATCTATTATATGTAAAATATAATATGTAATTTTAGTTTATATTTATATATACATATACCTATATTTAAATTATATATTTATTTAGAAAATATGTAAATACCTAAACAAAAATATAGATAGAATTTTATGCTTATATTTATATATACCAAATTATACAGAAAAATATATGAAAAATCATATATATAATATAATTTCATATTAGATATTTATATAATGTATAAATATAATTTTATATTGTATAAAATATAAAATGATATATGATGTATAATTTTAGGTTTTATATCTAAATATAAAACATAAGCCCATTCTCTGCCCACTGCACAATGTGCCTCTCCTAGACAGACAGACAGTCGTGTAATCTAAAGATAATGTATATGTCTTACATTGAAAGAGAGCAGAGGAGAGTAGAGGGTCCTTTGCTGCGAATCAGGAAGACTTAGCTTTAAATCCTACCTCATTTAAGCAGCTTGGGGGCCCTGGAGAAATCTCTTAACATTTCTGATCTTCAGTTTCTTCCTTTATAAAATGAAGGAATCAGATTTGCAGATTCTATTTAGTTGTATGACCCTGGGAAAGTCACAACTTCTATTTGCCTCAATTTCCTGAATTATAAAATGGGGATGAGGATATCTCCCAGAGTTGGTCTGAGGATCGATTTGTCAAGCACCTGGCACGTTGCGGTCAGTATATACATTTACCTATCATCATCATCATTATTATCATCATCATCATTATCACTGGTGGTATTGTGCTAAAAATAAGCCCTTTGACCCAGATGATTTCTAAATTTCCTTCCTGATGCTAGGATGATCTGCTATGCCATCGGTACATTTTTTTAATTCAGATACACATGCATATCTGTGACTAGTTCTTCCTCCCAAGGTGACACTGACTAACATTTTCATCATTTATGAGCTGCCTGCTCTGGTCTCTTGAAACCTTTTCCTTTACAAGATTTTATGATTTTTTCTTACTTTCTTTTTTTTTTTTTTGGAGATAAAGCCAAGTCAGAATGACAGCCCTCGGGTTGATTACCCAGTTCCAACTCAAAGAGCAGATCTCTTGGAGGCTGAAAATGTTTACATGTTCCTGTCAATAAAATTCAAGAGTTAATCTGAAGCCTTTTAGTTTTGAAGAAGTAGGGTACCATTGAGCTAGCTTTGGCTCCTCTGTGCTTACTGACCTTTTTGCCCATGCTGATTGCTTTTGGATTCTTTGTATGAGAAGTAAGAATTTTTATTCCTTCTGTATAGTAGAAAGGCAGTCACTCGAGCAACGTGCTATTGGAGTGGAAGCAAAAAAACATAAGGAATGACCTAAATATAGGCCAGGCCCTTCGATTGAAACCAGAAAGAAATCAGCTAGTAGTCCAATCCTCCCATTTTATGGATGATAAAATCAAGGCACAGCAAGATAGAATGGCATGGGGCATCTAGGTGGTTCAGTGGCTGGAGATCCAGGCTCAGAGACAGAAGGTTCTGGCTTCAAATCTGGCCTTAGACACTTCCCAGCTATGTAATACTGAGCAAGTCACTTGACCTTCATTGCCTAGCCCTTACCTCGTATTGATTCTAGGACAAAAGACAAAAAAGACAAATGGTGTGTTAGAAGTACAAAGGCAATATTTAAGAGTCCGGCTTATGACTCCAAACCTAGGGCTCCTTCAATTGTACTAAGTCCAGGAGACTTCGATTTCCTTCTAATTCACTCCTTATCTGGTTTTTGATTAATCTTCCTAATATGTGTGTCGGATCAGACCCTTCCCCTTCATAAAGATCTTCAGAGTCCTCCTTTAGATCAAGGCTGGACCATATCATCAAACAACCAATTAGAAAAAGAAAGATTCTCATATTTATGGAGAATTATTCAGGAAAAATTTGCTTTATTATTATTATAGTTATTTCTGGAAAAAGTTCTACAACTTCTGTATAATTTGAACCCTCCATTACATCCAATAAAACAAGTAAAACAAAAACAAAAAAGAAAGATTCTGACAAGCTGGATAGCTTCTTGGTCTCTGACTGTTGGCAAATAACCTGGTGGACTGATTGAAAGAAAAAAAAAAGAAATGTTTGAAACTGTGCAGAAATAGTCAATCATCAAGCTTTTATCAAACACTCACCTAAGCTCTGTAGATGCAAAGAAAACTAAAGACAAGACGCCTGCCCTCCAGATGCTCAGATTCTAGTGGAAGAGACAGCACTTGAAGAACTCCAGTTATTTCTTTCACATTGCTACTTTCCCTATCCTGGGTCGGGGCATAAGGAGTTAAATGAGAATTGGGGTGGTGGTGGGGGGGGGGAGGTTTGCAGAAGTCACAATAATACATGAAAGCCAGAAAAAGTTTAGAAACTCAGAGAGGCATGCTTAACCCAAAACTAATAATTAGGTACTATAAATATTTCATAAAAGAAAAAGAAAAAATTCAGACTTCTTCTGAAGGCCAAAACATTTTATGAGGATTTTCGAGATTGTGAGGGAGCAATACCCTAACCTCCATGATATAGAAGGTATAACCATATATACTTACCAGATAGAGAAAGTGTAAATGGGAGGCTCTCTCAGAGGGAAGGCACCAGAGGGCATGGGTACTGGGAAAAGGTCTCTGGGAAGACATTTTTTTTACGTGATGAAATCATTATTCTATCATTTATGAGATGGGAATACTGAGAAAGAAAGAATTATGACTAGGAAAAAACAAAAATAAAAGGTATTTAGGAAGTTAAATAATATTTAAAATGAAGGCTCAAGAAGTCTGAGTAACATAAAGTCATCAGCCTCACTCCCTCTTCCCGAGTCATTGAGGTTGAGTGGCAAGACGAAAGTCAGGACAGCTGGCCATGGCCCCAGATGCAGTGGATAACTTTGCTTTCTTCGATGTCTGAAGAAACCCTGAGAGCTCCAAAGTACCTGATTCAGCTGCTTCCATGCCTATTGGAACCAGTTGTTCTCATTTGTCCCTTCTGTGGGGAAAAGTCTTCACCTGCCTAAGGTAGATACCCCCCTAAGTCACTGATGGATATGATGCCTGTTGGTTGCCCTCAAAATGGTTTAGCCAATCTGTAGAGATGATTTTACCAAGGTGTAACCATGGAGGAAGCTACAGCTTCTTAGAGCCACAGGGGAAGGTTGGGTGACAGGTGGACACCAAAGGTAGATGAGCACCTCTGACAAGGGATCAAGAAATCCTCACACCGGAGATGCTAGACCTTGCTGAGGAGCCCATATGTAGGCATCTATTATGCGTATGTGTATATGTATGTGTGTATTTTCCAAAAGTCTAGGCATTTTTATGCTATTAAAGATTTATAGGTATGTATGCATGACTTTGGGGGCGCTTTCCCTCTAAATCATTAATAAAAGGTACAAATTCCTCTAATGAACCTTTCCCTTGGGGATTTTTTTCTTCCTTATTTCTGTGGATAAATCCAAATAGGCAAAATTGCAGCCCTAGTCAGGAGAATGAGCTCTGCATGAGAGTTTAGCCCTAATCTGTTCATCTATCTTGATCTCCAGAAGATATTCCAATGATAGCTAATTGGAGTGCACATGCCCAGTCGTCATTCTTTTCATCTTGAATTTCCCCATCAACCAACACCTCAATGCATCTCCCCCCTCACAAGAAACAGGGAGTCTTCTTGATGAGCCTCCTTCATACATCTATGTCCAAAAATGACTAAGAGGTCTCCAGCCTAACTGGCTGTGGTCTCTGGCGTTGGTTCTCTGCTGGGATTCTGATCTCTGTACCTTTGGCATCCTAAAACCTTTTGGTTGGGGAGAAATAGACTGTGAGAAGAACCTATTGGGGGAAGAATTAAGACTATATAAAAGGGAGTTTTGTGTGGGCTGACTTTCCTCTCCCATCCATATTAGCCTCAGTTATTATTATCACCTTGCCCTCATTTTGTTCAGTGGAGTTTAGAGTCCAACAATAAATTACTGTCCTGCTATATATGTTTTTTAAAAATATATATTTAATATACTGGTTTTCAGAGTTTCGTAAAAAAGGATAAGGAGGTAAGCTCACTGAAAGAATCTTGAACACAGGTCTACTAATAAATGGGAAGATGAGAAAGATAGGTACCCCATTTTGTCCTCATAGGACTTTGATTTTTTTTTCCCTTGCTAGATGTCTATTTTGAAAGCTCTTCTTTCCATGGAGCTTGGAGAATATAAATATTTGGTTTGGTGTCATCTATTAAAAATGTTGCTTGTAATACATAATAAGTCTTAGGAAGATGCCTGAGGCACTTTGCCTTGTCCAATGATACCCAGTATCAGTGTTAGTTATCCAAGGTCTTCCTGGTCCCAAATCTGGCAAACTATCCTCTATACCAAGATATTTATATTAAAATATGAATATTAATGCCCAAAGTAGATGAAAAAATGTGAATTCCAAGTAGCTTGGGTGGTTTTTATATTGATTAAAGACTGGGTCAGCTGGGTAGGAAAATGGATAGAGCACTAGGACTAGAATTAGGAGAGCTTGGGTTCAAATTTGGCCCCAGACATTTACTAGCTATGAAATACAGGGCAAGCCATTTTCTTTCACCCTCCTCTCCTATCTTGTCTTTTTACTTTTTCTCTTTTCCCAATAATGTTTTTTAAACCTTTATTTTTCATCTTAGAATTGAAACTAAGTATTGGTTTCAAGTCAGAAGGGCAGTAAGGGCTAGGCAATGTGGGTTAAGTGACTGTCCAGGGTCAGAGAGCTCAGAAGTGTCTAAGGCTAGATTTGAACCCAAGAACTCCCTATCTCCAGGGCCGGGATTTAAATAATAATTTAAGGCACCAAACAGTTATCTCATTTGATCCTCTCAGCAATCCCTTGAAGCAGGTGCTCACATTATTCCCATTTTACAGCTGAGGAAACTGAGGCAGACAGAAGTTAAGTGACTTGCCAAGTCACTCAATCAGTAAATGTCTGAATATGGTCATGAACTGGCCTGTTGGATGCTCCTTTACAAAATACATAATTCCTTGATTGAACATTTTCACAAGCTCCCCTATGCTTGGAATTCTGTCTCTTCATTTCTGCCTGGTGGCTTCCCTGTCTTCTTTCAAGTCCTAACTAAAAATCTCTTCTGTCAGAAGCCTTTCCAGATCCTCCTTGACCTTTGGGCCTTCCCTCTGTTGATCATCTCCTATTGATCCTATTTATGATTGTTTGCATATTGTCTCTACCATTCGACCATGAGCTCCTTGAGAGCAGGGGCTATCTGAACTTACTGAACTGACTTACTGAGCTCTCCCATGGACACGTGTAAACCAGGCATAGAAGGCAGCCAAGTAGCTAACAGATCCTCCACCTTCCTCTTCCCTACCAGCCTCCCTCACATCTCTTTGGTGACTAATTTTGTGGGCTTGGGTCAAATAACCTATCTACGTACTGACTGTGGTAGTCAAATTATGATCCTGGCATGAGTGTTTTGAAGTATAACTTCCCCATCCCTCTTACCCCACAAAAATGGTCACTAATATGCTCAGCATTTTTATTGCAGGATGTTCTGCCTAAATAGCAGCCGCCTGGAGTCCTCAACCCAAAGCACTATTGCCAGGGGTATTTGATTCATGGAAAGGTCCAAGAACATCCAAGCCAGTCTGCCCTTGTCCAAATAGACTCAGTAAGGAGAATTGCCAGAATCTGACACTGAACTCCTTGAGGATACAGAAGAGAAAAGACACTATGCTTTCAGGTCCTCTGCGTTTTTCAATTTTAGAATTATTTCTTTACTGCAAGATAGAGTGGATAGAAAGCTGATCCCAGAGTCCAGGAGACTTGGGTTCAAATCTGAGGTATATTGGATATATGATCCTGAGCAAGTCACAACTTCCCAGTGCCCTGGGTGTTTCTTTTAACACTATGGATTGCAGAGGGGAGATGCTCTGCTTAGGCAGAGAACGTACATAGATGTGTGCATATAATATAGATATAAATGTATCTATATATTATATTATGTTATGTTATGTTATGTTATGTTGTTATGTTATGTTATGTTATGTTGTTATGTTATGCTATGTTATGTTATATTACATTATATTAGGTTACATTACATTACATTACGTTACATTACGTTATGTTACGTTATGTTATGTTATGTTATGTTATATTATGTTATATTATATTACATTACATTATGTTATATTATGCTTTGTTAATGCCATATTATATTGTTACATTGTTATTATATTACATTACATTACATTACATTATGTTATGCTACATTATGTTATATATTGTTCCATTCCATTCCATTCCATTCCATTCCATTCCATTCCATTATATTATATTATGTTACATTATATTACATTATATTACATTATATTACATTATATTACATTATATTACATTATATTACATTATATTACATTATATTATATTATATTATATTATATTACGTTGTATTATGTTATATTACGTTGTATTACGTTGTATTACGTTATATTATGTTATATTACGTTATATTACGTTACATTACGTTATATTACGTTATGTTATGTTATGTTATGTTATATTATGTTATATTATATTACATTACATTATGTTATATTATGCTTTGTTAATGCTACATTATATTGTTACATTGTTATTATATTACATTACATTACATTATGTTATGCTACATTATGTTATATATTGTTACATTCCATTCCATTATATTATATTATATTATGTTACATTATATTACATTATATCATATTACCTCACATATTATATTCCATTCAGTTCCATTATGTTATAATATATTCATTATGATGTATGTCTATATGGGTAAATATACATATAAGCGTACATATTACTCAATTTGCCTGCACCTTCCTCCAATTTTGAGAAGTTTTCCCTTTCTTTTAAGAACCCTAACACTCCCTCTGTAACAGAAAACGCCATCCCCTAGATCCGATCATGCCTTAATTTCTTCTTTTACTGATTTGTGAACAAGTACAGCACCGAAGGTCTTCCATGACTTAGATACTCTCTCTCAAAGCAGCCAGTCCAAGTCTTGCCAGAAGGACCATTCGATATGTAAATAGACATAAAAATATAAACATGCATACACCCATGTGTGGATACACTCCCTTATACGTATGTGTGGGTGTGAATATATGCCTACATTGATGTGAGTAGACATTTACATATACACCCTACTTACTACAGGGGTAATCTTGGACAAGTCCCTTCATTTCTCTACCATTGCACACTGTGATTCTGAATGGAGGAAAGGGTGCATGCGGAGGAAATGAAAGTATTAGAGCAGTGGTTCTCAGCCTTTCTAATGCCGTGACCCCACAATACAGTTCCTCGTGTTGCGGTGACCCCACACCAAAACATTATTTTGGTGGCTACTTCAAAGCTGTAATGTTGCTACAGTTATGGTTCAGAATGTAAATAGCTGATATGCATTATGTATTCTCATTGCTACAAATTGAGAGGCGGAGAACCACTGTATCAGAGAGATGACTTTTTCAAGATGTTTGTAAATGAGAAATAGAGCAATTGGTAGAAGATCTGGATGGGACAGAAAGGGAAGCACGTTTGTAAATAAAACAAAAGGGAGCCAGCAGAGGAGAGAGTGAAGATGTTAGAGCATGGTTCTGGAGGAGTTAGGTGGCACAGTGGATAGAGCACTGGGCTTAGATTCAGGAAGCCTCATGTTCCTCTGTTCAAATCTGGCTTCAGACTTTACTAGCTGTGTGACCCTGGCCAAATCACTTAACTGTGTTTGCCTCAGTTTCCTCATCTATAAAATGAGCTGGAGAAGGAAATGGCAAACTGCTCCAGTATTTCTCCCAAGAAAACCTCAAGTGGGATCATAAAAAATCAAGTATGACTGAATGACATCAAAAGGGATACTGCTTCCCCTGAAACAGAATGGAAAGAGGAAAACTCTTGGAAGGGAGAGATTGCTTTGTTTCTCTCATTTTTTCCCTCTGTGCTCTCACAGTGCCTGCCACTCCATGTACCAGCTGATTTTTTTTTTTTTTTGACCATAGGACCTTTCCATCTGCTCTGCAGCTGGATCCTCCTACTTGTGTTGTCTTCCCCTATTAGAAAGCTCACAAACTTTAGAAGAGGGACTGTCTCAGCTTTTCTATTTGTGTCTTTAGAATTAGGCACACTACTTGGCACATAGCACTTCACAAACACTTTCACTCAGTCATTTGATTTGTTGATTGGATGAGATCAAAAGAATGGTTGGTAAATAATTGAGAAGTTTGGAGGAGCTGAGGAGAGAGATTGAGAAAGGCTTTAAGCTTCTCAGTGAGCAGACGGACCAAGACACTTGGTATAAACCCTAATTTCATAATTTCATAGATTTAGAGCTTGAAGGGACTTCAGAGTTCATGTAGTCCAATCTCCTCATTTTCTGGATGAAGAAATAGGTCAGAGAGTCTAAAAATCCAGTCACATAGATAGTAAGTGACATGACTGGGACTTGAACCTAGGACCCCTAGCTCCAAATTAAGGTTTTGGAGAGGTTATTAAGTGGCTTGCATATTTAGTCACACAGTGAAAGGACCCAAACTTCCCTCTTATTCTCAAGTCTAATGCTTATGGGAAAAAACAAACACAAATACAAAAACTGTAGAGTAGGGGACCTGGGTTTGAATTCTACATTTGTTATTGTTTCCTCAAGCAAGTCTCTTACCCAGTCTTGTTGGGTTCTAGTTTCCTTAGGAGCATAGAGTAGATAATCTCTAAGGTCCTTTCCATATTTAAATCTCTGATTCTGTCATCTTGAGATTAGAGGGTATATGGATAAGGTTGGGAGTTTGTAGAATAAAGAAGAAGGTTTTGACAGTCATAGTGAAGAGTGAGCTAGAGCATCCCTAAGAAGTAAGAATAGTGTGACAAGACTGCTGCGCAGCAAGTGAGACTCCAGCGAAGGCCATCCACCATTTATGCCATTGATGGCCAATTAAGAGGCCTGGAATTAACAGAGGAGTTCTGTTTAGCCATGAATTATACCACCTTCCCAGAGGCAGAAATATCAGTTGGAAACAGATGTTTTAGTAATACATTTTCATGGGGGAATGCGGTTTTGCTGTTGAGAAACTACTGTCTAAGAACTGGCTCCTTCCTCCAGGGGATACTTGTTTACAGTTGTGGTGACACAGAAGCTAGAGAATGATGAAATGTAGAAACAAAGGAGCAGATAGGTGGCATAGTGGATAGAGCTTTGTGTCTGGAGTCAGGAAGATTCATCATCCTAAGTTCAAATCTGGCTTTAGCCACTTATAAGCTGTATAATCCTGGCCAAGTCATTTCACTTTGTTTGCCTCAGTTTCCCTGGAGAAGGGAAAGGCAAACCCCTCCAGTATCTTTGCCAAGAAAACTCCAAATGGGGTCACAAAAAGTTGGACACAACTGAATAATGACAACAGAAACAACCAAATGCCAAGGGAGTATAGATAAGATTTAGAGCTGGAAACAACCTTTGAGACCATCTAGCCTTAGTCTACCATTTCACAGATGAAAAACAAAACAAAACTGAGGACTTGCCCAAAATAACACAGATAAGAAGTTGCAGAACTGAAATTCAAACCTAGACCTCCAAGTTTCACTCTCCTTTCACTGTCATAATGTTTTCACTTTAAAACCCTACTCTGATAATAATAGCCCATCATGGGGAAGAAGTGATCTTGGGCTATCAAAGACACTGCCAGCAGAATTCAGTCTCTGGCAGATCTTTCCAATATGAAAAGCTTCAAATATAAGGGAAAGAAATCTTTGTCTCCAAAATAACCCAGTTATATTCAGAGAAGTATCACAGAACAGTAGATTGGCAAGGGACCTGGAATTAGAAAGATCTAGGCTTAATTCTGTCTTGGACATTTAATAGCTGTCCTTAATAGTAAGGAGCCAGTTCTTAGACAGTGCCTTAACTTTCTCATTTGTAGAATGGGAGAGTAGGACTTATGACCCATAAGGTCTCTTCTATTTATAATTGTAGGATTTAAAATTAATATACAATACTTCAAGCATTATTTTTATAAAGTTTATTATCTGACAAAATAGAACCATGTGACTGTTTCTTCTACGTGCTCAAAATTCCTCTTTACCAAAGCTGTGACAGGAAGGAAAAAAAGAGGGAGAGAGATGAACCTTCACTCAATTTATATCCTGTCTACATCAGCACATAACAACAAGGAGTGAGTGGGGTTCTGGGAATGGTAGTTTTGCTGGGGATCGTAGTTTTTAGGATAACAGATCCTAATTACACAAAATATAGGAGTCCCTGAGAATCATCACTTAATTGGAAATAAGAAGAGAGATGACTTTATTGCTTTGAAGACCATTTACTAAGTCTTGGGTAGCTGCAATTTTTATTAGTAGAGGGGGTACTCTCTTTGATGGAATATTGGATACTTGAAATATTAAAGCAACATATAAAACGAACCTCCCAAATGAAACTTTTCTAATTGTGACAGAGTGTTAGTCTGAATTAATGAAGAGCCCAAATGAGAGTATTTTTTTTTAGGGAACTCAGCTTTTTAGATTTCTGGTAGAACCTCTTGCTATAGGCAACTTGGAGTCCTGTTGTGCTTGCTTTGATCCCTAGGACCAAAAGGACTAGATTTAATCCATCTGTGATACATAATTCTTAGAGGAGCTTGGGCAAGTCACTGCTCTCCCCAATAAAATAAGAAGTTTGGGAAAACTGACCTCTAAGATCTTGTGGTTCTGAATCTATGATTTTATGATTTGGCAAAGGCAGTATGCAAGATAATTTTACAAGGTGCTCACACTACTATCAGCTCATTGCTGAGACTTGGGTTAGAGAACCACCATTAAGGGGAATCGTACTCTCACATGGAGATATTGATCAATTAATAATCACTCATTAAACACCTACTATTTTCAAGGATTGGTGGAGATAAGACAAAAAATGAAATAATATCTCTCCTCAAGGAGCTTACAGGGTGAAACTGGGTAGCTCAGTGGATTGAGAGACAGGCCTAGACATGGGAGGTCCTGGGTTCAAACTTGGTCTCAGAAACTTCCTAGCTGGGTGACCCTGGGCAAGTCACTTAACCTCCATTGCCTAGCTCTTACCAGTCTTCTTCCTTGAAACAAATACACAGTATTGATTCCAAGACAGAAGGTGAGGGTTTAAAAAAAAAAAGGAGCTTACACTCTATTATTAGAAGAGACAACATCTGTGCACATAAACATATGTATAATTATTTATCTATCTATCATCTACCTAATCTGTTATCTATCTACTCTATCATCTATCATCCATCTATTATCTATCAATCTATGATCTGTCTTCATCAGCACATCTTTCCTTCATTTAACATTTAAGAAAAATATAAATCTTTGCAATAATCTTTTTTTTAAACAATATTTAATTTGATCATTTCCAAACATTATTCATTGGAGACAAAGATAATTTTCTTTTTCTCCCCCCCCCGCAATAATCTTTTAATCGAATGATTTAGATATGAAAAACATCTCTTCCGAAATGTATTCATTAATACCTTCAGCAAAGTCTAAGTTCTACCATTTTTATTTTGTTTTCTGTCTTAATCAGTTCCAATTTAATAAAAGATAAACACTTATTAAGTGTTGAGAGTAGTGTATAGAGAGCTAACTTGAGAATCAGGAAGATCTGGGTCCAAATCTTGCTTCAGTGATGTAATGACAGTAGGACCCCAGGAGAATCATTTTATCTTAATACTTCAAGTAATTCTCTAAGTTGTAAAGACTATATCAACATGCACTGATAGGAGGAATTTCCATTTCTGGAAGTTCCCTGTTTCAATGGAATCATGACATAGCTCTTAACCTTATCTTCTGATTCCAATGTTCTTTTCATGATAATAATTAAATTAAAACAAAATTTGAAGTCGATCAAATTTCCTTCATTTCTGTCTCCTTTGCTAAACTTAGCAAGAATAAGTAACTGGGGGCAGTAGGTGGCTCAGTGAAGAACTAGAATGAGAGGAGGTCCTGGTTTCAAATCTTGTTTCAGTCACTTCCCATCTGTTTGACTTTGGACAAATCACAATTTGTCACAATTAATCCTAATTGTCTAGCCCTTACTGACTTTCTGCCTCAGAACCAATACTTAGTATTGATTCTAAGATAGCAAGTAAACATTTAAAAATAAAAAAGAATAAATGATTGGATTCCAAGAAACCTAGGAAATTATCTGAATCACAAAATGACCTAAGCAAAACCAGGAAAGAGATATATACAATGTCCATAACTATGGAAATAGAAAGAATAGCAGCAAAATGAAATTGAACCTCTATGTAATGATAATGATCAAGCTTATCTCTAAAGAGGAGGAAATGCACCTTTTCCCTCATTATTGGCAGAGTTGTTAGATGATGCATCTGAAGCATCACATGCACTCTATGACTCAGTTCATTTGTTTTACTGAACTGTTTGGGGGATTTTTTTTGCTTTCTCTTTCCTTTTTTTTTTTTTGTTAAAAGAATTGATCCTCTGAGGAAGATTCTCTCTATATTTGGAAATGAAAAATTGTAAAAACAAAAGATTTCAATAAAATGCATTTTTTTAAATGATCAATTTTCTTTGGCATGATCAAGTCAAGGTCTTCAGGCATAATGGTTGCTGCTATTTTACAAGGGATCATTTGGATCATTTAGACTCTAATATTAATTTTATAGAATGAAGAATTTGCTCTGCCTTCTCCCATGGTGATCATTGGGTCAGTGTGGTAGCAGTTCTGTCTGGGGTCTTTTGGGGTAGGAACTTAATAGAATAGCATTCCACTGATGTCTCCCATACATTCTCTTCTCAGACTAACAGAATAGGATGTTTCTGGGCTGCCAGTGACATGCATATGATGTGAAGGAATTTTGTTTGGAAGAAAGAAAGGTGAAGATCACATTAGAGTTGCTATGCTGTCTATGATCTGCGTAGTCATTTATTTTAAGTGATATTTTAAATATTTAAATAACTTAATACACACCAAGGTTTTCATCATGCCTGGTAGCTCTTTGAAACACTGAACTGTATAGAATTATAACTACTCTAAGGCAGCAGTAGTTTTGCTTTTCTCTTTTTAGACAAATGTGCCTGGTTCATAATGGGTGCTTAATAAATGCTTGTTTTTTGATCAGAGCCTATATTTAGAATAGACACATCACAGCACTTTAAAAGCTTGCTGACCCAAAAATGAACACGTAAGTCATTTGTATGGAAATGATCATTCTAAGTTGCTTTGAAATAATTTACTCTCTTGAATGCTCTAATTTAAAAGCCATCCTTTCAATATTATTTACGCTATTCATTTAGCAAATTCCTTTTCACAGACTGTATATGTAAACTTCAATCTGTTACTCAGATGAATTATCACACATTTTTAATTAGATGAGTCCAAATTAATGAGAATCTGTTATTATTAATGGTTATCATAAGAGCTGACATTTACAATGTGCTTTATGGTTTACAAAGTGCTCCATATAAATCAGGTCATTTGACCCTCCCAATAACCTTGTCAGATGGGCAGGGCAGGGCAGGACAGGGTGTGTATTACTGTCTTCTATTGGCAGAGAGAGTTCCCAGGAGATAAGTGACTTGTTCAAGTACCCATAGCTACTAAGTGGAGGGATGGAATTCAGAACTAGGATTCCTAACTCTAAATTCTAATACATAAAGGCTATTGATATGACTAACACTTTCAAGTTTATTTAATGAACTTTATTAACACATGATCATTTTATAAATAATCATATTGATCATAATGCAATTATACTATTTAGTTATCTTAATTATTATACTACTATATTATATTTATATATTAGAACAGTATTGTTAAATAGCATTATTTAAACAAGAGATATGCTTAGCTAAGGTGTTCACAAGAAAGTTACATATTTTGACAAGGTTATGAGATTGGTAGCCCTGGGGAGTCCTATAGCCATAACATACTGGGTTTTAGAGAAATATTTGAAAAATCCTTTATGATATCCTTGTAAACAAGCAATAAAAAATGTGAGCTAGAGAATACTACTAAAATAATTTGTTGCTCTCACAGATTCGGGAGTTCCCTCTAAAAATGCTGGTCACAAACATGCCTGCCCATCCTGTGTGTCTCTTATCCAAGCCTTCCCATAAGCTGACCATTGTGAGGCCACTCATCATGCTAGAGGCCATTCTCACTTTCTCCTGAGATCATTTGTGCTGGCTATTTACCTGTCAACCTAACTTACTCTCACCATTGTGAGCAGCCTCTTGCCACTTCCCATCACAATTCCTGTGGGATAGCTTTCACTCCTGTTCTTTTGGAGTTTGACATTCATCATATACTGCAGCCTATTCATATCCACCATGTACCTCTCTGTTGCCCTTTATGTAATATTAACTATTTCATTAGATGATAATGCAATTAGGTGGATTGGAAACTGGCTGAATGGTTGGATCCAAAAAGTATTTTTGTCATGAATCAATGACAACTTGGAGGGAGATTTCCAGTAGAATTTCCCAGGGACACATTATTGGTCCTGTTCTTTTAGTATTTTTATCCATGTCTTTTATCCATGTCTTAAATGACAACATAAATGACATGCTTACCAAATTAATTAGATGAATCAGAACAGGAAAACATAGCTAACACAATGAACAATGGAATCAATCGAAATAAATGATGATGGGCTAGAATTGCTTCTCACAAAATGTAAAAGATGAAGGAAGATACCCTATTTTTGACCTATCTCTAGTACTTAGCAAAGTGCCCAGCATACAGTAGGTGCTAAATAAATGCTTGTTGACTGAAGGGTATAAGGGAGACTACATAGAACAATTGTATCAGATTAAGACCATGGATAGATTACTAAGAAATGAACACAATGATGAAAGCATTTAGCCACATTGAAATTCATATTTCAGAAAAGGAAATTGACTAATCTTTCCTCAAGAATGAGAGATGACAGTCACAAGGGTACATTAGTGTCCCTGAGATACTGAAAGGACAAGACCTCCAGTACCTTTGGACCCTACTGGCCATCCTAAGTTCTCTGTCTATACACCAGCCACTTTCTTGGCTTAGAGAAACCTCAGTCATGGGAATCACTTCACTTTCTTCTAATTTGTAGTACTTTTGGACCATAGTTTTGGGAAAAGCCCCTACCATGCTAGTTTTAGTTCTGACTCAACATGGGTTATCTTTCGCTATTACACTATAAACTCCTTGAAAGGAAGGACTATTTTCTTTGCTTTTATTTGTATCCCTAGTTCACTAGCATGGTCTCTACTACATAATGGCATTTGCTTAATAAATGTATGTATGCATTTGGCATCTGTCTGTCTATCTATCTATCTATCTATCTATCTATCTATCTATCTATCATCCATTCATCCATCCATCCTTTTATCTAGCTATTTATCCATCCATCTATCTATCTATCTATCTATCTATCTATCTATCTATCTATCTATCTATCTATCTCTATCCGTCTAATCTATCTCTCCATCTCACCATCCATTCATCTTCCTTCTATCCATTCTTCATTCTATCTATCTATCTATCTATCTATCTATCTATCTATCTATCATCCATCCTTTTATCTATCTATCATCCATCCATCCTTTTATCTATCTATTTATCCATCTATCTATCTATCTATCATCCATCCATCCTTTTATCTATCTATCTATCTATCTATCTATCTATCATCCATCCATCCTTTTATCTATCTATCTATCTATCTATCTATCTATCATCCATTCATCCATCCATCCTTTTATCTAGCTATTTATCCATCCATCCATCTATCTATCTATCTATCTATCTATCTATCTATCTATCTATCTATCTACCTACCTACCTACCTACCTATATATTTGTCTATTAACTTATTTATGGAGAACCTATGGTAGAAGCTTGATGAGATGAGAAGGCATGAAGATATTTTGTCCTATATTAGTGGGAGAGTTAAGTAAAATAATGAAATTGCATAAATGCCAATGTTCAGAGATACTGTAGGGCTCAATAAACATTGGTTGAAAGAACAAATGAAGATATGTAAATATTACCATTATTAGTCCCTCTCCCCCATTTCATTATCTGCCATCCTTTAATGATATCTTCTCCAATATATTTTTTCCTACTCTTTTTTTTCAATATGGTCCTTGATGATCATTGTAACTAGCTTTTACTTGGGTGTAGATGATAGTGGAGCAAAGAGGAAGGACTCACAACGTGACTTATCTCAGCCCTGGAAATGCTGTTGGGTTGAGGCCCTTTGTGAATCATTTCAGATTCCATCTTGAGACTTGCTACCTATGAGACCACAGGCAAGACACTCCCTACCTTTCTGAGCCCTGATTTTCCTCATCTATCAAATGGAAACAATAATGCCCAAAGCTTGTATAGGCATTATTGGGGGACATCATTGTGGTGATCAAATGAAGACAAACATGTAAAACATTTATAAGCTTTCAGTCTTTATATAAATAACAATTCCCTGGAATCAGAAGACCTGCATTCAAATCACAGCTATTCTATTTACTCTCTCTGTGACCTTGAGAAAATAACTTTATTCTTCTGGCCGTAAGTTCATTATCTATAAAATGTTAAGGTTAGAGTATATGGCCTTTAGGACCTTGCTAGCTTAAAGCTGTGTCCTATGATCCTCTCATTATTATCTTTTAGCCCACAGTTCCTTTTGAACCAGGAAATCAGATCTCTACCATTTTTATTATGCTTGGTTTATTGGTATATCTGGATGTCAGTGAGATTAGAATCATAATCAGTCTCATAAAATGCATACTCAGCACCAGTCTTGAAAGTTGCTTTTGACCCACAGAAACAGGAGTGTATCAACAGCTAGCATACATTTTTTTCTAAACTACACTCCCAGCAATTATCCCATCCTTCAACCTCCCAATTTCCAAAAATGTCTTTAGAGACTGGGTGTGAAGATAGCTTAGTGAACTGATAATAACACTTGGGTTTGTCCTATCTGTCCCAGATCAGTGTTTAATTGTAAGTTTGTCTTTACTCTCTGTTGGCCAACTTGAGCAAGGGACTGAATAACATGAGAACTTTTTGTTTTTGGACTGGACCTTTGATTTTATTGGTGTAGGGAACTCCCTGGTGAGAAAACTCCCTCTTCTAAGGTAAATAAGTACCTGCTCTGCTGCTTAGAATCTTAGAAAAATCCTGCAGGCACTAAGAGGTTAATTGACTTGCCTACGGGTCAACACAGCCATTATTTGTTAGAGGTGGGACATTAGCCCAAGTCTTCCTGGTTTCAAGGCCAGCTCTCTCTTTGTCCTTTAAACCATGTTGACTCTCATGGCAGTCTTATAGGTCTTTCTAGATAAACTCAACTCACCAGCCAAGTGAAAGCACTGATATGTCCCATGAGTTCCTACTCTCCACCCACATCTAAAATTACCAGTTGACTGAGCCAACCAAAGTGACTGTCATAGAAATGTCCTAAGAAACATTAAAAACCATAGGAAAAATGTTCTTGATCACTTCTAATAGATGCGTTCAAATTAAAACAACTTGGAGGTTTTACCTCATTCCTGGCAAAGTGTCAAGTTGACAAAATATGGGCAGAATCAATGTTGTAAGAAGAAAGGCACATCAGTGCATTGTTTGTGTAGCTGGGAATCAGTACAACCATTTTGGAAAATGGTAGAAATTATGCAAATAAAATTACTGGAAATATCCATGTCCTTTGTCCCAGAGATTTCACTAATTGGCTTATACCCCAAGGAAGTCATTGATAATAAGGAAGCTCCCATATATTTAAAATATTTATATCACAACTATTTTTTTTATGGTAGCAAAGAATTGGAACAAAGATATTCATCAACTGGGGAATGGCTAAAGTCATTGTGGTACATTAATACAATGGAATATTACTGTGCTGTAAGAGATGAGGAATGGGATGAATACAGAAAAGACTTACATGACGATTCAAGGAGAAATTTGTAAAACCAAGAAGATCTACACGACCACTCCAATAGTATAAATGGAAATCATGACTACCAAACAATTAAAAGTGAATCCTGCAAAATTACAGAAAATAAGCACAACAAAGGAGAGATTGGAGAATAAATTCCCTCCCCACTTCTTGGCAGAGGTGGGAGGTCCATGGGTGTGGCAGGTTGTCTATATTTTCAACCTTTTTTTAATGGATTGATTGGTTTTTGCTGCTTTTTTAATCTTCCTGTTTTTTTTTCATTCTTTAAAATTTAAATTCTTTATATGGAATAGCTCTTTGGGAAGGTTAGTCAGTTGATAAACTCTTATTAAGCACCTGCTATATGTTGGGCATTGTGCTAAGAACTGTAAATATAAATAAGAAAAAGAAAGTTAAAATAGAAAAAAGGAGTTTACAAATATCTAAGACTATAAATTGCATAGAATTGCCCACCTACATTGGTAGAGTTCCCTATGCCAGTGGAATTACAGGTGTGCTCTCTATTTCCATATTCCAACTATATATATATATATAGTATATTTTATATAATTTTCATGTATTTATATATATATTATATATATGTTTACAGATGGTCTCTCCAGATACTAGGGTCTTATTTCCCCACCCTCATCCCCCAGATTACTTTCCACGTACTTTCTATTTGCAATTGTTGTGACTCTTCTTGACCCTTTAACACAGAGCTTGTATGTGTAGTTATTACTTAAGTATAACTGACATAACTTATACAATATAACTTATTACTAGGTATAGTTATTTATAGGTTGTTTCACCCATTAGAATATGAACTCATTGAATGTAGGGCCTGGAATATTTTTGGGGGTTGGTTCTTTGTTTTTGACTTTCTTTGTGACCTCAGTGCTTGGCCTTTAGTAAATAATTAGCAAATGGTTGAAGAACTACAAGCTGTTACGGTAGTTCAGTCATTTTCAGTCATGTCTGACGCCTTATGACCCATTTGGGGTTTTTCTTGGCAAAGATACTGGAGTAGTTTGCCATTTCCTTTTCTGGCTCAGATTTTACAGATGAGGAAATTGAGGCAAACAGGGGTAAGTGACTTGTCTAGAGTCACCCAGCTAGGAAGCATGCAAGGCTAGATTTGAACTCAGAGATCCCCGTGACTTCAGCTCCAGGGCTGCATGCACTACCTGCCCACTGATTGACTATACCCTTCAATTCCCCATTCTTACTTCTTTGAGGACAGGAGGTGAGAGTCCTTCCTTAATTCCCATGCCATTGTTTGTACTGCGTGAACAGTGGGTCCTGCACAAATGTTTGATGATGTTAATGAAAGGCTAGGTCCTCCTACCACCATGTCTTGCCAGCTGACAGAGCTGCTAGCTATTGCAATAGAGATGTTCCTCCCTCTGAGTGAACTTTTGCCCCAGCTATCTCTGTGTGCTGTCTCTGAGTAATATGCCTCTACTTTACTGCGCATTGCCCAGTCTATTCTGTTTTATGGACAGTGCCTTGAGAGTTTAAAGTCGGTCAAATTGAGCAAGACCATTATTTGGGTCATCTCTGGGTCTACCACAGGTTAGTTGCACAGCTCAGTGGGAAAGCACAAAGAGCAAAGGCAGCCAGAGCTGAAGTCAACGTTGGAAGTACGATGATTGTTTTGTTCATAGATTCCTTATTCCCAGATTCCAAACTTAGATTCCCTCTATTCCAGCTGCCCTATTTAATCAATCAATCAGTCAATCAATCATTTTTAATTTCTAGATGACCAAATTGAAACCAGAGAGGTGAAGCAACTTGGAATCATAGGACCATAGATTTAGAGCTGGAAAGCATCTTGTTTTTAAGTGGTTTTCAGTTTTGTGTCTGATTCTCTGTGACCCCATTTGGGGTTTTCTTGGCAGAGGTACTGGAGTGGTTTGCCATTTCCTACTCCAGCTCATTTTGCAGATGAGGAAACTGAGGAAAATAGGGTTAGGTGACTCGTTCAGAAAGATGAGTGTTCCTGATCCCAAGTCCAGTGCTCTATCCATTGTGCCACCTAGCTACCTCTGAGGGACCTTAGAGATCATCTAACCCAACTGTTCATTTTGCAGATGAAGAAACTAAAAGCCAGGGAAGTTTTCAGACTTGCCACACAGGGAACAAACATCAGAGATAGGGATTGAACTTCTGTATCCTCTGAATTCAAAGCCAGAGCTCATTCCACTGATTCATGTGGGGAAAGTAGAGGTTGTATGGGAGATGGAGAACAATGTATAGGGCTCTAGTCACTCAACCTTGGTTTGCCTCAGTTTTCTCATCTGTAAAATTGGAATAAGACTAGGACCTACCTCTCAGGGTTGTTGCAAAGATCAAATGAGATAATAACTGTAAAGTGCTTAGCATGGTGCCTGGAATATGGCAAGTGTTACCAAATGTTAGCTATTTGCTTGTTATTAGCTATTATTCTAGTAAGGAGATGTAATAAAGATGAATAGCTAGCAATGTTCCTGAAGAACATCAGATGGAGAAGTTCCAGGCAATGATAATTTCTGGTGAAAGGCAGTGTCTAAGAGCACTGACTGGACTTTGGAATTATGAAGTGCTGAGGCCAAATCTTGGTTCACTAAGTCTTCGTTTCTACATCTGGAAAATGGGGATAATATTAGTACCTCTCTCACAGGGCTATCATGAGAATCAAAGGAGATAATATCTAAAGAGCTCTTTGCAAAACTTAAAGCACTATATAAATAGTGCTTTGCAAACTTTAAAGTGTGAAATAAATGTTAACAGTTTGATCCTTTCCCCCTGAGTTTTATCTGAGGCTTAGAAGATAGAGTTCTGGACCTGGAATCAGGAAGATCTCTACTTAAGTTTTTCCTTTGGCACTTAATGGATATAGGACTCAGGACAAATAACCTAATATCCAAGTGTCTCAGGCAACTTTCCTGTAAGTCAGAGAGTACTGTAGATCTGCCTTTGTGGGGGGAATTTCCACACCGGGAGTCAATATCTCCAAATCTTCATTTATGTTTATTTCAAAAATTAGCTCCCACCCCAGGCATACAAACTCCTTGGCTTAGTATTCAAGGTATCCCACATTCTTGTTCCAACCTATATTTTGGACCTTACCTCACACTATTGCCCTCTGCACCTTCTACATTCCATCCAGACAGGATCCGTGTGGGTTTTCATTTCTTCTAAAGGAAGGAAGTATTCTGTAAGAGAAAGACCACCCAGCTGGAACCGGAGGAACCTGATAAACTGAACCTAATTAGGAGGTAATTCAGAGGTCATCTAGTCCAAAGCATGCTTGAAAACAATAACAGCTCCACCACAGCATAACTGACAAGGAGAGACAATTGGCTAGTGGATAGATAGATCACTGAATTTGTAGTCAAAATGATCTTTGTCCTTCCTTCCTTCCTTCCTTCCTTCCTTCCTTCCTTCCTTCCTTCCTTCCTTCCTTCCTTCCTTCCTTCCTTCCTTCCTTCCTTCCTTCCTTCCTTCCTTCCTTCCTTCCTTCCTTCCTTTCTTCCTTCCTCCCTTCCTCCTTTTCTTCCTTCCTCCCTTCCTCCCTTCCTCCCTTCCTCCCTTCCTTCCTTCCTTCCTTCCTTCCTTCCTTCCTTCCTTCCTTCCTTCCTTCCTTCCTTCCTTCCTCCCTTCCTCCCTTCCTCCCTTCCTCCTTTCCTTCCTCCCTTCCTCCTTCCTCCTTTCCTTCCTTCCTTCCTTCCTTCCTTCCTTCCTTCCTTCCTTCCTTCCTTCCTTCCTTCCTTCCTTCCTTCCTTCCTTCCTTCCTTCCTTCCTTCCTTCCTTCCTTCCTTCCTTCCTTCCTTCCTTCCTTCCTTCCTTTCTTCCTCCCTTCCTCCCTTCCTCCCTTCCTCCCTTCCTCCCTCCCTTCCTCCTTTCCTTCCTTCCTTCCTTCCTTCCTTCCTTCCTTCCTTCCTTCCTTCCTTCCTTCCTTCCTTCCTTCCTTCCTTCCTTCCTTCCTTCCTTCCTTCCTATTTCCCTGATCAAATCTAAGAAAGAGCAGGCAAAGGCTTTTCATGAGATATCTCATTGGCATGGATATTTCAAACTACCCCACTTCAAAGTTGAGTTGGTTTGCCTCTCCATGGGCAGCAAAAGGTGATGGCCTCTACTCTCCAAGGCTCACTATGCCAGCACCAGTCTCAGTGTGGACTTCCCATCAGCTTTTGCTGAGTTTGAAAGATCTACCAGCTTTAGCCTCCTGAGAGCAGTACTATATTAAGCCCTCAGGCAAATACTCTAAGCTGCCCCTTAATAAATAATTGTTGAATGAAGAAAGATGATTTATAACCCCACAGGGTACTTTTTTCCCACTAAAAATATATAATATTTTGTTTGCTTGGCCCTATATACGTACAACAAACCAGGGCAAGATTCCTCTAAAAAAAATAGGCTATTTATAGGATCACAGAGCTAAACCAGGACTTCTTAATCATTTTGTGGGCCATGGATCCCCTTCCACAGTCTGAAGAAGCCCTCAGACACCTTCTCAGAATTAAGTTTTTATTTTCAGACTAGTTTCAGAATAATATAAAAAAGTAGTGATCAAATATGTTTTATAAAATGTTATGGACCCTCAATTAAGAATCGAATCCTTCAAGCTAGAGCCAGAAGGGACCATAAGCAAGTACCATTTGCTCCGCTGACCTTTTTTTGTAACTGAGATATAGGGAAATTAAGTGATTTACCCAACATAAGCAGTAAATATCGGAGCAGCAGAATTTGAATCAAGGTCTTGTGACCCTTTCTGCAGTACCAATTTGCCTCCTTCTTTGCTACAGGCAGGATGATTCTTCTGAGTTCTCTCTCCATCATTTCTCATGATGGGGTGGGTTTGAGAGTCTTAATTTATCAAAAAAACAAAAACCTGCCATTCTTTATTAAATACATTTTTTCAAATTAAAAAAAAATTCTCCAGCCCAAAAAAAAAAGGTCTTTCACTGGAGTTTTCAGGGACAAGTGGTTGTGACTGTTCTCTTTAGCTGTAGAAGCCACCAAATTTCCCCTGCAGGGCAGTGGGGAAGGGTCTGATGGTACTCTGTGGGGATGGTACAACCCTAATGAATAGCTATTTGGGAAAAGTCAGCACCCCCCCATGCTGGTCCACGAAGGACAGCTTGTCCACTTTCCTATGGAAAAGGGGGATCAGTAAGGAATATAACTCCAGACAGCTTGCCGGCCTCCTTTCTTTGCCTGCCCCCTCCCATGTCATTTCCTTTTGAGCAGATGGTGCCATTGTGCTAGTTAGGAGTCTGGGCCCCGTTCAAGAAGAGTGTTTCGTTTCTGCTAGAGTTGCTGTATGTGAGAGGACCCGTGGAGAATTCATCTATCTCCTTATCCCTCTGCCATCTTTCCCCTGTGTGATACACGCACACTTTCCCGCTGTTTTAATATCGTTCTCCATTTGACCGTCACACGGAAATCTGCTGGGCTCCAACCTTGCCTTCTTGGACCGTTCGGCACAGCCTGGAGCTCTGCAGATGAAAATGATAATGGTAATCATACTAAAATGCTGCTCAAATGGAGATCTCTTCCCCAAACAGGCCGGGATGCCCAAAGTGAGGGAGGCGTCCCATCGTGGGACCCGTTTTCATGGGGCTGGTGCGCCATTACCAACTAGCCTGTGTGACAGCGATGCCCCCAGTGACTGGCCTGGTGACTTCCACAAGCCATCTGGGTACCTTCCCTGGGCCTGCCTTGGTGAGAGGTCCGTGGGTTGGGTGAGAAAGCTAGTTAAGCAGCAATTAAACAATTACAATGAAAGGTTTCTAGCTTCTAATCAACCCCTTGGCATCTTCCCAGGTAAAAACCTCCCCTGAGCTGCACCCATGAACAGGTCTCCTCCTGCCTTCCTCCATTGCTCATTTCAGTAGGTCTGTGGGCGAGGGCAGCCCTTCCATCCTCATCCCAGTGCTCCTTCCCCAACCCTGTCCAGTGTGTCGATGTTCATGGCTAGAGTCTAGCAAGTCACTCCCTCCCCCTCCCCCACCATGTTGCAGATGAGGAAACTGATTCTGTGTAAGACTTCATGATTTACCCAGATTTACACAGATCTAGTTAGTGCCCTGGATGTAATAAAAGCCTGTGATTCCAGAACCCCCAGTTTAATCCTCTCTCCACCACTTCACAAATCTCTGTTCCATTTCTTCATGAACTTGTCACTGGACAAAGCCCAATTCAGCATCCTGGGGGTGCATTTGGAGCTAGAAGTTTCTTTGCACCCTGATAGACATTTCATTTTAGAAAAGGGGCATAGAAGTATAGATTTAGGGAGAGAAGGGACCTTAACTTGGGACTGGGGAACTTTTTTAAAGCCCTTATCAATACTATGTATTAGATCCAAGGCAGAAGGATGGTCAGGGCTAAGCAAAGGAGGTGAAGTAATTTGCTCAGGTCTCATAGTCAAGGAAGTATATGAGGCTGGATGTGAATGCAGGACCTCCTATTTTCAGAAATGGCTTTCTATCCACTAAGCCACTTGGGTGTCCCCTGAGAACTCCCCCCCTTTTGTCAATTGTTTTTTTAATAATAGAATTATTTACAAATGCCTCAGTTCCTCCCTCCCCTTCCTGCTTCATAGAAGGCATCATCCTTTCTCTTTCTCAGCCTTTTTGTCTTTGTTTCTCTGTCTCTCTCTGGTTCTGTCTGTCTCTGTTTATCTCAGACTTTTTGTCTTTTTCTCTCTATCTCTCTGTCTCTCTCTCTGGTTCTGTTTGTCTGTTTCTCTCAGTCTTTTTGTCTTTTTCTCTCTATCTCTCTGTCTCTGTCTCTCTGGTTCTGTCTGTCTCTCTCTGGTTCTGTCTGTCTCTCTCAATCTTTTTGTCTTTGTTTCTCTGTCTCTCTCTTGTTCTATTTCTCTGTTTCTCTGTTTCTCTCAGTCTTTTTGTCTTTTTCTCTCTCTCTGTCTCTGTCTCTCTGGTTCTGTCTATCTGTCTCTCTCTCTCTGGTGCTGTCTGTCTCTCTGTCTCTGTCTCTCTCTGGTTCTGTTTGCCTCTCTTTCTCAATCTTTTTGTCTGTCTCTCTGTCTCTCTCTAGTTCTGTCTGTCTCTGTTTCTCTCAGTCTTTTTGTCCTTTTCTTACTCTATCTTTCTGTCTCTGTCTCTCTGGTTCTGTCTGTCTCTCTCTGGTTCTGTCTGTCTCTCTCAATCTTTTTGTCTTTGTTTCTCTGTCTCTCTCTTGTTCTATTTCTCTCAGTCTTTTTGTCTTTTTCTCTCTCTCTGTCTCTGTCTCTCTGTCTCTGTCTCTCTGGTTCTGTCTATCTGTCTCTCTCTCTCTGGTGCTGTCTGTCTCTCTGTCTCTGTCTCTCTCTGTTCCTCTCAGTCTTTTTGTCTTTTTCTCTCTATCTCTCTCTGTCTCTGCCTCTCTGGTTCTATCTGTCTCTTTGTCTATGTCTCTCTGTCTCTCTCTGGTTCTGTCTGTCTCTCTCAATCTTTTTGTCTTTCTTTCTCTGTCTTTCTGTCTCTCTCTGGTTCTGTCTGTATCTCTGTTTCTCTGAGTCTTTTTGTCTTTTTCTCCCTATTTCTCTGTCTCCCTCTCTGGTTCTGTCTGTCTCTCTCTGGTTCTGTCTGTCTGTCTGTCTCAATCTTTTTGTCTTTGTTTCTCTGTCTCTCTGGTTCTGACTGTCTCTGTTTCTCTCAGTCTTTTTCTTTCTATCTTTCTCTGTCTCTCTCTGGTTCTGTCTGTCTCTGTCTCTGGTTCTGTCTGTCTCTCTCTGGTTCTATCTCTTTGTCTCTGTCTCTCTCTGTTCTGTCTGTCTCTCTGAATCTTTCTGTCTTTGTCTCTCTGTCTTTCTCTGGTTCTGTCTGCCTCTCTGTTTCTCTCAGTCTTTTTCTCTCTATTTCTCTGTCTTTCTCTCTTTCTGGTTCTGTCTGTCTCTCTGTCTCTGTCTTTCTCTGGTTCTGTCTGCCTTTCTTTCTCTCTCAGTCTTTTTGTCTTTTCTCTGTCTCTCTCTGGTTCTGTCTTTCTGTTTCTCTCAGTCTTTTTGTCTTTTTCTCTCTATGTCTCTGTCTTGGTCTCTCTGGTTCTGTCTGTCTCTCTATCTCTGTCTCTTTGTCTCTGTCTCTCAGATTCTGTCTGCCTCTCTCAATCTTTTTGTCTTTGTTTCTGTTTCTCTCTAGTTCTGTCTGTCTCTCTGTTTCTCTCAGTCTTTTTGTCTTTTTCTCTCCATCTCTCTGTCTCTGTTTCTGGTTCTGTCTGTCTCTCTATCTCTGTCTCTCTGTCTCTGTCTCTCTGGTTCATCTGTCTCTCTGTCTCTGTCTCTCTCTGGTTCTGTCTGTCTCTTGTTCTCTCTCAATCTTTTTGTCTTTTTTTCTCTGTCTCTCTTATTCCCTCCGTCTTTTTGTCTTTTTCTCTCTATCTCTCTGTCTCTGTCTCTCTGGTTCTATCTATCTTTCTGTCTCTGTCTCTGTCTCTTTCTGGTTCTGTCTCTCTGCTTCCTTTCTTCCTTCTCTCTCTCTCTCTCTCTCTCTCTCTCTCTCTCTCTCTCTCTCTCTCTCTCTCTGTCTCTGTCTGTCTCTGTCTGTCTGTCTCTCTCTCTGTCTCTCTCTGTCTTTGTCTGTCTGTCTGTCTGTCTGTCTGTCTGTCTGTCTCTCTCTCCCCAGAGGCACATAGCTGGTAAGAGTTTGAGGCCAGATTTACACTCAGGAAGATCAGCTTTCATGTTTCCATCTTTCAGTTTATTCTCTACAGTGTGAATTTGTTTTAAAAAATATTTTATAGCTGTATTTCCATATAAAGTGTTTCATTTGTAATTTTATATATTGTATGCAATGCATTTGAATTATTCTGAGATCTGAGATGAGAAGCATCATCAAGCTTCATCAGACTGTCAGTGGGGCCCATGAGACACAAAAGGTTAAGACTTGGCTAGTCCAATCCCCTCATTTTATTTTATTTTGAAAAACTTGAACCCCTACTTCTGTCTTAGTAACAACTCTAAGTCATCAGGGCAAAAGCTGGGGAAATTAAGTGAATTGTCCAGGGTCACATAGCTAGGAAGTGTCAGGCTGGCGTTGAACCCAGGACCTCCCAACTCTAGGGCTGGCTCTCTAAACACTGTGCTCTCTGGCACCCCCAAACCTCTCATTTTAAAGAGAAAGAAACTAAGGTCAAAATAAGTGGATTGGCCAGGGTCAGCTGTGAACTGTATTCTCTCATGAAACCTGTGCTTACAGCTCATGAGCTGAAGTTTTCAGATACTCAGGCAGCTGGTCAGCAAGCTTCCACTGATGGTAAGAGTGAAACAAGGAGCTAGTTTTTTCCCCCCCAAAAGGGCAAGCTTCAAGAATTCAGAGAAACATGGAAAGACTTGGAAGAACTGATGCTAACAGAGATAGTCAGAACAAGGAAAACATCCCACACAATGATTACATTCATGTAAATGAAAAGATCATATCAAACATGTCTAAATAATGGAATTCTAAAAGGAAATAATAATAGATTATGGTAGTTATATTATTAACATTATTAATTTTGAAGCAGTTAGTTGGCACAGTGTGGATGAGCATTGGACAAGGAGTCAGGAAGACATGAGTTCAAATCCAGATTTAGACAGGGTTTAAACCAGAGTAAATCTGGTTTAAAAACAAAAACAAAAACAAACCAGAGTAAGTCTGGCAAGTAAACCAGAGGTAAGTCACTTAACCTCTGCTTCAGGTTTCTCATCTGTAAAATGGGGGTATCTCCTAGGATAATTATAATGATAAAATCAAATAGTATATGTAAAGCACCTTTTAATCTTGAAGCACAACATTAATACTGGTTATTATTATTATAAGGAGAGATAGGTAGTGTGATGCATGAGATAGAGCATCAATACTATTTGCCTCAATTTCCTATTCTGTAAAATGAGCTGCAGAAAGACATGGAATATCATTTCAGGATCTTTGCCAAAAAAAAAAAAAACCAACCCTTATACAGTCACAAAAAGTCAGACATGACTGAAACGACTGAATAACATTATTTTTTATTAGCTCCCCAAAGGAAACTGAATTCTGAGTAACTGAGAAACAGATCTGTTATGGGGAACAGATATAAAAGGAAGTCTTTTCTTTTCAATAGGGTAGAATGCTGTATATGTTATCAGATAACATCACTATATTGAGTGTTTTTATAAGAGAGGATTCAATTCTGGGGACAGGATGGAGGGAGAATTATTTCTAGAAGTGACAAAGATATAAAGACAAAATCTATCAACATAATATTTTTGTTTATTTGTGTAAGCCAGCTTAACCAATGGATCCATTTCCATCAGTCACTATTGATCTTTCGACATTTATGACAATAACTTCAGGTAGTAGAATGAATAGGGAGTCAAATAGCCTAGGATCTTCTCAAGTCACTTTAACTCTCCTGGCTTCCATTTCCTTATATCTGAAATGGGGGCATTGGGCTTAGTGACCTTTATCTATATAATTCCTCCCTTATCTAAATTTCCGATCTTCTGAAAATGAGGAGATTCAACTAAATGACGTTTAAGGATAATATTCGATAATTCAAATTTAATCTCTTCTTGGTGAACTGCCCAAATATGGAGGTAGCTAGGCGGCATAGTGGAGAGTAAAATCAAGAAGCAATTAAGTGCTTACTCTGGGCAAGTCTCTGTGCTAAGGGCTTGGGCTACAAAACAGAACAAAGGCAAAAGCTCAGTCCTCGGCCTTAAGCAACTCACACTGGAGGAGGTTGAAGTGGATGGAGGTAGGGGAAAATGCATGCATAGGGGGATAATGAAAACTCAAAGATGGAGTCAGGGATGGAATAGGAGTAAAAGTGTGAATAGGGCTGACTCAGGAATTTCCTCCAAATGGAAGTTCAGTGAGGAACTCATGAAGGGAGAGTTCTCCACAAGTCTGGAGAGACCTTCCTGATTGAGATGGCAATGGAGACATTGGAGAAGCCCAGAAAATCAGAACACAGCCAGGAACAGAAGTGCTGAATTTGGAGTTAGGAAGTTCTAAGTTTCCTTATCTGTAAAATAAGCCAGAGAAGGAAAAGATAAAACACTCTAGGATTTTTGCCAAGAAAACCTCAAATTGAGTCACAAAGAATCAGACATAACTAAAACAACTGAATAATAGCAAAAAAAAAAAGATGTTTATAGTCTGCCTCAACCAATGTGACTCTCTTTAAATCTTAACCTTATTAGCCTTAGTTTCCTCACTTGTAAAATAGTGATAATGATCATACAAATCTCAGAGTTGTTGTGAGGATTGCGTGAAATAACATATATAAAGTGTTTGGTAAACCTTAAAATGATACAAAAATGGTAGCTGTTATTTATTGTTCATGTTGGACAGGTCTCTGTGATTGGCTATTTTCTTTAATATTAACAACAACCAAGGAATTCTCCAATTGTCTTTATTGATAAAAGCCTTAGCTTGGGGGCATCTGGATGTCTTTGTGAATTGAGAGCCAGGACTAGAGTCAGGAGGTTCTGGGATCAAATTTGACCTCAGATACTTCCTAGCTATGTGACCCTGGGCAAGTCACTTAACCCCCATTGGCTAGCCCTTACCACTCTTCCATATTGGAAACAATACTCAGTATTGATTCTAAGACAGAAGGTAAGAGATTTTTTAAAAAAGAGCCTTGGTTTAACCCCTACTCTTGTGTGGCCTCTTTTTTCTTATATATTCCATCATGCATTCACTGGGTCTCTCACAGAATTACACTTGTAAATAGAGCTCATCATTACCACCATCACCGCAGAGAGGTAATGAAGAGAAATGTGGTGGATAATGAGGAGAACTGCTACCATTAGAGTAATGAAGAAAAATGATCAGAAATGCAGTAAGAACGGCGCCGATATTATTACCCGAAGTAATTGACATGAGGTAATTGCTTTATTTTTTTTTCCTTTTTCCTTTTAGCTTTGCAGATAACTTCAGAATTCTGTGTGTCCATCATCAAGTGGAAATGGGAGCTGGAGTAATAAATTAAAGAGACAAAGTAGCTTGATTGGGGGGGGGGGTTATTAGTGCTGAATGGAAATAAGTAAAATGTTCAAAAGTTTAATAAAAGATTCAAGGAAAAGGCATTCTTTTGTGCTATTAATTTAGCTTTTAAAAACCAAGGCTTCTGTCAAAAAATTACCAAGAGAAAAAATCAAAGAGAAATAATGCCAATCTCTAAACACCGAAGTTACCATCTGAACTGGCACTGAAAAGATACCCCTCAGCATATATGAAAATAATTAAGAAAAATGTCTATAGCTGGTATTGCTGAAAAGTGGAATTCTACAGAGAAACATAATCAGGTCAGATGGACTGTTTTGGGGAATGTACATAGGTGTTGGGGGGTATGTAATGCAAAGCAGAATGTTGTAAGAAGATTGTCCTTTAGCCAGGTGATAAAGGGTAATAAGCTTTCTTCTTGGGATAGAATGCCATTTAATTGATGTCATTTCTAAAATGTGATATCCCTAATCTGAGTGTAATATTCTTGGTATGATTTGATCATCCATTAAGGATACTACCCTTCTTTTAATATAGTCTAAATTCATATTTCCTCTTTTGTCTCTTATTAACAGTGCTGATTTATTTTGAGCTTGGGGTCCACTAAAATCCTTAGATCTCTCTCTGATGAACTCTGGTCTAGTCACATCCTTCCTCTCATTCTCCTTGTGAAGGTTATTTTTTAACCCAAGCATGGGAACACATACCCATCTCTCTTGAATTTTCCCTTATTACATTTGATCCAACATTCTGCTCTCTCAAGATTTTTTTAAAATGTTGACTATCATTTAGTATGTTAATTGTCCTGAGTTTTGCTTCATCAGCAGACTTAATAAGTGTACCCATCTGTATCTCCATCTAAATCAGTGATTAAAAAAAAAGTTAGCTAGAACAGGACCTAGAGGTGTCTATTAATGACTCTTTTCTGTTATTGTTGGTAAGTCTTTTCATTTGTGTTCATTTCTTCATGACCTCAAGTGGGGTTTTCTTAGCAGAGACATTGGAGTGGTTTACAATGGTAATGTAGAAGGAAATGTCCTTCTCCAGCTCATTTCACAGTTGAGGAAACTGAGGCAAATAAGGTGAAGTGATTTTCCCAGGGTCACATAGCTGGGAAATATTTGAGGCCAGATTTAAACTCAGGAAGACAAGTCTTCCTGATTCCAGGCTTGGCACTCTGTCCACTGGGCCACCTAGATGCCCTGAATAGCTCTTCAATCAACCTTTCAAGCAATGTTCAATTAATTCTGAATCTTCCCAATTGCATTATCACCTAATTTATATTCCTCCATCTTTATAGTGTAAAAGTCTGAAAAATTAGGGAATCAGACTAGATGGTCTCTGAGGATCCTTCTACCTCCAGATAGATGAACAATGACCATTTACTCATAACATAAGGGTTTTGTGTTATGCCTCAGGGTATAGCTCCTCAGAAGAGCATCCTGCATAATTGAGTGCCAGGAAGATTCAGAGCTAGGAAGAATTAGGCTCAGATCCCATAATCCCAGACAAAGGCAAGGCGACGTGCTTTAATTCTTCAAATCTCAGTTTCCTCCTCTATGAAACTGAGATAGAAAGACTCACATCTTCACAAGGTATAAATAAGATTATGGGAGTAGCCCACATAAGCTTTGTAGAAATGTAGGTAGATGATGCCTGACACATTTTGCTGATCCACCAGTTTAGTAATACTGTCAAAAAAAAGAGAAGAGTTAGCTTGGCAAGTCCTATTCTTGACAAATCTAATGTTTATGTAACATTAAAGGGTTGTAAACTGTTTTACACATATTATCTCACTTGATCCTCATAGCCACTCTGTCAGACGGGCAACAAAGGCATTATTATCTTCATTTTAAAGATGAGAAAACGGAGGTACAGAAAGATTAAATGACATTCCCAGGGTCACTTAGCTCATAGATGCCTGGGGTAGGATTCAAAATCCTATTTTTCTTCCTAGATGTTCCCAGTTTATCTCATGAAACGTTTCTGGGTGTCAAAGTCAAGGTCACAGCAAATTCTACCTTCTTCTCTTTCATTTTTTTTTTGAGTTGGAAAAAATATATTCCTTTCTTTTGTTTGACAAGTGCTATTCTTTGTGACCTTTCAAAAACCACCAGTAGGGGCTCAATGATCATACCTACTCCTTCTTTCAGTATTTTGCAATGTAGTTTATTATGCCAAGGCACCTGAAGTATTCCCAACTAGCCAGAGTCTCTCTTACTATCTCCTTCTTCATCTCAGATTTCACCTCCTTTGTACCACAGGTATTTTTGTTCTGTCCTTTCCAGACTAGAGATCAAAGGACTCATATGGTGAGTCAAATGTTGACACAGGTAAAGCTTTGTTTCCCACGAATGAGCCAGTTCATGCTCCAGCAAGAAGGGGACATTCACAGTTGGGCCAAAGGTGAATAATTATAGAGTTCTTGGAAATGGACCTTGAGTGACAAGAGAATTTGGCAGTGTTAAGAGTCTGAGAGGGGGCAGCTGGGTAGCTCAGTGGATTGAGAGTCAGGCCTAGAGATGGGAGGTCCTGGGTTCAAATCTGACCTCAGACACTTCCCAGCTGTGTGACCCTGGACAAGTCACTTGACCCCCATTGCCTAACCCTTACCACTCTTGGCTAGCCCTTACCACTCTCCTGCCTTGGAGCCAATACACAGTACTGACTCCAAGATGGAAGGTAAGGGTTAAAAAAAAAAAGAGTCTGAGAGGATGTGTAGGTCATGATTTCATTAAAAATGGGAGAGTAGGGGGCAGCTGGTTAGCTCAGTGGATTGAGATCCAGGCCTAGAGATAGAAGGTCCTCAGTTCAAATCTGGTCTCAGACATTTCTCAGCTGTGTGACCCTGGGTAAGTCACTTAACCCCCATTGTCTATCCCTTACCACTTCTGCCTTGGAATCAATACACAGTACTGATTCCAAGATGGAAGGTGAGGGTTTAAAAAAATGGGAGAGTAATGGTACTCTCCTTAGATCCTAAGAGATGATGATAGAATCCTGGATTTATAGTAGCAATGGATCTTAATGGCCATCAAGACCAGGGGATTCTTGAAGGCTCCATGCTACTGATCTAAAACAACTCAGAGTGACAAGCAATCCAGGGGAAGGTAGAGAGAGTGGGGAGATTTGGAGAAATACAATTCTATTATGATATATATTTTACTGTGATGAATTATGTACCAAGCAGTCTTGAGCCAGAACCAAAATGTCTTTCTGTCTTTTGTCAATGCAATTAACTTTTCCTTTATTAATTTAGATGCCATTTCAGTTGATGCATATATGCTTAGCATTGATAAGTGGTTCACTGCTATGTCTCCTTTAAACATAATTTTGTTTCCCTATTTATCTCTTGATATTGTAAATTTTTCATTTTCATTTTCCTTGTGTGTAACTCCTAATTTTTTGTCTTCTCTTGACACATGGTAATTTTTGTCCCAGCCTCTAATTTTCATTCAGTGTCTTTACTTTTTAATAGCATTTGTTGGATTTTGATTTGTTTCATTCCATTGCTTACTTCAATTTTACTCAGAACCAAAATGCCATCAGCCTGGGAACTCTAAAATCTGGGAGGTCCAGATAGTTATTGGAAATGGTTAGGTCAGAGATATTCGAGAAGAGAAGGAAAATGGGCTATATTCCATAATCAAAGTTTCAGGGATGGCTGAGATGGGTACAAGAAAGGGTAATCCTCAGTCATGGGAGAGGGAAGCACGAAGGACAACTTCACCTGCCTCACAATTTTGCCCAGGGCTATATCTGGACAAAATGAACCAGTTACTGTTGTGGAAGTGCTGGTCGTCGGTTTGTTCTTTTACTCAAAGTGACTGAATAAAGCAATAAAAGTTTTATTAATCATATTTAATATTTTATATGACAGTTATTTCAGATATGACTCTAGCCCTACAGGAAACGTTCTCTCATAACAAACAAACCAAAAAACAGTTGAGCAAAACCAACCATAGCATTGCAACTGATCCACGTATATATCATTCTGCATCCATAGTGTTCCATCATTCCATTGAAAGAATGAAGATGCAGTTCTTCATCTTTTCTGTAGGATAAGGCTGCCATTAAAATTCAGCTTATTGAGGGGCAGCCAGGTGACTGAGTAGATCAAGAGTCAGGCCTGGAGAGGGGAGGTGCTGGGTTCAAATATGATCTCAGATACTTCCTATCTGTGAGACTTAACCTGAATAAGTCACTTAACCTGAATTTCCTAGCCTTTCCCACTTTTCTGCCTAAGAAGTATTGATTTTAAGACAGAAGGTAAAGGTTTACAAAAGAAAAAAATAAACTTTCTGGTAAGCTATTTGTTGTTGTCCAATAGTTTCTGGCTCTCTGTGATCCCATTTGGAGTTTTCTCATCAAAGATACTAGATCTTTTTCCTTCTCCAGTTCATTTTATAGATAAGGAAACCAAGGCAAACAAGATTAAGTGACTTGCCCACAGCCACATAGCTAATAAGGTGTCTGAGGTTGCATTTGAACTCAGAAAGATGATATCATTGTGATTCCAAGCTCATGCACTGAAATACCTAATTCAGTGATGGGTAACCTTTTGAGCTTGGTGTGTCAAAATTTGCCAAAAAAACAAAACAAAAAACCAACAAGCATAACTTGGGTGGTGTGTCACTTTGAGGAAAAAACCCCATAATTTCACGATATTTATAGTTTAAACAACAAAAATGTATAATTGTAATATATAACTGTATTTAATAAACCAAAAACTAATTATCTAACCTACCTGCTTAGTGACTTCTTTGTTCATCTGTCAGTTGGTTTCTTTTGTTGGTCTTGATATTATTTAACTTGTGTGGAGTTACATGAAAGATAAGTGAGATAAGTGAGGGGGAGGGAGAATTCTTTAACTAACCTATGAGTGACTTTTTTGTTGCTGAATTCCATTGGCTAAATCTTCAATGGAAGGTTGGTATTTTGTACACTCCAAGACCAAGCCAGTGCTACTAACTTCATCTATCAATCTGTTTCTTTTGTTGGTTTTGATATTATTTAATGCTGAGAATAAAGTTTCACAAAAGTACGTAGAGGAAAAAATTGTGAGTAAAGCCATTGCTATATTTTTCGGGGTGCTAAAAGTGTCTGGTAATGGGTTCCAGGCACTCCTTCATTGCCCCGTTCCTCCCCAGCCACCCCCAAGCTGCAAGAGCAGCAGCTGCCTCCCACCAGCCTGCCTGCCTGTATGTGCTCCCCATATCCGCAGGAGCTCCACATACCCTAGCTTCCTGGCGAGTACCACCCTCCGCTTGCCCACTCCTTTGTCCCTATGGCCAGCATGTGGAGTAGCCCTCCCCCCAACAGGGGCATGGCCATGACCAGGGCTGGGGGCTCACAGCTTCCCAGGTGGCTCCTGGGCCCCAAGGCAAGCTAAGCCTGCATGTGGTCACATGTCATTGAAAATAGGTAAGAGTGCCAGTGCTGACTTGTGTGTCATAGGTTCACCATCATGGATTTAATTGGAGAAAGGCAAAAGGAGAGGAGGAACCACATAGTACTATAAAAATGGACCCTTGCTTTGGAATCAGAGAACCTGGATTCCAATCCCACCTCTAATGATGATTGCTACCTGTGTGACCTTGGCCAAGTCACAAAACTTCCCTGAGACATCAGTTTCATTGTCTATAAAATAAGGGGTTGAACTGGAGGACCTCTGAGATTTATTACTACTCTAAAGTTATGAACTTGTGAAATGTGTTTTTGCTATCTTGTTCTTTTTAATCAGGTCAATGCAACATTCCTAGTACCAAATTCCCATTAAAAAATCTTGAAATCTAACCTGAAAGATTTATTCCCCTCGATAAGTCACTTTGATTCTTATCAAATTTGTGATTTTCCTTATCTATAAAGTGATAGGGTTAAAATAGGTAATGCTTCTCCAGCTTTGTTTGTAGTCCAAGAGATACTCCAAGGTCTCCATTAGGTCTATGGGACCTCCAATTAAGTTACTTCTGCCATTCTTATCTCTTAGTGTGCTGAGAAGGCAGTAAAGGGGTGGGTGGGAGCTGGTTCTCTTCCTTTTTTCTTCCAGCCTAGGATTTCACTGTCAGCAAGAATCTTCTTTCTATATCTCCCATAATGATTTCTACCACTCTTGACCTGTGTCCTTATTTCCTTCCTAGGAAATGAAATCTATGAATTCCTCCTCTAAAAATATTAGAGATGTTTGCCTTAGCAGATGTTACTTTGTTAACTACTTCCAGGGAAATTCAAGCCACCCTTGAGCAAAGATGGGGCAGCTTGATGGTGCAGTGGCTAGAGCCTGGAGTCAGGAAGACCTAGATTCAAAACCAACCTCAGATACTTACTAGCTGTTGTTAAATTTAAAATTAAATCTTAATAGTAAAAATATTATATTTTAGGAGATTTATTAAATGATCATTAGAAATCAAGGAATAAAGATGATCCAAAATAAAGACCACGTGCCCATGACTGATTAGCCATTTTCAAAATCCCCACTCACCACCATCATCGCTGGCTGCATGCCAAAGGAAGAGAGGGAGAGCCTCAATGCCTACTGACGTTATCCTCTGTCTACAGGAAGTATGTAATGACAGCAAGTCAGTGGGCTCCTGGGAAATGTAGTTCTTTTTTAGGGTAACAGATTTTCAATTTTACTCTGTGTGACTCTGGTCATGTCATTTAACCCTATTTGCCTTAGTTTCATCATCTGTAAAATGAAATAGAGAAGGAAATGACAAACTACTCCAGAATCTTGGCCAAGAAAATCCCCACATGGGGTTACAAAGACTTAGACCCAACTGAAAATAACTAAATGATAATCTTTAGTGAAGATAATTCAAGTTTATTCAAATGTGAGATGAGATGCTTCCTTTTTGAGAAGGTTAGAAAAGAATCTCCCTTCCCAGGAATCATAGTTCTCCCTTTCTGGCTCATTTCACTCTTTGAGTGGGGAGAAGAAATAGAATTACACAATGGAGAGCAGATCATGGAGACAGGAAGACCTGAGTTCTAATCCTGACTCTTATAAATTGTAGATAAAGTGAAGGTCTATATGGATAGGGGGAGAGAGCTGTGTCTAATTTGGAGTTTCCTGAGTTAGCTAACTCTTCGATCTGGGGCAAGTTCCTTAACTTCCCTAAGCTTCAGTTTCCTTCAGTTTATAAAATGTCAGGGTTGGTCTAGATGGGTCCTGAGGCCCTTTCCAACTTGATCAATCAGTCAATAATCAATCAGTCAATCAACACTTATTAAGCACCTATTTTGTACCAGGCACTGTGTCAAGTGCTGAGGATACAAAAAGATGCAAAAGAGAGTCCTTACCTTCAAGGAGTATACAATCTAATGGGGGAAACAGTAAGCAAACAAATCTATATACCATAAGCTATATACAGGACAGACAAAGAAAAATTAACTTCATTTAATCTTAATTAAATTAAAAATTAAGAGAAGGCACTGGAATTAAGAGGGGTTGATAAAAGCTTCCTATAGAAGATGGAATTTTAATTGGAATTTTAAGGAATCCAGGATTGTGAGTAGTTGGAACAGAGGAAAGAAGGCATTCTATGTAGGAGGGAAGCTCTAAAGTTATTCTCCCCTGAAAGACTTTTTGCTACTTTACTTTTTCTAAAAATAACAATAGACCAGCATCAAAAATAATAACAAATCCAGGAAGAGAAAGAAATCATTTACTTTGGTCAAAAAATTATCTCACTGGGAGGACCAAGGAGAGAGTGAGGTTCAGAGGGTCATCATCTTACAAGATGCCCAGGGATGTTCACTAACTTGTTCAAGGTCATATGCCCAAGAGTCCCAGATAGTAGAGAAGGACAAGTATGCTCCTTTCTCTCTTCACTTTCTCTCCTCTCCTCCCCAATGAATTTCTATTCTCACAGTCAGACAAGAGCCAATAGATAGTGAATACCCTGCTGCTCAGTGCTAACAGGTTTTTGATTATTTTCTCCTGCTGTCCATCTTCACCTCTCACCAGAAATTAGGCCCTTCCCTGTAGGGGGTGAGAGAGATGATAGCGTGAGATGCCATAAGAAAGTTTCTCCCCTTACTGGGACCAAGTTTTTATTCCAGCAAAGCACAGACCATTTGCCCACTTTCATGGAACCTGTGAGAATTCAAAAGACAATGTCTTTAGGAAGGCTTTGGAGTGATATACCAGAGAATTCTAGACCCCGTGTCTCTTTTTCTTTTCTTTTTTAAACCCTTACCTTCCATCTTGGAATCAATATGAAGTATTGGTTCCAAGGCAGAAGACTGGAAAGGACTAGGCAATAGGCATTAACTAACTTGCCAAAGTGTCTGAGGCCAGATTTGAACCATAAATTTCTTGTTTCTGTCTTTGTCATTCCTTTCACCTCCATTGGTATAGTGAAGAAATCCTAAGCTTTTTTAAAAACATTAGTTGATTTCTTAGCCTGAGATCATTGGATTGAATTCTGAGTCTATAATGAACGTAGCCTTGGGCAAGTCACTTGACCCTTATTTGCCTTAATCCATTGGAGAAGGAAATGGAAAACCACTCCAGTAACTTTGCCGGATAAACCTCAAACAGAGTAAGGAAGAGTCAGACATTACAAAAAGCCTGAACACTAAGAATACATGAACTTGGATGGGGAAAAAAAGATCAATTTTTAAAAAATTTTTCACTACCTTCCATTTGAAATTTAACATTTCCTTCAATTATGAATTTTCAAGACTACATTATTCTGAGAACGGATCTCAAATGTCCAAAGGAGTTCATGACTCCCCATCCCCAAAAGGGTTAAAATATAAGTCTTATAATCACGAGGCTATTCTGCATTTTCTCTTATGGCCCAAGACTATAGCAATTGGACATTGATGTGCCCAGGCCTTTAGGAAATTTATATAAAATTTCTCTTCTCCAGAATGGTATATTTTATTGTCAATAGAAGGTTTTGACGTACACATTTGACTGACATCTACACAGCACCTATGATGAACTAAACACTATACTTAGAGCTAGAACTAGGGTTTGATAATATTTTGTCTATGTTTCAACTCTAGTCATTATTGATTATCCCCAATTTATATTCTCTAAATCTTGATTGTAAATAATTGTTTATTGGTAGTCTTCCCCCTTATTTTTTAAAAAATCCTTACATTCTGTCTTAATATCATTTCTAAGACAGAAGAGCAAGGCAATTGGTGTTAAATGACTTGTCCAGGGCCACACAATTAGGAAGTATTAGAGGCCAGATTTGAACCTCCATCCTCCAGACTCCAGGTCTGGCATACTATCCACACGGTTATTTTACCTTCCCCTGTCTTCTCCTTTGGACTGTGAGTTCCCAGAAAACAAGGACTGTCATTTGCCTTTGTTTTATCTACAGCACTTAGCATAGAGCCCCCCAGATAGTCTAGGATCTGCCATATGAGAGGCCAGATTGGTTAGTTGGATAGACAGATTGGTTGAGTATAACCCGAAAACACAACCTTAATATGAATTGTTATTAATTAACCCAAAAGACTGATACATGGGCCATTGAAGGCTGCTCATCAGACGGTTGGTAGGGGGTTGTTGGGCAAAGCAGGAATTTCAGCCCTTTGAGAAGATGCTGCCCACCTGTTCTACCCAAAGAGCCAACTTTAGAGTTAACAGTTCAATAAATAAAGCACTGTATCCAGGCCTTGGGATTAAAGTTTAACAGACAGAGATTTACTGGCTGCCTTATTAAATAGACACGGAGGACCCAGAACTACTGGTCTCACGGCTCCCACAGCCACTGCAACCAGGCATGACAAATGAGATCAACCCAACCTTTCAGTCATATCCTATTCAGCTCCAGTTACATTAGACAAAGATGCATTTGCTCAATGGTCACCAGTGGGAGAAATCCTGCAGCCAGAGAAATAAAGGGCAGAGGGTGACACCCGAGGAAGAGTGGGGGGCAGCACAGGATCATTGATTTAGAGCTGGAAGGAACTTATTTTACAGATGAAGAAAATGAACCCCAGGGAGCCTCATAGGACCAGAGATTTAGAACTAGAAGGGAACTTAGATCCTTAGAGGTCATCCAGACCCAATTTTTTCAAATTAAAAAACATTTTTCAGCCCTTACCTTCTGCCTTAGAATCAGTACTAAAAGGCTTCTGCAGTAAGGGCTAGACAATTGAGGTTAAGTGACTTGCCCAGGGTCATATAGCTGGGACTATAGCTCTCTATCTATTGAACCACCCAACTGCCTGCCAAACCCCTCCTTTTACGGAGAAGGAAACGTAGACATAGAGATTTGAAGTGACTTCTCCAAGGGTTTTTGCTCACTGTTGGCCTTTGGGGTAACAGTAGAATGCAGTGGCCTGAGCTAGGAATCAAGAGATCTTGTTTTAAGTCTCAGTTTAGCTACCAGTTTAAGATCTTATGATTAATAAGTCCAAGAGCACAAAGAGAGATCATTGAGTCCAACTTCCTCATTTTATAGAAAAAGTGGAAATCAAGGTTGAGAGTGAAATGACTCATCCAGAGTCACACAGCTAATTATGTTTCTGAGGCAGAATTTGTATTCAGATCTTCCCAGCTCAAAATCCAAGACTTTTTTCTTTATACATCACATTACTTCTGACCTCCTCTGGGACGAAAGTTTTCTCATCAGTAAAAACAAGGGGCTAGACTATTCTTTTTTTTTTTTTCCCTAAACTCACCTTCTATCTTAGAATCAATACTAAGTGTTGATTCCAAAGCAGAAGAGCAGTAAAGGCTAGGCAATGGGAGTAAGTGACTTGTCCAGGGTCACATAACTAGGAAGTGTCTGAGGCCAGATTTCAGCTCATGAACTTCTGACTCTAGGACTGGCTCTCGATCCACTGAGCCACTTAACTCTCTCTCGACTAGATAGTCTTTAAAGATTTTTTCATTTGTTCAATCATGTTCAACTCTTGGTGAACCCCATTTGAAGTTTTCCTGGCAAAGAAAATTGGGATCTTTTGACACTTCCTTTTCCAGCTCATTTAACAGATGAGGAAACAGAAAAATAGAGTTAAGTGACTTTCCCAGGGCCATACAGTTAATTAATGTCTAAGGCCATACTTAGATTCAGGAGGATGAGTCCTTCTGACCCCATGACTAGTACTCTCTACACCTCACCACCTATCTGCCCTTTTTGCTCATTCTTCATTTAGCACTTTTCGTTTAGATGACTTGATGGATCCTTGATTTCACCAGTATGTGTCTTCCCTCTCTTCATGATTGCTATTCTTTACAATGCAGATTTTCCATGATTCTTCTTCAGAAGGTGTAACTAATATACTAAAAGGATTCCAAGTAAAAGCTTTACTTCTAAGATTTATAGTCAACCTTGACAGTTTAATTATTATACAATTAATTCCCATATCTACAAATCCAGACTTTTTTCCACCCTGAGCTGTCATTTGCTCCCTGAACTGACTATTGGACATTTCAGCTTCTAAGTTCAATAGGTATTTCAAACTCAACAAGTCCATGTCTTTGCACAGTCTATCAATTCTTGAAATTTTCTCCCTCTTCTAATCCCTAGTTTTTTGTTTGTTTTTAAATCCTTACCTTCTATTTTAGTATCAGTTCTAAGACAGAAGAGCCCTAAGGACTAGGCAATGGGGGTTAAATGACTTGTCCAGGGTCACGCAGCTAGGAATTATCTGAGATCAGATTCACTCCCAGGTCCTCTTTACTTCAGGACTGGCATCCTATACACTGTGCTACGTAGTTGCCCCTAATTTCTAGTTTTTAGAAACTCAACCCCAAATAATTTCCTACATGAAGCCTTTCCTGATTCTCTAAGCAGCTAACATCTCCTCCAAATGACCTTGTATTGACTTTTTATGTTGCTTAATCATATAATGGAACATAAACTCCTTGAGGGTAGGAATTATTTCAAATTCATCACTGTTTCCCCTGTGATTGCCATGTGAAACAGTACAGTCAGTGCAAGAGCCCTGAAGCTGGCTCACTGAACATGGTGCTTTGAAATTCCTGCTCTGGCTTTTAATATGTCTGTGACCTTAGAAAAAGTCATCTTTCTATTTGTGAATCAGTTTCCTCATCTGTAAAATAATGGGTTGGGTTAGGTGGCTTCTGATATTTAATGTGAATCTGGGATTCAAGTATACTATGATCTTACTTTTTCAAAACGGATAGATTTGCCCAGAAAATGTAGCCCAGGTTAACGCTAAAAGGAACAGTCCTCAATTATGGATTCAGTTCATATCTCAGGAGGGCAGGTACATGACTCTGGGAGTGGGGAATTGGAAGAAGGTGGTGGTAAACCAAGGTTTGTAAAGATTAAGATTTAGGGAAACTGAGGCAGGTAGAAATTAGTTTCTATCTGCAATGAGCATCATATTTTAGAGGTTTTTTAAAGGTTGAGAATTTAAGAATATACAAGTAAGAAAAGGCACGTGCCAGGTGGGCCATGAGGCCCACCCAAAATTTCACTCACATCATGAGACACGTCTGTTTGCCAGCGGAGGCAGGAAGTAAAGAGACCCAAAAGCCTTTGTAATCAGGTTAAATACCCCATCTCGTTCTCTGCCCAGGTGAAGTTACAAAACATTCTGGGGAAGTGGAGCAAGGGCTTCTGGGGATTGAAGTCCAGAGTTCAAATCCATTTTTACAGGTTCTATTAGAATTTCAGTCACCCTCTTGGGCAAGACTTGTCTCTTGGCAAAGATGCCCCCAGAACCTCCAGGTTTCTCCAGGCTCCTGCCCCTTATCCCAGTGAGGTGGAAGCCCACCTATATCTTCCAATCCAACAGGTCACACCTAGTACAAAAAGGCAGAGAATCTCTCAGGCATGTCTTAGTAATTTCCCACCTCTGATGTCACAGGCAGGTAGGTCTCAATTTGCTAGAAAGATGTAAATTTCCAGCAGGGACATTCCAGATATGGGGGGAAGAGTGGAGAAGAAAGATGGAGGAGTGAGTACGAGGTAGGATGAGGGGGCAATCTTAGAGCAGACCTATCAAAAAAAAAAAAAAAGAGAGAGGGGTAGACTAAGACAATTAGACCACCATCACTGTTTCCTAAGATTGAAAGAGCTGTGATATATGTTTGTAGTAGGGCGACTTAGTGATGAAATCTCACATGCTTGAAAAATCTTGCATTGTAGTTAAATAAAACTAATAATAGCCAGAGGGGTTTTAAAGAGCAATTTAAGGCTTATAAAATGCTATACTAATATTATCTCATTTGATCCTTAAAACAATCCTGGAAGACAGAGGCTATTATTATCTCCATTTTACAGATGAAGAAACTGAGATGGACAAAGACTGACTTGCCCCAGGGTCACACAGCTAGTGTTTGAACTCAGGTGTTCCTGATTCCACGTCCAGTGCTCTACTTAGCTGTTATGAGTATATGTTCTTCCTCTTCCTATGGGACTGTAAGCTCCGTGAGGGCAAGGGGAAAGTGTTAACAAATTATTTGTTTCTCTCGCAGTATTTTCTCCACAAAAGGTACGTGTTAGCTTTTTAAAATTAAACTGAATAATCAGTACCCTTTAAGCAGCTAATAAAAGAGGAAATAGTCAATCAGAAATTACTGTAATACATTCTGTTTTCTGGAGCTTTATTCAGGGGATTTCTAAAGCATTTTTAAGTTAATTAATACATTGCCAAATTCTGTAGAAGATCCCAAAGAAATGTGAGAGAAATCACAAAAAGGGCAGAAGGAAAGAGCCCGGACCCAGAAAACCCATATTCTAGGACCACCTCTATTGTTTATTAACCCCATAGTCTTAGGCAAGTATATTTAACTTCTCTGAACCCTAGTTTCCTCATCTGTAAAATGGGGATTAGAATATCTGTCTTGCTCTAGAGCACTTAGCACATAGCCTAGAAAAAAGAAGGCTGGAGATAAGAGGTCTTGGGTTCAAATTTGGCTCAGAAACTTCCTAGGTATGTAACCCTGGGCAAGTCATTAAACCCCATTTGCCTACCCTTACCCTTCTTCTACCTTGTACTGTCAATCAGTTTCCTGATCTGTAAAATAAGGGGTTGAGTTAGGTGACTTCTGATATTTCCTCTGAATCTGTAATCCTGTTACTTAGTGTTGATGCAATTATATGGTACAGTGAATGGATTATTAGATTCAGGGTGAGTTCAAATCCTACCTCAGACACTTCTTAACTTGGATAAGCCTTAGTTTCTTCATCTATAAAAACAGGGTAACAATATTACCTTCCAGAGTTGTAAGGACCAAATGAGATAACATATATAAAGTATTTTGCAAACCTTAAGATACAATGTAAACTGTAACTATTATTATGAAGAAACATTCTGCTTTCCCTTAATGATATTTTACTTTTTCTTTTTTTAAAACCTTACCTTCCATCTTGGAATTGATAGTAAATATTGGTTCTAAGGCAGAAGAGCAGTAAGAGTTAGACACCTGGGGTTAAGTGATTTACTCAGAGTCACACAGCGAGGAAGTGTCTGAGCTGGCTCTCAATCCACTGAGTCACCTAGCTGCTCCTATTGCCAAGTTTCTATTACTAATACCACCAACCTTCCTAAGAATGTAGAGACTTCTAAAACTTTCTGCCTATCCTTTCTCCTTTGATTAAAATGTGGATCAAGAATATATCCCCATCCTTAGTTTTAGAAAGCCTCCTTTCTCATGATGACTCTCTCTGTCCCACCTCTCTTTTTCATAAGACCCTACATTTGCTATCCAAAAGAATTCCATGTTCTAGACCTTTTCACATGGGGAGTGGGAAGGGGAGAAGGAATTGCTCCCATTCATTCTAATAGAAGGAGGCAGCTTTGATTTCTAGTTCTCTGTTTTAATTTGAGTTTTCCTGGCTGGTAACTTTATTGAAAGTAAAACCTACATCTCTATTATGATTGGGCATCTCAGCTTGGAAACTGTAAAATTAAAACTTCAAAAGTAGAGTCTGGGAGCAGGTGTTGGCCCCTTTCTGATAGGAGTCTTTACAAAGATGTCTAATGCTCCAAATCCCATCTCCACAGGGATCTTCCCTAGTCACATTGAGGCATCCATTACCCAGGTCTCCCTTGGCCAAAAGGTGGGAGGTTGCAAGCTCAGGACAAAGAGTCTCTACTTCAGAGCCCGCTGGCAGTTCATAGAACCTGACACATAGCCTTTTCATCTATTCTCCCCACTTTTTATGGTCCAGACACTTTGATTCCTGGGCATTGAAAATCTTATTTTCTTAGTGAGAGATGCAGACACTTTTTTCATTTTTGTATGGGCAGGTAGGTCAGTTCCAAAAGTGAGGCATAATCTAGAAAGAGGAGAGTTTCAAAAGGCCAAGAGAATTACAAAGGAGTCCAAAATCCGGGGTGGTGCCAAGATGGCAGAGCATAAGCTGGGATCCAGCTGAAATCTCCTAATACTCTCCTCCAAATAACTGTAAAATAACATCTTGAATCAGCTTTTGGAGTAGCAGAGCCGACAAAAGGTCAGAGTGAGACATTTTTCCATCCTAAGACAACTTGGGAGGTCAGCAGCAAAGGTCTATGATGATGGGAGGTGACCTGGAATATACACACACACACACACAGAGCAGAACCAGTAATAGTGGGGGGTCATGGAAGTGGCTGAAAATGCTTCAGGGGCTCTCAGTCCAGAAATGATAAGGGGATTGGAAAACTGATCCGAAAGAGATTCCAGGATTTGCTGGCCTTGGGTGCAACTACTACTGATTTACAATTGTCAAGAGGAGTGCTGGCTCTTTTGGCTGCACAAAAACAGGGCACCCTTCCTGGATAAAGATTATATCCCATATCAGGAAAGCAGTAACCATCCTTCTACCAGGTTCATGCTACCTTGGATATACTGAAAACTATAGCTCCCCAGGACTAATTCTGAAAACAACATGTAAAAACCTGAAGCTTACCATAGTGCCTCTTCCCCTTCTTGAGCATAGTCCAACTCTAATACAAAGTTCAAAATCAAGAAATTGGTTAGAAAAATGAGTGTGTACCAATAATAACAAAACTTGACTAGAAATAATGACTACAGTGGCAGAGAGGACTAAGGCATAGACTCAAAAGAAGAAAACAATGTGAAAATAGCTACAAACAAAGTCATTCTTTTCAATGGGACATAATCCTAATAAGAATTCTTGAAAGAATTGAAGAGAGGAGTGGTAGAGAAAAAAAAAGTTAAGAAAAGAAATGAAAAGGATGTCAGAAAATTATTACAAGAGATTTAACAGGTTGGTAAAATAGGGACAAAATATATTGAGGAAAATAATGTTTTAAGAAATAAAATTGGCCTGATGATAAAAAAGACAGAAAAAGAGCTTCTTACAAATCAGAATAGGATGGAAATGGAAAAAGAGGTACAAAAGTTTACTGAAGAAATAGTTCATTAAAGTTAGAATTGGGCAAATGGAAACCAGTGACTCCATGAGATATGAAGAAACATTAAAATGATGTCAAATGAATGAAAAAATAGAAGAAAATATAAGATTTCTTATCTCAAAAATAAAAAAAGGGGGGCAGCTGGGTAGCTCAGTGGATTGAGAGCCAGGCCTAGAGATGGGAGGTCCTAGGTTCAAATCTGGCCTCAGACACTTCCCAGCTGTGTGACCCTGGGCAAGTCACTTGACCCCCATTGCCTAACCCTTACCACTCTTCTGACTTGGAGCCAATACACAGTATTGACTCCAAGACGGAAGGCAAGGGTTAAATAAAAAGAAAAAAGAAAAATAAATAAACTAGGGAGCATCTGGGTGGCTCAGTGTGTTGAGAGCCAGGTCTAGAAATAGGAGGTCCTAGGTTCAAATATGACCTCAGACACTTCCTAGCTGGGTGACCCTGGGCAAGTCACTTAACTCCTATTGCCTAGCCCTTACCACTTCTGCTTTGGAACCAATACATAGTATTGATTCTAAAATGGAAGGTAAGGGTTAAAAAACTGACCTGTAAAATAGATAAAGGACCAGTCATTGAAGAGTTATTTCATAATTTGAAAGCCATGATTAAAAGAATCTGGACACTGTATTTCAAGTCATATAGAGGAAAACTACTCTGATAGCTTAGATCCAGGGGCTAAAATAAAAAATCAAAAGAACATATTGATCACTCCCTCAAAGAGATCCCTAAATGAAAACACCCAGGAATATTATAGTCAAGTTCTAGAACTGTCAGTTCAAGGAGAAAATATTGTAAGTAGTCAGAAAGAAACAATTAAAATGTCATAGATCCATAGTCATGATCACACAAATTTTAGGAGCTTCCATATCAAAGGAGTGGAGGGCTTGGAATATGATATTCCAGAAGGCAAAGGAACTAGGATTACAGCCAAAGATAGCCTACCCACAAAAACTGAGTATAATTCTTTGGAGGTGAAAAAAAAAAGACTTTTAAGCATTCCTGATGAAAAGACAGATCTGAATAGAATATTTTATATTAAAATACAAGATTCCAGAGAAACCCAAGAAGGTAAACATGAAAGAGTAATCATAAGAAAGTCAACAAAGTTAAATCATTTACATTCCTTACTGGGAAGATTATACATGTAACTTCATCATTAATTAGGGCAGTTAGAAGGAGTCTGCATAGGCAAAGAACATGAGTGTGAATCAATTTGTTGGGATGATCTAAAAAAAATAGAATGCAGGGGTGAGAAAGAGGGATGCCTTGGGAGAAGGGAAAAGTAGAATGGGAAAATTTTTTCTCACATGAAAGGAGTACACAAAGAAGAACTTTTATAGTGGAGGAGAATGTGGAAGTGGGTGGACAATGCCAGAACCTCACACTCATGGAATTGATTCAAAGAGGCAAGAATACTCACTCACTCACTCACTCACTCACTCACTCACACTCTTTCTAGTTCTGTTTGTCTGACAGTATTTCTGATAGATCTATCTGTTCATCTATTTATGATCATCTAAAAATCAATATATGTATGTGTGTATCTATCATTTATATTGATTTACCTATCTCTATCACATCAATCTATTGTATCTATCACTGTCTATCAATCTATTTATCTATCTAGTGATCTAACTGTTTACCTGTTTCTCTGACCTTCTGTCTACTTATCTACCTACCTATTTGCCCATCTATGTATTTATATAATGACCTATCTCTGTTTGTCTATCTGTCTCACTGACCTTTTGTCTATATACTTACCTACACTAATGGAACTATAGAGAAGATGATGTTTAACTTCATTTTGCAAAGGAAGAAACTGAGTTCCCAAAGCTTAAATGAACTTTCCCCATATCAACAGCTAGATAACTACCTTGATACATTCCCTCTTCTACCTCTTAAGAATATATAGCTTCTTTGTAGAGGCAGATTTTAAAAAATGTTACTTTTACACATATATATATGTGTGTGTGTGTGTGTGTGTGTGTGTGTGTGTGTGGAGAGAGAGAGAGAGAGAGAGAGAGAGAGAGAGAGAGAGAGAGAGAGAGAGAGAGAGAGAGAGAGAGAGAGAAAGACAGAGAGAGAAAGACAGAGAGAGAAAGAGAGAGAGGGAGGGAGAGAGAGGGAGAAGGAGAGGAAGAAGCTTCCTTCAAAGCTTAGTTTAAGTACTCTATCTTAGATGAAGCCTTTCCTGATCACTTCAACTTCAAATATCCCTTCTACTACCCTGGAAATCATCTACAGGAGCTTTACCTGTATTTTCATTGGTTTAAAGAATTCTGGAAGAGGAAATCCCCTCAGTCAAAGCAGGTCAGCAACTTCTAGGCAACTTACAGCCTTAGAGAATTTCCCAGAGCAATGAGACTTTAAATAATTTGCCCAGGATCCCACAGCCCGTCAGTGTCAGAGGCAGAATTGGAACCTGGGGATTTGAAATCAGTTCTCTTTCCATTACACCACCCCTCCTTTACCTTTTCTGTATATCTGTGCTTATATGAGTAGATGCTTTTGTTGACAGAATGTAACTGTCTTGAGAGCTGGGGGGGGGGGTGTTCTTGTCTTTGTATCTTCAATGACTAGTTAAGTGCTTTCAGCAGTAGGTGTCTAAGGAATACCTGGTTGAATGAATGACTGATTTGTAACCTCAGAGTCTTAGTGAAGTGCCTGGCACATAGTAGGCATTTAAGACTTGATGGATTGAATGAGAGATTTGTGTCCTCAGCGACCTAGTGTAGATCCTGTACCTAATAGGTACTTAATAAATACTTTTCAGTCAGTTGATTGATTAACTCTACCCAGGCTCTCAGTCCAGAAGTTTTTCCACTACACCATAATGTCCCTCTTTTTTCCCAACACACACACACACACACACACACACACACACACACACACACACACACACAATTTTCCTTTTTGGACACCAGTAAACACACTGACCTTTTAAAATATGGAAAGAAAAGTGCTTTGGAATACAACTGTCAGGAATAGTGGTCAGACAGTCGTCATTAGGGGTTGGGAACAATTGGGGCTTTGGTTTGCAAGTTGCCCCCATCCTGACTTGAAGCAGCTGTCCCTCTGGCCCAAGTTGGCTCCCTGCACCCCAAGCAAACAGTTGATATTTGAGGAAGTACATAGGCTCCTTTGTCCCTGAAGCAGGCTCTGTTGTGGGAAACCCCCCCTCCCAGCTGCAAATCACATGCTGATGATAGTATTTTCTGAGTCTCTGTCCTTATTTTCTTTCATGGCTCCCTGTTAAACCCCCCTGCTCCTCTTGGCACAGTCTACCCAGTGAGGCGAGCACTAATTAACAATAAAAAGCTTGACATGTTCAAGTTTATGACCTAAATCCCAGATCTGCTAAATAACAGCCAGCATTTACATAATGCTTAAGGATCACAAAACCTTTTTAACATATGTTCTTTCTCTCCACCCTTAAAACAGCCTTGTGGATTAAGCCTTATCATCTCCATTTTGTAGATAAGGACAATGAGGCTGAAAGAAATGGGCAAGGAAGGGAAGGGACTAAGTAAGCATTTATATAGCACCTATTACATGTCAGACATTGTACTAAGCATTTTATAAATATTATCTCATTTGATCCCCACAAATACCCTAGGAGGTAGGTGCTGTCTTTATTCCCATTTTATAGTTAAGGAAACTGAGGCAAACAGGTGAAGTCACTTGCCCAAGGTTATCTGAAGCTGAACTTGAACTCAGGTCTTCTTGACTCCAGTTCATTAAGGCCATCTAAATAAAATGTTTTTGCTCTGATCTAGAAATCTCTGTTTGCAGAAGCCAGGGACAAGAACTTTGAGTCACTGAAGCCCTTTTGAATTGATAAATACCCAGAAATAAATCCCATTTCTCTGCTTCCCAAGGAAGTACCCAGGAAAAAAGCTAAAAGATGGGCTAACCTGGATTTTTAGACTCCATTTAGGAAATTCATTGGTTCATAAAGGTAAAGCAAAGTTGGACCACTTTTTTTTTTCTAAATGTCACACGAATATTTTGAAAGGGAACATGACTTAGAGGATAGAGAATTCTTGATCTAAATGATCAGAATATTTCCTTCTAAGAAATAAGAACAATGACAAAATCTGTTGTGGGGGAAAAAAAGGTGAATAGAGTATAATAATAGAGTAAAAATATAATATAGTAATGGGCAAGGTTGTGCAAAAGAAGAGAGATCAGCCATGCGGCTCTTTCTCCTCTTTGTAGAGGTGGGCATTTGGACTATGGACTATGACTTTGGACTTTACTAAGTAGATTTGATGAATGTATAGATTAATTTTGGTGAATCGCTTTTGTTGTTTCTGTTTCTTATTCTTTGTTCTATGGGATGGTTCTCTAGTTAGGGGAAAAGGTAGGGATTCATTTATTAATAAAGGTGATGTAAAATGTCAAGAAAAAATTTAAAGTCCTAGCTCCAAAAAATCTATGTTTCAGACCTTTTAAACTTATTTTTATTGAATTAATCACTTTAAATTATTAGTTTAAACTGTCAGTCAGAACCTGGATCTGAGTTTTTATAAGTTGGGTTTGACCCTGAAACACTTTCCACAAATCACTCTTACTCACTGTGCCATCCCAGATTTCCCCTGTAAATTTCAGAAACTGGCTTTAGTCTTGGTCTCTACAGAAAATGTTAAAAGTCTTCAGTCCCACTCACTCCATTCCCAATTCAATAATAATAATAGCTAACATGAGGCAGGTAGGTGGTGCATTGAATAGAGAGCTAGGACTAGAGTCAGGAAGACTCATCATGAATTTAAATACAGCTTCAGACTCTTACTAGCTGGGCAACCCTGGGCAAGTCACTTCACTCTGCTTGCCTCAGTTTCTTCATCTGTCGAATGAGCTGGAGAAGGAAATCACAAACCATTCCAGTATCTTTGCCAAGAAAATGCAAATGGGGTCACAAAGGGTTGGACATAACTGATAAAACAACTGAACAACAACAAAATATATAATGCCATTCAAGGATGAGGGTCCAAGAAGAACAACTCATTTGTAGTTGAGGGGTTGATTGGATCATAAATTTAGAGTTGGAAGGGACCTTAGAAGTGATTTCATCCAACTCCCCCATTTGATAGATGATGAAACTGAGTTCTTAAGGAATTAATTGACTTGTCTAGGGTTATATGAGTAAGAAGTAATAGCACTGGCAATCAATCCCAGATCCTCAGACTCTAAATGTTGCTCTCCTTCCACAGTACTAGCTTGCCTACTTTCTTCTACTCTGCCATCTCCAGCCAGAGTCAAGAGTGACCACTGCCTTTGAAAACCTGCCTTCTCTTGAGCTGAGAATTTCTCAGGGAACTGTGAATGTGCAGGCTTTGTCTTCCCTTCTCCCTTCTAAGAGTGCCTTATAAGCCCTCTCTTTGCTCTGGTCTCCGTCCTTTGCTCATCTCTCTCTCTCTCACTTCTATCTGCTTCCTTTTACCACAGTCAGAATCCACTGAGTGCAAACCACATCTACCTATGAAAAAGGCCCCCACCCCCACCCCCTGTACTCTGTTTTTGAGCCTCTGTTTTAGATTTCACCTGAGATCTCAAAGTTCTTGATGATAAGAATCGAATAAAACAAATTACTATGGAGGTAAGCTCTCTGGATCCTTCATTGTAACCCCTTGCTTCATATTTTCAAGGGCCACTGAATTCGGGACAGTGAATAATGGACGCCTATTCAAATGAATTCATTGTGGATAAAAATAAAGCAAATAATTCACACCCATCCCATTTTCAACCCATTATTTTGCATTAGCAATTTCAGTCTTGTGCTTGGCGTTTTTTATTTGATTTAGAACAAAGACATATCTCTTTCTCCACTGGGGAAACAAGGCAAGACTTGTCTGCGTAAGGAATCTGGCAGCATTCATGAGAAAGCAGTTACTTTCGTGGTTCAAGAACTTCCCCCCCCCCCCACCTGTTTGGGGGCCTTAGCAAGGAGCTATGGTGACATAATTCCAGAATAACCTGTTGAAAAGTGAAAATTGTAATCAGTTGCTTATTTTGTCTACACAATGGCAAACAGATATCCTGGCTGGTTGATGAGGTTTTTTTTTTTTTTTTCAGTAAACTAAATGCTTTTTTGGATTGAATTTACAGGTTCTTTTGAGATCACTGGGGTTGTATAGACAGTGCCTTGTGCCTATATAAACATTTTTAAAATTTATGCATAAATGCTAGTTATTATTATTTATAAAGGTTCATTCAGTTGAACAAACAATTTATTAATCTTTTACAATGTGCCAGGTACTATTTTGGCAAGTGGGGATACAAAGGCAATGATATATTTCCTGCTCTCAAGGATCTTACATTCTACTAGTTCAAAAACACATTCAGAAACAAATAAATGCAAAGTTGACTTGAGGGGGAGAGAATATCAGAAGTTGCTTAAATCAGGGAAGGCTTCATAGAGGTGGTGGCAATTGAAGGGAGAGAGATTCTAAAGGGGAGAGATTAGGAGGGAGAATATTCCAGGCCTGGGTGATGGTAGGGGTGACTTTGGTCAACATAGAGAGCAGAGCGATGGTCTGTTGAATTCCTAGATGATAGAATTAGAAATGGAAGGGATCATAGAGGTCGTCGAATAAAACCCATCTATTTTATAAATGAGAAATCTGAGATCAAAGACATGTCTTAAGGTCAAAAGGGTGAAGTCCATTGCCCAGGGTCACATAGCTGGTAAATGTCTGAGGCAGGATTATGAACACAGGCCTCCATGGCTCCAAGTCCAACATTCTATTTCCTTTATGGAAGGTACTTCTCAAATGGAATAGCTAGTACTCGAATTAGGCTGGAATGCAGAATGTAGAAGGGTAATAATGAGAGGAGCCAAGGCTGAAAAGGTTGGTTGGAGCCAATCTTTGGAAATGCTGAAGACTTTTCAATACCAGGTTAAGGAGTTTATATGTGATCTAGGAGTCAGTCAAAGGGCTTTAAAGATTATTGATCAAGGGAATGACTCAATTAACCTTCTGAATATGGAGGATGATTGTGGCTTTAGTGTCCAGACCCTCATCACTTCCTGTCTAGATTATTCCAACAGCCTCTTTAGTCATCTCCTTGTCTCCACCTTCTCACCCATTTAGTCTATACTATACACAACAATCAAAGTAATATTCTTTAAGCATAGATCTCACTCTATCTCTCCCCTACTTAACTAACTCTGTTGCCTATAAGATGTAAAAAATAGACTCGAATTCAGGACATCAATCCCCAGAATCCTTTGCTCCACTTCCCCAGAGTGCTTTGTAATCTCACCGAATTCTCAGGTGGGCCAAGATGGAGAAGGGATTTAACCTGATTGCAAAGGCTTTTGTGGTCTCTTTGGACTTCCGTTTTGGGGCAGACATGGCTCTTCCATGATGTGAGATTATCTTGTCTAGGCCTCTCTGGCCTAGGCACGTTTTTCTTATCCTGTATTTTCTTTAATCCTTAACTTTTAATAAACCTCTAAAAAATATAATACTCCTTGCAGAGAGAAACTAATTTCTACCTGCCTCAGTTTTCCCTAAATTTTAATCTTTACAAAGATCAAATATAAACTCCTTTGTTTAGCTTTTAAGGCACTTCATTACCTGGTCCCAGTCCATTTTTGAAAATCATTCCCACTTACACACTCTGCAATACAGCTAAAGTAGCCTTTTCTCTGTTTCTGGGAAAGTGAGGTACTGGATAATAAGACCTACCAGTTCTCTTCCACAATTAAATCAATGATGCTTGTACTTTCTTCATGCCAGGATGTAAAAGAGTGGTTGTGTCTATTAATCTGTGGACGATCACTCTTTATCTGGAGCCATACTAAACTGAAAGAACAAAGGTGGCAGATAAACCAGAAAGGAATATTCCTTCCTGCCTACATTATATTGACCTCCAAGAAGAATATTCTAATGGAAACATACAACCCCTTATCTTGAAACAGATTTAGCAGGTCCAGAGGCCCCCTTTGAAAGCTCTGTTCAGTATTCTGACACCCTGGGGATTGGCTTGACCTGCTTGATTGAATGGGATTGGACCTCTGGGGCTGAAGAGGTTGGACTAAATAAGGAATTCTTCACGTAGGGCCTACAGACCACCACTGGATGCATAAATAGATTTCAGAGCATCTGTGAACTTGAATGGTGGAAAATATGTCTTTATTTCTGCTAACTTTTGGTTTCTTTTGTTATTCCAGGTATCTTATTTTGCACATTTAAAATCATTATTCTAAGAAAAGGTCAATAGATATCAGCAAACTGCCAAAGATGTCTCTAAGGCACAAAAAATTTAAGACTTTCTGGATGAAATAATCTCTTAAACCCATTCCAATTCCATGATCCTGTGATTATACTAAAGTCATATGTAGAAGAGGTCAGCATAGGTTATTAAAGAGAGCAGAGACTGGAATCAGAAGGCATTCTGTCTCCTGACTCTTGGCATTTTCATGGGTTGACTCTTAGGTTTGAATGCTCTCCTTCCTCTTCTCTTCCTGACCTTCCTTTAAGTAAAATCCTACATTCCACAGAAAGTTGTTCTTAAACTACCTTAATTCCAGTGCTTTCTGTCTGCTGATTATTTCTAATTTATCCTGTTCAGAACTTGTTTGTACATAGCCCTTTGCATGTTGTCTAGATTCTGAGCTCCTCAAAAACAAATACTATCCTTAATCTCTTTGTGTCCCCAGCACTTAGCACAAAGCCTGGTACATGGTAGGTGTTTAATAAATGTCTATTGGCTGATGGTGAAGACTGGATTTCAGACAGCAAGTGTTTAATAAATATTGTTTGACAGTAAAGACTTGACTTCATACAGTAGGTGTTGAATACATTTTATCGATCTACAGTGAACTTCATACAGTAGGTGTTTAATAAATCTTTATGGACTGACCATGAAGATTTTGTTTCAAATACCCATCAGACTCTTTACTACCCACTTAGTAAACTTAGCAAGGCCAGTTCTCTTCCCTGAGCCTCAGTTTTCTCATCTATAAAATGAGGGGGCCTGGAACTGGTGGTTTTGACAACTCTTTCCACTTCTGGATCCTGCCATATTTGTATGAACCCGTATCCCCAGTAGAGTTACTGAGCCACAGCTCAGAGGGAATGGAGTCATCCTTCCAAAACAAAAACAGTTTTAAATGTAGAAATTTTTGTCTGGCAATTCTGAGAACCAGAATTGGGTGGAGGTAACCCAGTGACCTACTTCTCTTTCTCCTTGTCCCTCAAGTTGTGAAATGGGATTTAGAAATATTAAATAGCAATAGCTATAATAAGTCAGAGTAATCTGACAGTCAGGAAGGACCTACTAAGTGCTAAGCATGAAAGGAGCTGCTGTAGATACAAATAAGAACCCAAATTCCCTGCACTCAATGTGCTTACATTCTACTAGAAGATATAATACATAAATAAATAGAGGCTAATCTGAGGAGAGCCCTCCTTGCTATGGGAATCTGGAAAGACTTCATGGAGAGGGACAGCTAGGTGACTCAGAAGATAGAGAGCTAGACCTGGAGACAGGAGGTCCTGGGTTCAAATCTGTTCTCAGACAATTCCTACCTAATCCAATTGCCTGGCCCTCACCACTTCACTGTTCTGTCTTGGAACTAATACTTAGAATTAATGCTAAGGGGAAGCTGGATGGCTAAGTGGATTGAGAGCCAGACTTAGAGACAGGAAGTCCTGAGTTCAAATCTGATTTCAGACACTTCCTAGTTGTGTGGCCCTGAGCAAGTCACTTAACCCCCATTGCCTAGCCTTTACCACTCATCTGACTTGGAGCCATTACACAGTATTGATTCTAAGATGGAAGGTAAGGGTTTAAAAAAAAAGGAATTGATGCTAAGATGGAAGGGTTTATTTAAAAAAAAGATTTCATGAAGGACAGACAGTTTCCTGAAGTTGTCATTTTAGGATGTTATTCAGGTTTGTTCCATTCTAGCTGATTTAGGTAAATTCAATTCAATTCCATTCAACTCAATTCCATTCCATTCCATTCCACTCTTCAATTCAATTCAATTCCATCAGCAATTTGTAAAATTGAGATTTGAACTCTGGACTTCAATCCCCAGGAGCCCTTGCTCCACTTCCCCAAAATGCTTTGTAATCCCATGGAATTCTGAGGTGGGCGAGATTGAGAAGGTATTTAAGCTGATTACAAAGGCTTTTGCACTTTTTTGGACTTCCGTTTTGGAGCAGACATGGCTCTTTCCATAATGTAGGTGAGGTCTTGTCTAGGCTTCTGGCCTAGACACGTTTTCCTTATCCTGTATTTTCTTTAATCCTTAATCCTTAATAAACCTCTAAAAAATATAATACTCCTTGCAGAGAGAAACTAATTTCTATCTGCCTCAGTCTCCCCTAAATTTTAATATTTACAAATTGGAGATAGCTTCTCAGGAGAGAGGGATATCAAACCAAAAATGAAGAGATCCCTGCTCTCAAGGAATTCCCATCCTACTGAAACTAGACTTTCTCATCCTGAAAAGTTTGGCTTTATTTTACATTTTCTGCCTTTTTGCTCTTAAAAGCCATCAAAAGTTTGCTCCTCTTCCTTCTCTTCCCCTTTCCCTAGAATCCAGTGACACTGGCCTTCTGCTGTTCCTCACCCATGACATTGCATTTCTCAACTTTGTTGTCATTTTTCAGAACTTTGTTGCAAAGAGAACCATCGACATCACAGGTAATATTTTGACTTGAGGGTGAATGGGACTTGAGGCAGAGTTGCACAGTCAGACTCACTTTCTCTTCTAGAGTCCTCCCAGTCCAGGGGCAAGACAAAAGTCAGGGTGACTGCTGATGGCTCCAGATGCAGGACTGTAAGAATTTTTTTTAGTATAAAGATTATATTGTGTTTATCTGTGCTTCTAGAGCACATAGTGTAATGCCTTCGGTACCATTTTTTTTTAAACATTATTTTATTTGGTCATTTTCATACATTGTTCATTGGAAACAGATTATTTTCTTTTCTTACCCCCCAGCCACCCCTTCCCTAGCTGACGCAAGATTCCTCTGGGTATCACACGTGTCCTTGCTCTGAACCCATTTCCTTGTTGTTGGTATTTGCATTAGGGTGCTCATTTAGCGTCTCTCCTCGATCATGTCCCATCAACCTCTGTAGTCAAGCAGTCGCTTTTCCTCAGTGTTTTTACTCCCTCAGTTTGTCCTCTGCTTGAGGATAGTTTTTTTTTTCCTTGTAGATCGCTGCAAGTTGTTCAGGGACATTGTAAAGCCATTACTGGAGAATTCCATTACGTTCTCTTGTACCACAGTGTATCAGTCTCTGTGTACAATGTTCTCCTGGCTCTGCTCCTCTCGCTCTGCATCACTTCCTGGAGGTTGTTCCAGACTCCATGGAATTTCTCCACTTTATTATTCCTTTTAGCACAATAGTATTCCATCACCAACATATACCACAATTTGTTCAGCCATTCCCCAATTGAAGGGCATCCCCTCATTTTCCAGTTTTTGGCCACCACAAAGAGTGCAGCTATGAATATTCTTGTACATGTCTTTTTACTTATTATCTCTTTGGGGTACAAGCCCATCAGTGCTATGGCTGGATCAAAGGGCAGACAGTCTTTTATCACCCTTTGGGCATAGTTTCAAATTGCCCTCCAGAATGGTTGGACCAGTTCACAACTCCACCAGCAATGAATTAATGTCCCTATTTTGCCACATCCCCTCCAGCATTCATTACTTTCCTTTGCTGTCATGTTAGCCAATCTGCTAGGTGTGAGGTGATACCTCAGAGTTGCTTTGATTTGCATCTCTCTGATTATAAAAGATTTAGAACACTTTTTCATGTGCTTATTAATAGTCTTGATTTCTTTAACTGAAAATTGCGTATCCATGTCCCTTGCCCATTTTTCAATTGGAGAATGGCTTGATTTTTCGTACAACTGGTTTAGCTCTTTATAGATTTGAGTAATTAGACTTTTGTCAGAGGTTTTTGTTATGAAGATTGTTTCCCAGTTTGTTGCTTCCCTTCTGATTTTAGTTACATTGGTTTTGTTTGTACAAAAACTTTTTAATTTGATGTAGTCAAAATTATTTATTTTGCATTATGTGACTCTTTCTAACTCTTGCTTGGTCTTAAAATCTTTCCTTTCCCAAAGATCTGACATGTATACTATTCTGTGTTGGCCTAATTTGGTTATAGTTTCCTTCTTTATATTCAAGTCATTCGCCCATTCTAAGTTTATCTTGGTGTAGGGTGTGAGGTATTGATCCAAACCTAATCTCTCCCACACTGTCCTCTAATTTTCCCAGCAGTTTTTATCAAATAGTGGATTTTTGTCCCCAAAGCTGGGATCTTTGGGCTTATCATAGACTGTCTTGCTGAGGTCACTTACCCCAAGTCTATTCCACTGATCCTCCTTTCTGTCTCTTAGCCAGTACCAAATTGTTTTGATGACCTCACTGTAATAGTTCTAACACTTAGTCCCAGAAAGCTGCCTGGGACATTGAGAAATAAATGTCTTGCCTAGGTTTCCACAGCTGGTATGTGCCAGAGGCAGAAACTAGATATTTTTGATTAAGAGTCTGCCCTTTACCCATCATTCCATCCTGGCTCTCTAGGAACATGTACTCCTGTGATTGTAGATTTAAGGCAAGAAGGGACCTTAGAGTTCCCCTATTTTACAAAGAGGGAAAGGAAAACTTAATTAGGTAAAAGACTTGCCCAAAGTCTAGGAGTAGGATGGTAAATGTTTAACATCTAGCTGTTTGTGGAGGGGAGGGTGCAGGGCAGAGGTTGGGGGTGGGGGAATGTCCAGGTTGCCATTTAAAAAAAATTTAGTCTTTATTATTGACATTATTTCCCTCCATAACTTTCTTAAACCTAGATAATCAACAAAATGAAAAATTGAGCTCAAGCTTGCTGATTTCTGATTTGCTGATGAGGTGCAAATGCTTATAGTGAAATTTTAATATTCATTTCTCACTAGCTAACCTATCTGGTTCCATAACACCATTACTAAACAGGAAGAAAAAGATAGAGATTTGGAATTTGAACTCAGATCCTCTGACTCCAAACACTAAAAAACAAAAAAACAAAACAAAACAAAACAAAAAAAAACCTTACCTTCCATCTTAGAATCAATACAGTGTATTGGTTCCAAGGCAGAAGAGTGGTAAGGGCTAGGTAGTTGGGGTTAAGTGACTTGTTCAGGGTCACACAGCTGGGAAGTGTCTGAGGCCAGATCTCCCACCTCCAGGTCTGGCTCTCAATCCACTGAGCCACCTAGCTACCCCCCAAAACACTTTTTGGGAAGTTAGAGTTGTAGAGGCAGCTCTTCAGGGATATTTGCATGGAAATTTCTATAAAGCAAGCCCATTTATAATTAGAAACTGCCCACCTTTATGGTGGAGGGTGGGGAGGTGGAGAGGAGATTTCTTCCTATCCTTTAAAATTATGAGGTAAGCGTACGATTTGTCCTCATCATGTACTCTGCCCCCTAAGGAGTCCCTCACGGCTCCTAAAGTAGATTGTTCAGTATAATTTGTATTTTACATTATGGACAATATTCAGTCGCCCCTTATCCCACGACAGCCTATTTATACCTCTCCCCTCCTCCAGACTCATTCTATCCCACTAGAAGGGCGAAAGAAATAGTTGGTGGGGGGCAATACCAGAGAGAGGGAGTTGGAGTTATAATATCTGAATGAAATCACAAGTGCAGAGACTCAAAGAAACAGGCTGAGACATCAGGGATGGAAAATGCATTCCTCTAGAGTGATGATGACTGAGTGAGAGGGCTGAGATATAGAGGAAGCACATTGAGGGAGACCCGAGTAGAAAGATGTACAAAGGAAAGAGATAGGGGTGGGAAAAGTGGAAAGAGTATTCAGAGGCATTTTTGTGGGTGAATGAATATGTAAGGCAGAGGAAGGAGTCTAATCATAAGGGCAGAGAATAAGGCCAGCCAGTGTTCTTTCTACTGAATGTTGTTGTTAAATTATTATTATTTTTTTAAACCTTTACCTTCCATCTTAGAATTAATTGGTTACAAGGCAGAAGAGTGGTAAGGGCTGTGACAAGGAAATCACTTTAAAAGACTGATATATACTAATTTAAGGTCGCTGAGGAATTCAGCTATGTAATTCCTAAATGAAAACTCAAGTCAGCCGTCAGCCTTTTATAGAGTTTAATTACAGACAGGAGGAAGAAAGGAATTAGAGATAGAGAGAGAGAGGGAGAGAGAAAGGGGAGAGAAGGGAATAGGGCTTAAATACCCTTCTGTTTAGGCTGGGCCAAAAGGCCCAAGCCCTTAGATAGCTGGGGCAAAGAAAAGAGATCAGTCCCTATAACTCACGTGACCAAAATGGAGAAACAGTCTCAGAGGCCCCCACCTTCAGCTTCCTTCAGAGCAAGCTTCTCAGAGCACCTCTCCAAACACCCAGAGCCAAAACTCTCCACCCCCCCCCCAGTCCTCAGACCCCTCTCTCTTTAAGGAAACCATCCAAGTTCCCTCCCCTCAGTTCTCACATCTACCAATCACTGTCCATCATTTTCCCTGTGCCAATGGTGGCTCTAGTTTAACCCAGGACCGCCCAGAGGTCTGGGCTTTGCACATGTCTGTTGGAGATCATATTCTCAAATAATTAAATTTTGATCTATGCTGCAGCCCTTCCTAAATCCTGTTAGGACTGAGTGGGGTGGAAATTGTATTTTCCAACACCAGATTCTGTCATTCCAAGTATCTCTATTGTATCAATTCTAAAATCAATCATGACTCAAAGGAATTCCTGTTCTGTGCTTAAGCATAGGTCAAAACCCTTTCAATTGTTCAGCAAAAGGTTTCTGTCCTAAAGTAATCTTAAGAAGGGAGGAGAAGGAACCTCCCATGCCAATGGGGTTCACATTCCAATACACTATCAGTAAGAAATTTTCCAAGTATGAAATTTCCCAATGATGAAATTTCCAACATTTATAAGTCTAAGAAATTTTAAGGTTTACAGGGCTAGGCAATGGGGGGTAAGTGACTTGCCCAGGGTCACACCTCTGGGAAGTGTCTGAGGTAAGATTTGAACCTAGGACTCCTCATCTCTAGATCTGGCTCTCAATCCACTGAGATACCCAGCTGTCCCCTTAAATTATTTTTCAGTTGTTTCTGACTCTGTGTCCCCATGTAGGGTTTTCTTGGCGGAGATACTGGACTGGTTTGCCATTTCCTTCTCCAGCTCATTCTACAGATGAGAAAACTGAGGCAAACGGTTAAATAACTTGTCCTGGGTCATATAGCTATTAAATGTCTGAGGCTCGATTTGAACTCATGAAGGTGTCTTCTTGATTCCAAACCCAGTACTCTACTGCACCACCTAGCTTCCCATTTCTTTCTACTACATTGTAAGGACTTAATCAATGTTTGGTTGAGTCTTGTCTCTGATGCTTAGTATACTGGCTTCAAATATCTCCTAGATGTGTGACCTTGTGCAAGGTATTTAACCTCTGTTTGTGTATGCCTCAGCTTCCTTAACTGCAAAATGGGGATAATAACATAACTTGCCTTCCAGGTTCATTGTCAGGATCAAATGAAGTATTTGCAGGGTGTATAGCACAGAGCCTGACATAGTGGGTGCTATACAAGCACTTATTCACTTCATTTCCCTTTCGCCTTCATTTTCTAACTGTAGCTAGAGTGGTGGTTTGAGAGATCAGTAGGTGGGCTGATTATAGGGAAGTGTTCAGCTTTTTGGTTTCAATTATGATGTACTTAGTGTAAACATAGCTGTGGAGGATGTTGACTTGCTGAGTTCAATCCACAAATGATTCTTGCAATTTGTCACTCACTGCCATGAAGAGGGCAGCAGGACCCAAAGATAGAGTTCCATCAAAAGTACCACCACTGATCCTTGACTATAATTGACTTCATTAGCACAAGATTTGTCCACTTGCTCAAAGAGAGGCAAACAGGGTGGCCAAAAGCTGGTCTTTGCTTGCCTGTGTCATTTCAGAAATCCATGGTGCCCAATCTGAAAGGTCCTTGACAGATTGGATTAAATGGAAGCTCAAATCCCAAAGTCAAGATTTGTAACTAGAGTCCCATTGGAGTCATTGGAGCCCCTTCCTTCTGTGGTTTTCCAAAGAGCTGAGCCAGCCCCTATTCATTCATACCCAACCTCACAAAACTCCTTTGGAATTTGTGTCCCGGGTCTATTCACTGGCGAACAGCTTGAGCTGGCTTCTTAGCAAAATACAGTCTACTACTCCCTTTTAAGAAGCAAAATGTTGTGTCTTGAGAGAGCATGGGAAGAGTGCAAGACTGAAGTTTCTCCATTTGAACAAAAACAGGAACATGGGCTCCTAGAGAAGAGGGCTGTTCTGTGGTCACTTTGGGACTTTCCATTCCTCCCTGCCTGCAGTGACAACTCATGTATTTTCACTTGAAACACACTTTGGATGACTCCAAGGCAGGAGCAGCTGAGCCAATTAGACGAATGGCAGGGAATTTCTGGTTGAGTGATTCAGTACACACTGGAAACTTGGCTTCCCTTGCCTATATCCACTTTTGGGATGGGCAAAAAGAGTTGGGCCAAAACACAAATTGCAACCCCAGCCCAACCAGTCATATTTGAATCCTTCCAAATGACACATCTTTACTAGATCAGACCAGATTGTACCTCTAGGCTGGCCGGGGCACAGGAGGGAAGATCAAACAATAATGGCAACCACAAAGCAAACTCAACTGAGGCTACCCTTTGTCCTGGGAAGATTGGATCACATTTATTCCCCATATTATTTTCCATTTCCCCATTGCCCTTGCTAGGGTCTGGCTGGGACCAGATACAGAAGTGCCAAAAATACTAGGGGAAGGGCTGACCTTTTCACTGAATTTCCAGACTGAGTGAAAGTGAAAACTATGAACCCTCTCCCAATCTTCCCCCATATTCAAACTGGATAGTTTGGGGAACTTACAAAAATTCCGAGAATATTCTCCAACCATGAAAACAAGGTTTACTTGTCTGTCATCCTGAAGAGAAATGATGCAGGAGATTTTGAAATTCAAGACCCAAAGACCCTCTAACATGTTCTATTTGTCCATTTATGACATTCCATCTTCTACCTCTGTACCCCATGTCTGGGATGTAATCCCTCCTCATCCTTACATTTTAGCATCTCTAACTTCCTCCAAGGGTCAGCTCCATATCCACATCCTACAGGAAGGCTTCTTGATTGCCCCAATATATAACTTTGTATTGATTTTGTACATATTTTATACTTATGTGTGTACATGTTATTCCCTTCCTCCTCCATAAAAGAACTTAAACTCCTAAAGGTAGGGTCTCTTTCACTTTTCAGTCAATATATAAATATTTGTATTTAAAAAGATTTCATTCTCAGATAGACAACGTTCATACAGACTGAAATGAATACTCACTCGCATTTACTCTAACAATGACTGTTACAGATATCACATTGGTTATTGGTGGGGAGAGTCAACAAACATTTATCAAATGTTTCTTATGTGTCAGAAATAATAAACTTTTAAATGAAGTCCCCATTAATTGAATGCCAGATTTCATGATGTATCCATGTTAGGTTTTATTTTTCTCTTTTTTTGTATTTTTAATTTTATGATTTTTGGAAACAGGATATTATTACTCCAAGGGCTTGTGCAAAGTCTGCAAATATAGGAATGCATTTAAGATATAAGAATTTATGAGAACATGGAATGCCCAGTGTGGGGAGTTCCTTCACCAGTGTAGACCCCTATCCATCTATGATTTGGTGTGTGAATTCCTTGACATAAGCAGCAATTATAATTTGATTTCAATTCATGATGGTGATTGTAGAAGAAGTATATGTGCATCTACAAATAGGAGGTTGATTCCAAAGTTCTGACTCTAATCAGATGAAGGCAGATGAAGTTGTGTCTCTATTTCTAGCTAGTTCTCTATTAATTAAGCAATGGATTTCATGACATATTCATGTGTTTCATTGCTCTTCTTTCTCATATTTTGAATTTTTTATTTAAAAAAATGGATATTACTCCAAAGAATTGTGTAAAGACTGCAGCTCTTAATGAGTACACTTCAAAGACTGTTATAGGTATTACAATGGCTGGTGGTATGGGAAAGTAAGTCAGTCAGTCAGCAGACATTTATTAAGTACTTATTATGAGTCATACATGAAAAGCTTTTAGTTAGGTCTTTATTAATTGGATGCTTGATTTCATGATGTACACATGGATTTCACTATTTTTAAGAATGGATATTGCTTTAAGGAAATATGTAAAGACTAGGTCTTAAAGAACACATTTCAATGACTATTGCACATGTAATCATGGCTTCTGCTGTGTAGAATTTAGTTAGAAAACATTTATTAAATGTTTATCATATATCATATATAACAAACTTTTAGTTAGTTCTCTATTAATTGAATGATGAATTTCATTATGTGTTTCATTGTTCTTTTTGTTATATTTTAATTAAAAAAAAAACTCTTCCATCTTAGAATTAATACTGTGTATTGGTTCCAAGGCAGAAAAGTGGTAAGGGCTAGGCAATGGGGGTTAAGTGACTTGCCCAGGATCACATAGTCAGGAAGTGTCCAAGGTCAGATTTGAACACAGGACCTCTTGTTTCTAGGTCTGGCTCTCAATCTATTTATCATCTAACTGCATCTCTGTGTGTGTGTGTGTGTGTGTGTGTGTGTGTGTGTGTGTGTGTGTGTCTGTATGTGTTTGTGGGTTTAAAAGACTGGATATTACTCTTCTAGGTCTGGCTCTCAATCCATTTATCATCTAACTGCATCTGTGTGTGTGTGTGTGTATGTGTGTGTGTGTGTGTTTGTGGGTTTAAAAGACTGGATATTACTCTAAATAAGTCTGAAAAGATTGTAGGACTTAAAGAGAACATTTCAATGACTATTATAGAAATTATGATGGTTATTGGGAGGAAGTTGGTCAAAATATTTAAGTGCTTATTATGTGCCATATTGCATTATGTGGGTTATAATAAACACACATGTATGTTTACTGTAACCCCACTCAGTGGGGTTTCTTTACAAAGAAAGGCAAAAATTTAACCCTATCCTCAAAGAGAAAATATTCAAGCAGAGGAGACAATTTGAAAATTACTATGTACATATATTATTTATTCAGAATATGTGGAGGTAATATGAAAAAGGAAGGCACTAGATCAGGAAGAAGAGCAGGAAAAGTCTACAGTAGAAGGTAGAATTTGAGCTGGAGAGAGAGAGAGACAGACAGACAGACACAGACAGAGAAAGAGACAAAAGACAGAGAAAAAGAGCAGGAGTCCATTTCGGGCATGAGTGATAGCACAAGTCACAGAAATAGCAAATGGAATGTTGTGTATGAGAAACTGCGAAGGCCAGTGAAGCTAGATTATGGAGTCAAACATTTCCAGACCCATTCAAGCCCACAATAAAATTGAGTTGTTTGCAGCAAAGTATAAAGGAAAGTGTGGTTGAACATCTATGCACAGAAATAATGCTGAGAACCGACAAACTCCTACAGCAAAACCACTCAATTAATTCTCAGAAAATAAGTGAAGGACTTCAAAAGGCCCTAGATGGAGAGGTTGTTATTGATACCTCTATACTATGATTTGGGCTTCTTGAAGCTGGAAGATCAGCAAAAAGAATAGGTAAAAACAAATTAAAAAAGCAAACTATTAACTTTTACCATTAAAAAAACAAACAAACTTGCCCTTAACACATTGTTGGTAGAGGTGTGAATGGTCCACCATTCTGGAACATGAACCAAAAAGTTACTATACTGTGCTTATCCTTTGATCTAACTATATCACTGCTAAACATATCTGAAGAAGATCAAAGAAAATGGAAAAGGATCCATACATACAAAAATATATTTATCAGCATTTTTTTGGTAGTAGGAACAAACTGGAACTAAAAGGGCACAAGTAGGGAATGGCTACACAAATTAAGGCATATGAATTATGCAATGAGAAATTATGAAATGGATAGTTCCAGAGGAACCTGGGATGTAGAGCTGTTTAGCACAACTAGGGGAAAACTCTATGCAATGATAGCCACCTTACAAAGAAAAAACAGCTTTGAAAGACTAGTACTTGGATCAATGCAGTGATAAGTCACCAATCCAGAGGACTGAAGATGAAATATGCCACTCACCTCCTGCCAGAAAGAGGATGGATATTCATTCAGAATAAGAAGCACATTTTTGGACATAGACAATGGGGGATTTGTTATGCTGAACTAAGTTTATTTGCTACGAAGGCTTTCTTTTTCTTTCTTTTTTTAATCAATCAATTAAGGAAGTCAGTGGGAAGAAGAAATTAAAAATGCATGTAAAAATAAATAATTTTTAAGAAAAAAATCCTCTTCATGAGAAAGACAGTATGAAGACTGGAGTACCAAACATTGCAAAAAAGTAATTTTTACTGACGAAACTCACTTTTTCATTAAAGGCTATTCTAAAATAGAAGTGTTGAGCATCTTCATCAGACCATAAAACAGTTATACACAAAATGTTTTGAGGATTTTTTACTTTTAATAGACCTGAAAGTTCCATACATGGAAGAAAGGAAGAACCCTGTCAAATACACTAGGAAATAGAAGTATTCAGTATTATAGAAATTCTGAAATGGAAATGGGATTCGGTAACCTGACCTTGTAATGTCACATGATCATGAAAAGTAAATAAATGTATTTGAGGCAGATATAAAAACCCCACGGTCTGAGGAATCCATGTGCTTTAAGCCCCATTTCCACAAATAAGGATGCACTTGGAAAAATGATCATTTGTCAAAGGATCTCTTAATAGTCAATATGATGAAGTTTTGTGATGAAGAATTACTGAACATATGTCAAAGTCTTGTGAACTACTTTGGGACTTTTCCCATATCTCCACAATTTCCTGGGAATCTTATTATTTGGAGACCTCATCACCCTGCAAGATTTTTTTTTATGACCTACTTTCTCACAGTAACAACTCTAAGACAGAAAGGCAAGAGCTAGGCAAATATTGACTTCCTAAAAGGGTCACACAGCTAGGAAGTGTCTAAGGCCAAATTTGACCCAGATCCTCCAAACTCCAATTCTGACTCTGAATGCCACCTAGTTGTCCCAACCCTGTAAGAATGAATCAGCCTTGATACTTCTATCTCATTCCTACCTTATACCCTTCCAGTTTAGAGAGAGGAACTATGTACTTCCTTCCCTCCTTTATAAGAAGGAGCAAATGACTAATATTTCCCCATTTCCTACCAGACTGAACTACTTTGGGACTTCTTTGCCTTTGGGACATCATGCCCCTGATTTGGTTCCCTTTTCATACTCCCTACCCAACACTTTATCTTCCTTTTCTATATTCCTCTCCCTTTCCCTTCATTCGATTATAAGCTTCTTGAGGACAGACTATCTTTCTTTTTCATATTTGTATCCCCACCACTTAGCACAGTGCCTGGCACATAGGTGCCTAATAAATATTTATTGATTGATGGAATTCAATGCCCCATCATGTAAAACAAGGGGTTGCAGAGAATGCAAACATATTACACATTAGAAGGTTCTATTTTAAGGATGTAAAAAAGAACGTGTAGGACTTATTGTAAAAACCGTAAATCTGATTATTTGACTTCGTCCTACAACATACAATTGTACAAATTCCAGGGAGCTTCCTTAGGCAGATAGAGGTTGCACTACTTGCCCAGGATCATGCTACTAGCAGAGAAAGTTTATTCTGTAGAAAGTAGAATTTGAAATTGAAATTTGAAATTGAAAATATAAATTGAAGCACTTATATCATATGAAAGAAGCATGATATGAATAAATTATGTCTGGCCAAAGAAATTGTTTATTAGTCTGTTAGTCAGTAAGTCTTTGTTAAATGCCTACTATGTGCCAGGTACTGTGCTGGCAATGTAAGAAAGGGGAAAAAATAGTCCTTAGTCTGAAGGAGGTGATAGCTTAGTGAGGGAAACAACATAAAGATGCCTGTCTACCAATAAGCTGTATATAGGATATAATATAAATAATTAATAGAGGAAATGCATTAACATTAAAGGGAATCAGGAAAGTCTTCTTGTAGAAGATGAGATTTTAGTTGGTTCACAAAGGAAGCCAAGACATGAAGATGAGGAGGGAGAATATTCCAGACATGAAGACTAGACAGGCAAAATGTCCAGTGGCTGGAAATGAAGTGAAATGTCTTGTATGAGGAACAGTGAGGAGGCCACTGTCACCAGTTTGCAGAGTACATGGTAGGGAATAAGATGAAAGAAGATTGTAAAGGTGCAAGAAGATGGGTCATGAAGGGCTTTAAAAGCCAAACCAGTTTTATATTTGATCCTTCAGTGATCAGAGGCCACTAGAGCTTATGATTAGTCCTACTTTAAACATGCCTGTTAAATGATTGATTGATTGATTTGGTACTCAGAAGGCAGATAGATGGGCTGATACTTGAAACCTTTCTAGCTTGGTGGAACCAGCCCAGGCTTGTGCCTCCTTGGCATATACCTGCAGCATGTAGAGTCCTGTCCATGCCACTGTAAAGGACTGGGATTGACCTATCTGAGAGGAGGAAGAACTCAGACAAAAGGAAAAAATGAATGAGTTAACTCTCAACTCTTTGTCTTTGCATAATCAACAATAAAACCTAAATAGACAATGAATTATGAAACATAATTCCTTTTTACTTTATATCTCAGTCATCACATAGTATGGTGGAAAAAGTATTAGAATCAAAATCAACAGAAACAAAGAACCATCTTCTATTTCCAGCAATAATTAGCTATTTGACTTTTAGCAAGCCAGCAAACTGCTGAGGACATTATCAGGATGATATCATCCATAGTATCCGTCTCACAGAGCCACTGTCAGAATCAAATGGCATGAAGTGTATGTGGCACTATGCAACCCTCAAGATGCTCTATCTAAGCAGATAGAGAGCCAGGTCTAGAGAGAGGACAATCCTGAGTTTAAATCTGGCTTTAAACATTTCTTAGCTTTGTCACCTTGGCAAATCACTTCACTCCCATTGCCTAACCCTTACTGCTCTTCTGCCTTGGAATCCATAAGACAAAAGGTGAGGGTTTTTTAAAGGATGCTCAATATAAATGTCAGCCAGCTATCACTGCAGAAAATTATTCTTATGAGTTAATGTGCCTCTGTCCACCTTGCTTCTGATTTTGTAGAGCACAGATCAACGAAGATGCTCTCTCTGAAGCACTTAACTTAGCCCACGGTAGGTGCTTAATAAATTCTTAATCCCCTCCCTTTCCCCCAACAAGATTTAATAGGCTGTAAAGATATTTGAGATCTAAGTCAAACAAACCACTGAAGAGCTGGAGCAGAAGAAAAATATCTCAGACAGTGTCACAGTTAGGATATAATCTTTTCAAATTAAATTCCAAAGGTAAAATAAAGATATGTCTTCTGCTGGAGCGATCTCTGACTTTCTGATTGCCAGCATTTGAAGACTCAGGCAGCACAAATGGAACCCCTTATTTAGGGTGACCCAAGGAGTGAAGCTCTGGTAAATACTGAGGAAGTCATTTGTGTCTCAGACAGGAGAAGGAATACCACAGGCTTCATTCTGGATGCATGACAAAATCGGATACTCTCTGGGAAGGTCCAAAAGGGAACACTGGTGTAAATGGAAGAATTTCCCTTCAAGAAGCAGGAGTAGGAGAGAGGAAGAGGACTCACACACACACAAAAAAATAAAAGAATAGCACACATAGTCTTGGTGTTTATATGGTGTCAGAGGAGGTGGGGTCACATGCCACTTTCTATGCTCACTACCTATATAATCTCAGACAGGTTAACCCACTTAGATCCCCATTTCCAAATCTGTATATTGAAGTAGTTGGGTTAAATGATCTCTGAGCTACTCTTTAGTTCCAAATCTATAATTCTGTGAAATCAAACACACACAGATATTTAGGAATTAAAATTATATTATCTATCCTAATTAAATTAAATATATAATATTATTTAAATGATTAATTAAAAAAAAGCTAAAATATAACTTTTATGGGGATCAACTATATGTCTCAGCATATTGAGAGCCAGACCTTGAGAAGGAGTACCTAGGTTCAAATATGGCTTCAGATATATCCTAGCTGTGTTACTTTGCGCAAGTCACTTAACCCCCATTGCCTGACCCTTACTGCTCTTCTGCCTTGGAACCAATAAGAAGTATTGATTCTAAAGTGGAAGGTAAGAATTTTTAATAATAGAAATGTAGCTTTTAAATATTTAAATATGTAACACATGGAAAAAATTGTAGCGGAAGTGCAATTATGTTTGGAGTCAGAAAAGCTGGGTTTGAATCCCCGGTCTGCCAGTTTCTACCTTTAAGATCCAAGGCAAGTAGCTTCATTTTTCTGGCCTCCATTTTCTTGTTGGTGAAATTAAGGGTCCTTTTCAGCTTTAGACCTGCAAAATTGTCTCAGTTTTGTATTTGTTTTGTATTTGTGTTCTATTTTGCATTGGTATTCTCCATGGCTAGCATAGTACCCAGGACATAGGAGCTTTTGATAAATGTTTGCTTGCTTGATGGATTGGTTCTTTGAAATTTATGTCTCTTCATGCTAATGGACAGAAATTATAAATTGGGAAGACCTCAGGAAAGAATTCATGGAGAAGGTAGCATTTGAGCTAAGCTTTGAAGGAAGTTTGGGATGCTAAGCACTAAAGGTGAGGAGAGAGTACAATACAGAAATGGAAATAGCTTATCCATATCCCTGGAGAAGGAGTTGGAATATCCATTGTTTGAAAAGTGCAATAATGATGCCTGAGATGACAGGGTCTTCAAAGTGTCTTCTTGCCTCATTTTCCTCACCTGTAAAATGAGTGGTTTATCTAAGATACCTTCTAGCTATAAATCTATGATCTTATAAGTCAATCCAAAATAAATAAGTCTATTGCTATGTATTCATGAAAGCCTATTGGAGGTTAAATAATATAGTGGACCCGAACAGCATGGTTTTATAACTCCTCTCCTCCACATTTCAGCAGCCTTCAATGGTTCAGAAATAGGATTACTTCCTTTTCAAATTGTTGAGCTCACCATGGTCACTGATCATTTATTCTGTTCCTTTTTGAAAATCATGAGATTAGTCCTGCAGATGGTTTTTCCAAAGATTGAAAGGTTTTCTTTGCTTATTCACAATGGAAAAGCTGTCATAGTTTTAATATTTACTGAAACCTGAATGCCAGCAATTGAACTTCCCTGAACCCTTTGTATCTCTTCACAAAAGCACAATTTTTTCCCTTGTAGAGTCAGCTTCATAAATTAAAATGCATATAAATTATGAAATAGACATAATGAAAAATTGAAACTGGACCTCATTACAGTTTGTATTTTAAGGAAAATGTATTATTCCCCAGAGCCAAGTCCTGTGGGAGGTAGTAAGCTCTCTCTCAATGAAAGTCTACAAGCAAAAACTGGGTAGCCTTTTGCTGGCTATATGGGAAAGGAGCTATTGTTTGCTAAGGTTCCTTTCAAGTGAAAGTAGAAAGTGGGGGTGACCTAAGGTTGAAGATTAAGCACAATGGGAGAAGGTAGAAGAAAGCAGGGTGTAGAGGAATAGAGAACTAGATTTGGCATTATGAAGGCCTGGATTTGAACTCTGGCACCAGACACTGATTAGCTATATGACCCTGGGCAAGTCACTTAACCTCTCAATATGCTAGATTATTCTCTAAGACTATAAATTGTAGATAAGGTGCTAAACTGTATTAGAAAAGGGAGTTTTATCGCCTGGGAGTTTCTTATACCAGTGATATCATAGATTCAGATCCTGTCTCTCATCTATTTTTAAATATGCTACCATTAGAGGGACACAAAGTGAAACTAGAAGGAACAGCCATAATATGACATTATTAAGAGCCCTCCCCTATCCCCTTTCTATCCTCATCCAATATAGCACATTCCTTACTTTTATTTCACTTCCATCCAGTCTTAGGTTCTTATTGACAACCAGCACCTGTGAAAGAAGTATTTCATTTAATTCAGTCTTAGGGTATTATTTTCAATCAATTTCTACACGAAAATAGCAACTAAGTCAGTCAAGTAGAACCCAGCTGGCCACTAAAGGTTTTAGAGATAATCAGGAAAGTCCCTAGTGCCCTAAAAGCCAGGGCTTCTTCATCACTTGGGGCATAGCTCTGTTCTCTAGATGACAGTATTCTAAGCAATCAGACCATGGTTCAGGGAAATGTATGCTGAACTTTGAGTCAGAGAACCTAGATTCAAATTTCAGATTCCATATCAAGCCTCAGTTTCCTCATTTAAAAAACAAACGGGTCACACTAATTGGCTTCTAAGGTCCTTTTTGGACCTAAGCTTATAACTTGGCATTTGAGGGTTAGTACATATCTCTAACATCATTACAGGAAACATCCATGATAAAAATGGCTATTTATGCTCATATACCATCACAGGTATAGAAGTTAAGAATTATTTGACACACAAGAAGTCAACTTCCTGAGATTGTAGAGAACATCATATTTCTACTGGAGGTTATATATTTAGATTTAGAAGAGATATTAGAGTTTCCTAGAACAATAAGAGTTTTAAGTGATTTGTTCAGATCATGTAACCAATTTGGGTCAAAGAGTAAAATTGAATCCAAGTTTCCTGGCTCCTAGGATGCTGCCTCTTTATCTACTCCAATATCCTGATTTTACCCAGTTGGGTGACCAAGGCTCAGAGAGGTGAAATAAGTTCCCACAGCTAATAAATGGAAGGGAAGAGGATTTGAACCTTGTTTTTTTACTTCAAAGTGAATATTACTTCCCATGAGTAAAAGATTCAGCAAAGATTGGTGGCAATTGAAAGAAAATATGGTAGGAAACAGAAAACAGAGCTCTGGGAAAGTTTGATCATCTTGGAGTAAGTCAATTGTGTTTTACAGCTACCATCCATCAATCAACATTTATTAAGTGCCAGGAACTGTTCTAGGTACTGGTGATATTGAGAAAAGCAAAATTAATTCATACTCTCAAGGAACTTACCATTTTTTCCTCAACCCTTATATTCCATTTTAGAATCAATACTGTGTGTTGGTACCAAGGCAGAAGAGTGGTTAAGGACTAGGCAATGTGGTTGAGTGACTTGCCCAGGGTCACACAGCTAGGAAGTGTCTGAGGCCAGATTTGGGAACTTACATTTTAATGTGATGAACAACACAGATAAAATCAGTACATATAAGGTCATTACAGAGTAGGTGGAAGGCTCTTTGTCTTGGGTAGAGTGAATTCTTGCAGCACTGCTAAAGAAGCCTAAGATGGTGAGTCTGAAATTTGAGATTTGAGATTTCTTTTTTCTTTCCCCCTCATATTCCTGGTATACTGAAACAATAGGGGAATTCCAAAATCCTTTCAGTGATTTAATATTCGGTCCCATCATCAAAATATAGCACCATGCCTGTAATTCTAGGAAATTTTGAGGAAATAGTAGTGGCAACACAAAAATATGAGCCAAGGGTACTTGACTCCTGATGCTCCTTGATTACTAATGACTGTTTGGGTACAATAGGTTGACACTGTCAGCTAAAATCAATTGCTATTAATCTTGGTAAAGGTCAAGTTTTAGGAATTTTCCTAACAAAACAGCAAAGAGTTGATTGGATAATAGGCTCTGAGTATGAGCATAAGTATTTTTGTACATTTAGTAAGGCTATGGATATGCAAACTGGTTCCAGGATATCTTCTTTAGTTAAATATTGATGCTCTTAATTTTTTTAGTTTTGAGCCAAAGAATTGGTACAATGATTGGATCCAGATGTAGTGGTCTTAGTTCCCCTTTTATAAGTTCCCAGTTCCCCTTAGGGAATCTTTTGACAACTTCCTGTAGTTGGACTTTACCAATTGATGGCTAGTGGTATGATCCACTCCATATAATGGTGAGTGGAAAATTCCAGGAAGCTATCAGCTTCAGGCAACATCAGTTGGGTAATCATTGCCATTTGAAGGATACACGGTGGCCTTAACAACTTTGGCACAAGGCCTCGTGAGAAAATACTATGGAAGGTATCTTTGTCAAATAGATAAGTTATTTTCTATCCTTTGGGGATCTGACTTCCATCTTGTATTCATAAGTGAATTTTTCTGCAAATATTTTTGGTATCTCAAGTAGATTGTCATTGAAACTCTGAATATAATAATTAGGATGGTAGATTTAGAGATCATCTAGGCTCTCTCCTCCCTCCTTATTTCGAGGAAACAGAGACAATAACTAGCTTGGCTTACCTAAGGTCATATAAGTAGTAAATAAAAATCAAGATCTTTTGCTCCAAATTCATCAGTCTTTCCATTGTCCCACACCACCTCAGCCATGTGAGTAATGAATTCACTTCAGATCATGCGATGTGAATAACTGTAGCATGGCTTCCTCTCTCAAAAGTGTGTTTTCTGGCCACACATCAGTACTGTGCATCATGGGATTTGCTAATAGAATATTAATATAAGAATCTTCCATTCACCCTATGTATCTGGTAGAATACATAACTTCTTGAGTGTTGATGACCCTGATTGAAAACTCTCTCTCTGTGTGGGTGGCTTGGATAGTATTTTTATTACATTACTATCTACTCCCATCAAATCCCTGCACTCTTCTTACATAGAATTTTCTCTTAGGTCAAATATGATTGGGACATAAGGGATTGCTGGAGGGTTTCATCATAAGCTTCACATTCAATTCATATTCACAAAATTTCAAAGTGGGAAGATGTGCCTCTCACTTTCTAGTCTAACCCATATCTGCCTTCCCACCATCCTCAACATATTTGATATCTGCCTATATAGCCTCTGCTTAGAAAACCTCAGATAACAGTGAGGAATCAGAGGACCTATAATCAGATCCCACCTGACAAAGTACTCCATTATTGCTGCCAAGAAAACCCCAAATTGGGTCATGAAGAATCCAGACAGGAGTGAAACAACTCAACAACAACAACAAAGTCTATTAGCATTAAGGAACCGCCAAATGGAGGATCATAAGCAATAGTTCTAGGAGACACAATGCTTCAGGATCACCACTAAAACTCTGAAAGCAGCAGTCATCAACCGTCTTCTGGGAGAACCATCCTGCCAATCTCAGTGGGATTTGGGAACAGAACTCAGAAGAGTTGGTAGACCTTGAACATCATATGTGCTTGAAAAATGCTTGTTGACTGATCGTTGCAAACTTTGGAAAGATTTGCTCCAGTAGAATGATAGGAATTACAAGGGGATAAGTAGGTAATAAAAATGGAGCTATAGAGTGAGGGTAGTCTATTATCTCTTGAAGTTTAGCTATGAAAAAGAGACATTGGTTGATATATTAATAAATGCTTAGTAAATCTTAGAAAGTGACAGATCTTGTTCTGAGAGGTGATGGGGCTACAGAGATAAAAAAAGAAAATACTTCTCCCGGCATTCAAGGAATTTATATTTTGCTGGTGGGAAAATATGTATAGAAACTGTTTCTTCAAATATGAAGAATAAAACAATACCTATTCTCAAGATATAATGATGTGCAAAGGGAACCATCTGCTTCAGATGAGATGATAGACAACAAAAGATTGATTCCAAACCCTAGCCTGATTTACCAGAGTGTGTGGCTGAGTAGTCATTTTGCCAAGGTTTTATGTTCCAAAGTTTCAGTCTCATTCTCTACCCAAAATTAATACTTCTATTTGCTTTGCTTATTTAATGATTCAAATATATTATAAGTAAATTTTATCTGTGCTACAAAAATCAGATGTGTAATAATCCAGAGTGTGAGATAAAGAGACTAATCCCTCTCTTAGAGGCTAGACTCTCCTAGGTGTGGACCTGTCCAGAGTTGATGGGATCCTTATGGATCAAGAAAACCTTTTGGACTCAAAAGAGGCTCCCATTGTCAGATGTACTTTTTATCTCTCAATTTCCTTGTTTATAAAATGAGAGAATTGTTTTGGGTGACCTAGCCTACACCCAAAGTTTCTTGTAGGTCATAAATTTATGATTCTATGATTTCACATTACTAGATAATCCCTAGGGTCTCTCCTGGGTCTATATTGAGGGGCTATGATCTACTTTACATTCTCTCTGTTCTGACCAAACCACAGTGTCCAGCATTCCTCAACTTTCCCCTACTCTTTCCTGCCTTGATGTCTTTATTTACACCATCCTCTACATCTAGGATTCATACATTCCTATCTTTACTTTCTTCCTATTCTTCAAACTCAATCCAGATGCTATCTCTTCTACAAAATCTTCTCAAATCTCCTTCACTAGTACTAGTACTTCCTTGGTTCTCTCACAGGACTTCACTTGTGTATCTCTTATGACAATATCACATTTTTATTTCTCTTAGAGGTATTTGATCCTACATTGCCTCACTTATGATTTGTCATTCATTTAAAAATCAATGAACTTTTATTAATTAATTTAATTTATAGAGATAGCTAGGTGGTATGGTGGATAAACCACTGAACCTGGAGTCAGGAAGACCTAAGTTCAAATTCAATTTCTCACACTTACTTGCTAAGTGACTATAGACAAATCACAACCTTCTGCAGTTCCAAGGTTCAGGCCACAGTCAATTTTTTTTCTCCAGTTCTTGAGAATGGAGTTATTAGATTGATTTTAGATGGTCAGCATTCACAGGATTCCACCCTTATCATTAGAAAAACATATTGACTCAAGTGTTAATCAGCAGGTAAGAACAAGTAGACCTTCAACATGACAATCCTTTATTGATACAGAACAATTCTGGGCAAGGCTCCAACTTGAAAACCCTGAAGCAAAGTCCTGAAATTCAGAGTAAACAAAACACTATCAGGAACTCAAGAAATGACAACACTATCATAGCACTCATGTACACAAACAAAATAGATAATTATTTCTCTCCTTTCTGCCTTCTTTTCTCTCTCCTTTCCTTGATTGCTTACTTCCCTCCCTCGTTTTCTTCCCTTCCTTCCTTCCTTCTTTCCTTTCTTTCTTTCTTTCTTTCTTTCTTTCTTTCTTTCTTTCTTTCTTTCTTTCTTTCTTTCTTTCTTTCTTTCTTTCTTTCTTTCTTTCTTTCTTTCTTTCTTTCTTTCTTTCTTTCTTTCTTTCTTTCTTTCTTTCTTTCTTTCTTTCTTTCTTTCTTTCTCTTTCTTTTTGATCCATATTCTCTCTCCCTTCCTTCTCCTTTTCTCTTTTCTTTCCTTTGTTCCCTATTATACTTTATCTCATCTCCCTCTTCTCTTTTCTTCTTTAATGATTAAAATTATATCTTGCCCTGGCTTAGCCATGAGGCTGATAAGGACATCATGTAATCTCTCTACTTGGCTCTTTTGGCAAAATCTTACTTTCTTCCTTAGGAATATGAGGTACCTTTCTATTGCATTTCACTCACTTCTATACAGTGGGACATCAGAGTAGGATAGAAAATTCTCAGATAAACATTAATTTGATTTTTCCCTTTCACTTTATCCAAATACAATATGCTTTAAAACAGAAAGTTTAACCAATTCAATTGTAAAATTTCCCCAATACAATCAGAAATAAGTTCAAAGATTGTGTAGTTTAAGGAAATGAAGTTTATAGAATCACACCAAGGACAAGCACCTTTTGGAGTCTTATAACCCATAAAGGAAAGGACTTAGTCACTTTCTTACATGCCTAGGCTCCCCTATCCTGACACTTTAAAGAAGAAATCTTCCTTTATTCAAGCTACTTATTGGGAATATCCCTCTATCTTTCTCAAGCATTCTATATAATTGCAAACACTGAGGTAGTTTCCATCATGAATCAGAAATCAAAAGGAATAGGGAGAAGTAACAGGACAAAAAAGAAACTTCAGAAGGAAAAATATATATATACTCTGTAAGGGAGGGGAAGTGGAGAGAATCAGGTCAGTGAGTCTGAGCCAGGAAAATTCATAGGAGAGGAAAGCAGAGCAGCAAAAGTATTTCTTGTGAACATTGCCAGGGTTTTAATGTGCAGGACCAGAAGGAAGTTCTTTCTTCTCTCTTTTGGAAAATGAGTGTGGGCTGGAAAGATTGCTAGGAATGCCAATGTCACCTCTATGCTCGATCAACTTTCTTTAGCAGATTACACATACTATCATGTGTGAGCTGCCCTCTGATGTATGAGGACCAAGGAAGAACAGTAATCCAGACCATGGGAAATTCTTGTTTCAAATGCACTGCAGAGATCAGATGACCAGAAAATTGAGTTCTGACTGGCACTCTAGCCTTAAATAGGCAGATTTGATATGCAAGGGTTCATTTTTCTCTTTAGATATCCTGGTATTTGAGTCTAAGGTCTGATTGTGTTGTGATTACCTATCAATTGATACTTTATGAATGTTGTTTATAATTAAGATGGAAAGTACTGGGAACAGGATTATGTCTCAGCAGGCATTAGCTTAGGTTCAATTCTACAGAGTGGACCTGGAATGGAGATGTATATGTTAGCATCAGTAAGAACAAAGATGATGATGATGATGATGATGATGGGGATGGCTTCTGGTTACTTTGTACCAGCTCACATAGAGTGCCCTTCTCATAGAATGCCAGACTTGGAGACTGGTCAAATTTGAGCCTCAGTTTGTAAAATTGAAGGGTGGACTCAGTGACCAATAGAATTCCTTCCAGGTCTAAATACAGTGTTTCATGCTTCTCTGAATCTATTATTGCATTTTTTACATGGTAATAATATTTTATTTCATTCAATCAATCTTTAATTGATAAAATCCAGTTTTATTTTATGGTGACTGCCACTTATAAATATTTTGCATATATGCACACACACATACATACACATATGTTCATATAGTATATTTATATAAATGATTAGATTATAGACTGTACAGTATAAGGATGATAGAAAATAAGTCTTGTTTTAGTAGTTTAGAGATAAGAAGTAGAGAATCTGGCTTGAGAAAGAATTGGAGTTTCAAGCACAACAGGACACCTAGGTGGTATAGTGGATAGACTGTCAAACCAGAATCCCTACCTTCAAAGAGCTTATATTTTATCATAGAAAAACAATATCTGTGCACACATATTAGAAAATATAATATACATACATAGTAAACACAAACTGATTTTTTGATGGGAAAAGACATTGTCATTAAAGGCAGGGTGAGAGCCAGGGAGAAAGAGACAGAGATAAGAAGGGACTATATCCCAAGGATGGGTCTCAGCCTGTGCAAAGTCACAGGAATAGGTGATGTTGTGTTATGTAGAACAAAAAATAAATCATTTTGGCTAGCAGAGTTTGTGAAAAAATAATGTTTTTATTCAGGCAACAGAGATAGATTGGAGTCAGATTGTGAAGGGTTTTGAAATCAAGTTGAGTTTGTGTTTTCTATAAATTACAATAGGGAGCTACTAAAGCTTCTTGTTTCTTAAAAGTTTCATTTTCAAAGTTCCTACTAAGTTCTGGTCTTTTCATTAGGAATACTTTGAAATCTATGTAATTAAAAGTCAGTTTATCCCCTGCAGGATTATACTCAATTTTTCTGGATAGATTACTCTTCATTTTAAGTCATTTATATTTTGTTTTCTGAATTATCATGTTTTAAGCTCTCTTCTTTTTTTTTAGGTGGCAGCTGTGAAGTCTTGTGTGATCCTGATTATAGTTCCTTGATAACTGAACAATTTAGTTTCTCTTTGGCTGCTTGCAAGATTTTTCTTTGACAGAGAAGCCAAGGACTTTGGCTATGACAATCTTGGGGGGGTTTATTTCATTTTTTTTTAAGGAGGGAACTGGTGGATTTTCTATTTTTTCTTTTCTAGTTTTACTTTGTATTTTAATTCTAGGAAACTTGCACAGTTTTCATTTATGTTTTCTTAAAATATGGTATTCAAGCTCTGATTTTGTCTCCTGCTATGGTTCAGACCTAATTTGTCTGGATGCTGAGTTAGGGGCAGATTGGTTGGATGATGTTTCAACTTGGCCTCCTGACACAGACAGGGCCCCTGAACTACTTATTCTAGGCTTGGGTGTTAGTCTCTCTCTGTCTCCTCCAACAGGCAGGGCTCCTTAGTTATCCATGTTGTAGGCTATTCTGGCCCTCTATCCTGTTTTGAAAATAGCCATTTTTACCTTATGCCTACAATGCCTCCACAGGATTCTGCAAGTCTTTTTATGTCATCCTGGATTGGCTTAAGGAATTTTTAATGGATTCTTTTTTGTTTTTCATTGTTCTTTCTGATCCATTTTCAGAATTTCTAATTTTACAGGGGACTTTGTAATTTTACAGGGGTTCTGGGCACCTCTAGGTCCTAATGTGCTACCATCTTCCCCCAATTCCTCCCATTGAAGCTACTTAAGCAGAATAATACAGTCAGAATTCTACTTCAGGAAAATCCCTTTGGTAGCTCTGCAAAGAAGAAGACCCAAAGAGGTCCATATCTAAGAAGTGAGTCAGTATGCACCATCGCATATGGATAGGAGTCCTTGTATCATATGGCCCAACTCTCTATAATGTTTCCAAGGCTAGTAAACCCCACTGCCTGCTCTAATTAACTTCACTATGAGGTTTGGGTTACAAATTCCTAATTAGAAACAGCTTAATTTTATCTTTTCAGTGCCAAGTATTGGGAACCATTTTGTCCCTAGAATTTCTAGTTACTTCAATGACAATGGCAAGATTTATAAGACCATGAATATTTGGCTACTCAGAAAGACTATAAATGTATAAAATAATGAAGCCATTTATTTCCTCTCTCCCCTGAGTGGACAATCAATAATAAAAAAAGGCCTTCAAATGTATACTATCCCCCCAAACTGCTGTTATCATCATTATCAATTTTTCCATGAAATAGATCAAATGGATATCTGAGAGGCAACATGGGGTAGTGGATAGAGTACTTAACTTGGAGTTAGAAAGATGTGGATTCAAACCCTATCTCAGTTACTTATTAACTATATGACTCTGAGTAAGTCATTTAATTTCTCTGAGACTCAGTTTCCAATCTGCAAAATTAAATCAGTGAACTAGATGATCTTTAGGGGTCCTTCTACTTCCAAATGTTTGTTTCTAAGATTGTCTATTGAATGTTCTCATATCACTTTTCTCTTTCTAATATTGTGCCCTTCTCCTTTGCCCTCCTCCCCCTCCGCCATGCTATTTTCCATGTTGGCCAATTTCTTCATGTTGACCATCTTGTTTGAGTCTTGTTATTTCCCTGATAGGGAGGCATCTCTATTCTGTGTAACTCCTTCTAACCATTAATAGCATGCTATTATTATTATTATTATTGTTATATTTCTAGAGCACTAGACCTTTTTCATTATATTTTTGAGGAAGTCCCCTCCCCCCCAGGAAGTCTCCAAATAGGCCAAATGACCATTTGTCAGGGATATTGTAGAGGTGATTTCATGTTGAAAGTAAGAGTTGGACTGCTTTCCATTTATGAGATTACATGAAATCATTCCATCAATCAATGATTTATTATTGTGCCCTCCCTCCTAAATTACTTTGGATTTCAGTATTTGTCACTTATTCTCCTTACACCTAGCATAATTATTGATTGATTGCCATGCACAAGGCATTAGAGATACAGAGACAAAAATGAAATAATCCTTGAACTCTCTGAGCTCAAGGAGTTTACATTCCTGTACTCTGTAGTTCCTATATTTCATTCCTTCTCATGTCCTTTTCCCCTTAGTTGTCTGTTTTATAAACATCTGAAATCATCCCTAGGCTCTGGGACTGCTAACCTTTGCTTTACCTCCTACTCTTTCATCATACTTTGCAGTTCCTGTTTCCTCATTTCCCAGAAACATATACGGTTATTTTTATAATGTATTTCTATGATTTAATTGTAGAAGTTGGCAACACTCATCATTTTGCTGATACAACATATATTTTGTGAGTATGTACATGATCGTGAGAAAGAGTATACTTTTAGGCTATCAAGTTGTTTTTCTTTCTTATTTTTACATTATATTTTAGCTTCACAGACCTGGCTGCTCTTCACAAGCCATGAAGGGTAAAGGGAGAGTGTGACCACACAGACCATGATGTCATCACAGGAACTTAGATGGTGGGGGGCTCCAGTCAATTTCTCCTGCCCTTTGGCTAGTAATTTTTGTTGTTTAGTCATTCAGTCATGCCCTACTCTTTGTGACCCCATTTGGGGTTTTCTTGGCAAAGATGATGGAATGGTTTGTGATTTCCTTCTCCTACTCATTTTACAGATAAGGAAACTGAGGTAAATAGGATTAAGTGATTTGCCCAGAGTCACACTGGATTTGAACTTAGGAAGATGAGTCATCTTGATTTCAAGCACAGAATTCTAACCACTGTGCAACCTAGCTGCTCATAAGGTTACACTTTATCCTTCCCTTATTCTTGTGATTCAGTTACCCTTTACAGAAGTGAAAATTCCTATCTTCAGTTGCTACTTTCCATTCTTTCCTCTATAGATAGCTCTTCCCAACTCATTCCAAGTTCCCAGCACCTTATCATACAACTGTAGACCTTACAGGTGCCTTAGAGGACATCGAGTCCAATTTCCTCATTTTACTAATGACAAAAAAGACATATAGAGTATAATTGACTTAGGATGAAAGGTTCATGAATATAGAACTAGAAGGTACCTCAGAGACCATTTAGTTTAACCCTTTTATTTTACAGATGAGGAGAATGAAGCTCAAGGAGACTATATGCTTTATCTAAAATCATTCAGGTAGCAAGATTTAGAGGCAGGATCAAGAGGTAGGAATTCATTTAGGATATATAAGTAGCATCTCTTACTGTATTGCATACTATCTTGGGCTTTGATTCTCTAATACCATATTTTATTCACACTTTAATGAATTTCTGATTCTATTGTTGGGTTTTATTTCCATATCCTTATAATTTGTGACTATTACCCATGTTTTTCCATAAGTCATCTATTAAAGGTATATTCATCCAACATGATGAAGACCTTCTCCTAAATCTTTTTAATATAACCTGAGGCCTGGAATATTATAGGCCACTTTTTTCTACTCATCCATCTCTTGGTGCTATCATTTACATTGATTTTTTTTAAACATCAAATTTGGCATCTCTGTACACTTACCATATATTGCTTTATTTTTAAATAATACTTTTATTATGATAATATTTATAATTATAATATAAAATAATTATAATAATTACAATTTTTAATACAAATCAATTTTGATTCTTTTAAGGCTATGGTGTTTCATGATTCACAGCTATAAATGAGTAAAAGAATATTGGCCTTGAAGGCATTTTTTTTTTTGCTTCTGAGAGCAGCTTGGAATCATTGAAAGTACTGTATAATTTCTCAAAAGTGATACAGCCTATCTTCTACTGTTCAATTAGGAACCAAATTTATTTTCCACTTACTTATATTTGTTTATGCTATATGTACTTGCAAGTACATGTTTGGTGAATGAATGGATTTAACCATCTCTGTTCTAGGCTTTATAATCTTGTGATGATTGTCTTTGATGAAAACAGGAATTGAATAGTTTTGGACTTTTTGGTTATGATTGTCTATTAACTAGTGTCTTATATGGATGAAAAAAATTGATTTGGGGAGAAGTTAGGTCATTTGTCCAGGTACACATGGCTATTAAGCATCTGAGACAAAATTTTAATTCATATATTCCTGACTTGAAGCCTAGAATTCTCTTCTTTACACCACTTGCCTGCCTCTTAATCAATGTTTGTTGTTTAAACTTGATGAGTGAATATAAGAACCCCTGTCAGCTTTGCCCTCTAATTAGACCACTGAGTGAAGGTACACAATTTCTAAAAGAATCAAAAGTTCATAGCTTATAGACCTAAAGTTGGAAGGGAATTTAGAGGTTATTTGATAAGCCTCTATCATTTTGTAGATTAGAAAACTGAGTCTCAAAGAGGAAGAAGGAGAGAGCAAGAGGGAGGGAATGAGAGTGAGGGAAGGAGAGGGAGGGATGGAAGGAGAGGGAGAGAATGAGAGGGAAGGAAGGAAGGAAAGGAGGGGAGGAAGGGAGGGAAAGGAAAGGAAGGAGAGGGAAGGAGGGAGAGGGAGGCAGAGGGAAGCAAGGGTGGGAGAGGGAGGGGGAGAGAGAGAGAGATCCTTTATATATAGATCCAGATCTATCTTCCCTATACCATGTGTAATAAAAGATCTGAAGACTAATTAATAATCTGCTGTTTAAGAGAGAGAGGGTGAGAGGAGTGGTAGATTGGAGTAGCCTTGACAAAGTACCTGACCTATATGAGTTTGCTTTAAATGCCACATTTTGAGTCCTACCTGGACCTTTCCTGGTTATTAACAAAAGGATTAAATGCCAGGTACCAGTTTACAAATAGACTGCCACTAAACAATTTCCTTCAGTTGAGAGAACAAAACTAACCACTCATGAAATATTCCACTCTTTATTCATTATGTCAATATCCACACCCTCAATCCCCACCCCATTCCTTTATTCCATATATTTTTAAAGCACATTGTCTTTGAAAAGTCTTGGGGGCTGCTAAATGGCTCAGTACATTGAGATCCAAGCCTAGAGATAGGAGGTCCCGAACTCAAATTTGACCTCAGACACTTCCTAGCTGTCTAAACCACTTGACCCCCATTGCCTGGCCCTTACCACTCTTCTGCCTTGGCACCAATACACGTATTGATTCCAAGATGGAAAAAAAGAAGAACCTTGATTTCTCAAACTGGGAGACTGGTGCACCCATCCTTCCTCTGATGGTAGCATCTCCACATTCCTTACCTATGAGTTTCTGTCAATTTGGGTCCTGTTGTCCAAATCTTTAGTTAAAGTTTGTTCAATGTTCTAGCAGTCTTGTAAATTTTAGGGGAAAACAAGGTGGCTGCTGCAAAGTCAACAAATGACTAATAACACCCTTCTTCCCTCTCCTTTTTTAATGTCACTTTTGGAGCACCAGAATGGGGACCATCTGGTCCCAGTGCTTACTGTGATATCAACAGAGGGTCTGCATAAAAATCATATTGCTGGGAGAATGGCAGTGAGTATACTGGCTCCTCAACAAGGGAAAATGTAGAGTGATAAACAATGAGAATAGTTTCCCTGCATGAAATACTTTCAAAACGATCCCACAACTATTAGTTCACTTGGGCCATGAGAACCTAGCATGGCTGGTCTTGCCTGGTTCTTGTGCCCAGATGATGGAGAAGAGGGAGGTGATGAGGATTCTAGCTCAAGTCTGTACTAGATCAGTTCATGACAGCAGGGAGGAGAACCTGAGTGAAAAGACCAGGTCTTCAGGGCTGTGACAACCCAGGGGAAAGAACTTGAAAGACCAAGGAAGGAGAGTCTAAAAGTGGATTCAGTTGGTCAAGTGAAGGTTCTGGAAAGAATGTGGGTTCAAATTCTGATCCTGCCATTTGTTAGTGATGTGACTTGATCTCCCTGAGCCTCTGTTTCTCCATCTGTAAAATGAGTCAGATGAAGTGACCTCTGAGGTGTTTTTCAACTGTAAGTCTATGATCCTATGAAGCATGGGAATTCAGTAGCGTCTTGGATAGATTCTGGAACCTAGAAGCAAATAGTACTTTGGGCTTTTTCCAAGTACTTTGAGCTGCTGATTTTTAAAACTGTTCTGCCTACATTGCACTCATCTGCTGCCAAGATACAATGGGCATTGGCAGATGGTACAAGGATTGCTACTCCCTCCCTCCATTTTGGGATGAGATCTGTTATTTTTTTGGTGTAGGGAACTCCCTGTGGGGAAACTCCCTCTACCAATACAGAGCAACACCTGCTTTATAACTTAAGAGTCTTATAGTGTTTCCCAGGACACTGAGAGGTTGAGTGATTATCCTCCAGTTATAAAGACACTGCTTCTTAGAAATCAGGCTTAAACTCAGGTTTGCTCTATTCAGAGCATCTGACTATATAGCCAGCTACCGCATTCCCAACCATTTAAAAACACTTAAAAAAATGTGATCTTATTCTTTTCAGCGAACCTAAATGATTTGTTTTTCTTATTCTCTCACCTCTCTCCCCACTTTCCCTGCAAGAGGAAAAAGAAAGCAAAATGAAAATTTTGCAACAAATTTACCTGGTCAAGAGAAACAAATTCCTGTATTGGCCATACCATGTAGGTGTATATATGTGTGCATGAATATCTGCACAAATGTATAGTTATTTATATACATACATACATACTTATATGTGTATACACATAGGTGCAGGCATCTTTATGCACATGTTGTATGCATATCTGTGTTTACACACATAAATACAAAACACAAATATGCATATATAACACATTATACTTGATATAATTGCAAACTAATGTATAAAATAATTATATAATTAATATATAATGTAGATATATAATTATATAATCAATAGATAGTATAATTATACAATTCATGTTTAATGAATTATATAATTCATATTTATATAATTATATTATGTTCATATGATTAATATATAATATGTGTAATTATAGAATTAATATATGATATATTTTATAGAATTAGATAATTAATATATGTCTATATTTAAATAGTAAAGCTTCAAACTATACTAAGAGTTGGGCACATTGTGCTGTTTAGAGTATATCACATATATTATGTTATATATTTGCATATACATGTGTATATATATTTATTGTTGCTGTTGAATCTTTTCAGTTAGATCAGACTCTTTGTGACCCCCCTTGGGGATTTTCTTGGCAGAGATACTGGGTTTACATTTTCTTTTCCAGCTCATTTTATAGATGAGGAAACTGAGATGAAGAGGGCTAAGTGATTGTCCAAGGTCACATAGCCAGTAAGTATCTGAGGCCAGATTTTATAGATGAGGAAATGGAGATGAAGAAGGCTAAGTGTCTTGCCCAACATCTGTGTAATTAGAATCTGTTACCCTAAAAAAACTCCAATTCTCAGTAACCCAATATATGTTAGACAATAAGCTTTACAAAATATAAAACTTGAAGTATTGGACATTAATTTAAATCTTACAGAAGTGTCTGGAGTTGGATTTGAATTCAGGAAGATGAATCTTCCTGACTTCATGCGTAGCATTCTATCTACTGCACCATCCAGCTGCTCCATATACATGTATTTGTGTCTGTGTATACACATATACATCCATACACACATGCATTTTTATGTATACACACGTGTATTATACATGCATATGGTTCTCTACTTTCCCCAGTGTCCCTGAGATTACCCTCCATCTCTCCTATATCTGTATGTTGCATCCCCCACTAGATTGTGAGCTCCTTGAAGGCAAGCACAATATTTTTGCCTTTTTTTTTTTGGAATCCCATCCCTTAGCATAAGGTTTCATATGTAGGAAGCACTTAATAAATGTTTGCTGACTGAGTGCAGCTCATAATAATGAGAATTTGGTGGTGAATGCCAAGGACAACAAAATGGACTTCTTAGCTATGATGGGTAAAAACTGAAAGACCATAGGAAACAAAGGTCTGAACTCTTGAGCATATTGATTTATTAAGTAATGCATGACAAATATATAATAAATTGGGAGCAGGTCTTCCTAGCTTGGCACTGGACTCTAAATATGGGGAGGGAACAGATTTTATGCATTAAAAATAATTAAAAGAATATAAACCAGAATACAAGATTAGGCAATATTACTTCTAATTAGAGGAAAGAATACGGGCTTTCTAACTTGGGAGGGGGCCAGCAAATAGGTGCAATTCCATTAATCAGATAAAGAAACATCCCATTCCTCCCAAGAATCTGTATTCAGCCACAGGAACAAGGAAAGAGTAACTGATTGACTGGTACAGGGACAGTTGAAGGATCTCTAAGTAACAAGTAAAGGTGGTCTAGCTTCCTAACCAAGCAGGGATAGGTTTCAAAGAATGCAATACAGCTTTCTCATAATCCCCATAATTAAATTAATTTTTTTTCACAAGACAGAATTTGCACTAGATCCACAATGAATTAGAAAGAGAACCAAGCTAGCTACATAATTGAGTCACAAGATAGAATTAGTTTGGCTCACGTAATTCCCACAATTCTCTCAAAACTATGTTAGGATTAAGAGAAGGATCAATACAGAATGAATACATGAAAATAATCATCTTTGATTGTGCTTCTTCTTTCTCTCTCATACAGCACTGTTTTCAGACTCAGAAGTTCAGAGAAAAACTCTTTAACTGGGAGGTAGACCCACACAAATGAGGAGATAAGATGGTACCTAGTTGCCTTCATTGAGTTCATTCACTACTAAATGAATGATATCTAGGAGTTCTAAAAGAAAGGACAGAGGAGGTGGTTTTGCCTTTGTTAGCTACCTTTTAAAAATAACCAAAAATGGAAAAGAAAAGATTTCAGATTGGAGATGGACAACTGGTGTCTCAATTTTCCAAAAGGATGAACATAGTCTTCAAACTATAGGCCAATAATCTTAAACTTTAAGTACAGGGCAAAATTTGTTATTAAAATTTGTTATTAAAGGGATGGTTTGTGAGCATTTAAAAATGGAAATAGCAACCCCTAAGAGCCAGCATGGCTTCATTAAGGAAGGAAAATGTCAGACTACCTCATTTCCCTTTTCTAAAAAAGATATTTATTTATTTTAAAATTAATTTTATTTAGTCAATTTAGAACATTATTCCTTGGTTACAAGAATCATATTATTTCCCTCCCTCCCCTCCTCCCACCCTTCTTGTAGCCGATGTGCAATTTCATTGGATATTATATGTGTCCTTGATCAGAACCTATTTCAATGTTGTTGGTGTTTGCATTAGGATATTCATTTAGAGTCTACATCCCCAACCATATCCCCCTTGACCCATGTAATCAAGCAGTTGTTTTTCTTCTGTGTTTCTACTCACACCATTTTTTCTCTGAATGTGGATAGTGTTTTTTCTCATAGAGCCCTACAAGTTGTTCAGGATTACTGCATTGCCACTAATGGAGAAGTCCGTTACATTCAATTGTACCATAGTGTCTCAGTCTCTGTATACAATGCTCTCCTGGTTCTGCTCCTCTCACTCTGCATCAATTCCTGGAGGTTGTTCCAGTCCCCATGGAATTTCTCCACTTTATTATTCCTTTGAGCACAATAGTATTCCATCACCAACATATATCACAATTTGTTCAGCCATTCCCCAATTGAAGGGCATCCCCTCATTTTCCGATTTTTTGTCACCACAAAGAACACAGCTATGAATATTTTTGTACAAGTCTTTTTCCTTATTATCTATTTGGGGTACAAACCCAGCAGTGCTATGGCTGGATCAAAGGGCAGACAGTCTTTTGGCACCCTTTGGGCATTATTCCAAATTGCCCTCCAGAATGGTTGGATCAATTCACAAATTCACCAGCAATGCATTAATGTCGTGACTTTGCCACATCCCCTCCAGCTTTCATTACTTTCCATTGCTATCATGTTAGCCAATCTGCTAGGTGTGAGGTGATACCTCAAAGTTGTTTTGATTTGCATCTCTCTGATTATAAGAGATTTAAAACACTTTTTCGTGTGCTTATTAATAGTTTTGATTTCTTTAACTGAAAATTGCTTATTCATATCCTTTGCCCATTTTTCAATTGGAGAATGGCTTGATTTTTTTTTGTACAATTGGTTTAGCTCTTTATAAATTTGAGTAATTAGAGTCAGAGGTTTTTGTTATGAAGATTGTTTCCGAATTTGTTGCTTCCCTTCTTTTTTTGGTTGCATTGGTTTTGTTTGTACAAAACCTTTTTAATTTGATGTAATCAAAATGTAGCAGACCGCTTCCTGGCTATGGGCAAGGGGAAAACAGTATGTGCAGATTGCTCAGTCTTGGGCATGCTCAGTAGTGCTCATGGCTAGGAAGGCCTCTGACCCTTGACCCCAGCTTCTCCCAGGTTAGGCGGGAAAACAGGTTTCTTTGTTCTCACCTGGTTAAGAGAAACCACACCTGCGCCTTGTCATTGACCAATGAGGGTCATCCCTATGTACTGTGTATATTTGCATATCAAAAACTATATCTAGCCCAGCAGGCTCCGCCTTCATTCTCTCTCTGCCCTCTGCTCTCTGCTCTCTGCTCGCTCCTTCTCTTTCAGGCTACCTGATGGCTGTCCTTGCAGGAGCTTGGCCTCTGGCCAAGCTCCATCTTTAATCTTTCTCTATTCACCTCTCTGACCTGCGTGGTATGGATCTCAGGACTGGAATAGCCTACTGAATTGGTCCTTTGATCAGAGCTTAGCTGTGGCTCATTGATAATTAATAAAGACTCATCCTGAACACCTCATATCTCTACTAGGACTCCGTCACTTCCCTCGTGGTATCAAAACTTCTATCCTGTCTCTATCTTCCTTCCTTGTGGCTTCTCTCACCTCAGAGAGAGCTACACAAAATTATTGATTTTACATTTTGCGATTTTTTTTCATAGCTCTTGCTTGGTTTTAAAGTCTTTCCTTTCCCAAAGATCTTATATGTATACTATTCTGTGTTCACCTAATTTGCTTATAGTTTCCTTCTTTATATTCAGGCCATTCACCCATTCTGAGTTTATCTTGGTGTAGGGTATGAAATGTTGATCCAAACCTAATCCCTCCCATACTGTCTTCCAATTTTCCCAGCAGCTTTTTTAAAAATCAAATAGTGGGTTTTGGTCCCCAAATCTGGGATATTTGGGCTTATCATAGACTGTCTTGCTGAGGTCCCTTACCCCAAGTCTATTCCACTGATTCTCCTTTCGGTCTCTTAGCCAGTACCAAATTTTTTTTGATGACCGCTGCTTTATAGTTCAGTTTGAGATCTGGGACTGCAAGGCCTCCTTCCTTTGCATTTTTTTAAATGATTTCTCTGGATATCCTTGATCATTTGTTCTTCCAAATGAACCTTGTTGTGTTTTTTTTCTAATTCAGTAAAAAGTTTTTTGGTAGTTTAATGAGTATGGAACTAAATAAGTAAATTAATTTGGGTAGGATTGTCATTTTTATTATGTTTGCTCATCTTACCCATGAGCAATCAATGTTTTTCCAATTGTTTAGCTCTAGTTTTAATTATGTGGCATTTCATTGTGATCTGAGAAGATTGCATTTATTATTTCTGCTCTTTTGCACTTGTTTGCAATGTTATGCCCTAATATATGGTCAATCTTTGTGAATGTATCTACCATGTGCTGCTGAAAAGGTGTATTCCTTTTTGTTCATATTTATTTTTCTCCACATATCTATTAACTCTAATTTTTCTAAGATTTCATTCACTTCTCTTACCTCTTTCTTATTTATTTTTGGTTTTATTTATCTAGTTCGGATAGAGAAAGGTTCAAGTCTCCCACTAGTATAGTTTTTCTATCTATTTCATCCTTGAGCTCCAGTAGTTTCTTCTTTCGAAATTTGGTTGCTATGCCATTTGGTGCATACATGTTGAGTACTGATATTTCCTCATTGTCTATACTGACTTTTATCAGGGCATAATTACCTTTTCTATCTCTTTTAAATAGATCTATTTTTACTTTGGCTTTGTCAGATATCATGATTGTGGCTCCTGCCTTCTTTTTATCAGTTGATGCCCAATAGATTTGGCTCCATCCTCTTACTTTTACCCTATGCATGTCTACCTTCCTCATGTGTGTTTCTTGTAGATAGCATATGGTAGGGTTTTCATTTCTAATCCACTCTTCTTTTTGCTTGAGTTTTATGGGTGAGTTCATTCCATTCACATTCAGAGTTATGATTACCAGCTGTGTATTTCCCAGCATTTTGATTTCCACTCATAGTCCTGCCTTTTCTTCTTTCACTATTTCCTTCTACACTAATGTTTTGTTTTTAATTAGTCCCCCTAATTCCCACCCTTATTTTACTTCCCTTTCTACCCCTCCCTTCTTATTCCCCTCTTATTATCTTTACAGTCTTTTTATACTAGCCCCCCATCATCTCCCTCCCTTGTACTGCTTCCCCCCCCCAATCTGTTCATTACCCTTCTACTTCCCTAAAAGGCGCAAATCAATTCTCTGCCCCAATGTATTTGATTGTTCTGCCCTCTTTAATTCAATTTCAATGCACATAAGAGTTGAATATTTCCTGTCTCCAACCTCTTTACCCTTCCAGTGTATTGATGTTCTCTCCCCTCCCACCATGAGCTTCTTTGTGACATATAAATTTACCCCCTTTTGTTTATTTTCCCATTTCTTTTAGTATTATCCTCTTTTTTTTAGCTCTAGTTGTATATATATATGTATATATGTACACACATGTGTATATATTTATGCATACATATATCTATATACATATTTATGTCTTGTCATTTCATCCTATACAGTTTGTCACTGTTCCCTCTAAGTGTAATTCTTCTAGCTGACCAGGTGATAATAACAATTTTTAAGAGTTACCAATGACCTCTTTTCTTATAGGGATATATATCATTTTAACTTATTGGTTCTCTTAAAAGAAAAGTTTTTTTTTGTTTTGTTTTTCTTTTTTTTCTCTTTCTTAATTACCTTTTGACAATTCTCTTGAATTCTGTGCTTGGGCATCAAATTTTCTGTTCAGGTGTGGTCTTTTCTTTACAAATGCTTGGAATTCTTCTATTTTGTTAATTGACTATACTTTTCCTTGTATAGTCAGTTTTGCTGGGTAATTGATTCCTGGTTGTAGACCTAGTTCCCTTGCTTTTTGGAATATCATATTCCATGCCTTTTTGTCCTTCAGTGTAGATGCAGCCAGATCCTGCATTATCCTCACTGTGGTTCGATGGTATCTGAATGACTTCTTCTTTACAGCTTGTAATATCTTTTCCTTGGTCTGATAGTTCTTGAGTTTGGCTATAACATACCTGGGTGTTGTCAGTTGGGGATTAAGTACAGGAGGTGATCTATGAATTCTTTCAATCTTCACTTTTGCCTCTTGTTCTAGAATATTGGGGCATTTTTCTTGGATAATTTCCTGTAGTATGATGTCCAGGCTTTTTCTTTTGTCATAGTCTTCTGGTAGACCAATGATTCTTTTCTCCTGGAACAATTTTCTAAATGTTCTGTTTTGTGAATGAGATGCTTCATATTTTCCTCAATTTTTTCATTCTTTTGATTTTGTTTTATAAGGTCCTGCTGTTTTTTGAAGTCATTTGTTTCTAGTTGTTGTATTCTAGTTCCTCAAGACTGGATTTCATCCCTGGCTTTTTGGTCATCCTTCTCCTTCTGGTCTGATTTTCTTTGGAGGTCATCTTTCATCTTCTTTGCCTCATCTTTCACTTTCTTTGCCACATCTTTCATCTCCTTTTCCTCATCTTTCATCTTGTTTGCCTCATCTTTCATCTTCTTTGCCTCATTTTCAAGCTGGTTGATTTTGACTTTTAAGATACTATTTTCTTGTTTTAGTTCAAGTGCCTCTGTTTCCAGATGACTTATCTTAGTTTTTAAGTTATTTTCCCAGTTGTCTTCAGCCTCTCTTAATTGTGTTTTGAATTGTATTTTGAGTTCTTCCAGATCCTGTATCCAATTCTCTGGAATTTCTGTTTTTTTTGCTTGGTGTTCCTTCATCCTTCTCTGTTCTGTTTGCTTTTTGTTCTTGCTTTTATAGAAGCTGTCGATTGTAATTTCTTTTTTCTTTTCAGTTGTTTGCTCATATTTACCCCTTCTTTACTCCCTGAAGTTGCCTGAGCTCTTGCTCCCCTCATTTTTTGTGGTTTTGGGATTTTCTTTCAGCCTTCACCCTTGGAGCTTTGTCAGCAAATCTCTCAGTGTAGTCTGTGGGGGAGGGGTTTTGGAGCTTGAGCTTCCCTGCCCTCTGAAGGCTTTGATGGGATTAAGTCCAGCTGTGTTGCTATATGTGCCCTGAGGCCAAAATCTCAGGAAAGGGGGGAAATATGGAGTGTCTCTGCTGCTGCAACTAGGCTGCCTACTCTGTGCTCTGCGTTTCTTCTCTAACTGCTTCCCCACTGCCTGTGTTGGACTCTCTGAGCCTGGCACTACTTTGACTGCAAGGTACTACCTCCAGACCAGCACCTTTGCCTACCCAGAGGTTCCAGTTGCCACTGGAAGCTTAGCGCTCTAGGGGGGTCAGGGATCCCAGGACCTTCCTTCTTCCTTCCCCTTAAACTGGAGTGTTCTCAAATTCTGGCCTTTGGGGGCATACCTTTTAAGTTGAGTCCAGCAGGAGGGTTCCTTGGCTCTGTCTTGTTGTTAGGTTTGATTTTCAGTTCCCTAGGAGCATTTAGTTTATAATTGGTAAGGAAGGGTTTTCAGAGGTCTGAACTTCCACTGCCTCTATGCCGCCATCTTGATCCCTCATTTCCTTTTTTAAAAGGGTAATGAAACTGGAGATCAGATGAAGGAGAATAGCATAGACATGGTAAACTTGGAATTCTATAAGAAATTTGATGAATTATCTCCTGATATATAGGTGATTAAGAAGGGAAAACATGGGCTGTACAATCACAAAATTAGGTGGTTTTAGAAATGTTTGAATGCCCAAACCCAAAGAGTTTGGAAGAAAAAGGGAGGTGTGGTGGGGAGGGATAAGCATTTACATAGCACTTTCTCCATACTCAAGCACTTTTCAAGTTCTTTTTACAAATATTACCTCATTTGATCCCTGCAAGAACTCTGTGAGATAAATGCTATTATTATTTTCATTTCACAGTTGAGGAAACAGAGGCAAATAGAGGTTAAGTGACTTGTACAGGGTCAAAAGGCTAGAAAAAACATCTGAGGCCATATCTGAATCCAAGTCATTCTGATTCCAGGACCAATGCTCTATTCACTGCACCACCTAGCAGAGATATGTTTAAAGGATAGGTGTCAATATGGAAAGAGATCTCTTCTCATTCATCACACCAACTTTCCTTCCAAAAAAAAATCACAAAATTCTTAACAATAGCAGAACTCCTGAGAGCTTTCTTGGACTCTATTGTTATTGACAAGTGGGATGGAGTAAGGGAAAAATGAAAAGCTAGCACTGTTCAAATGTGGAATGAGCTGCCTCAGGAAGAACTGAGCTCCCTATTACCCTTATTGTTGCTCAATTGATATTTAGTCATGTCTAATTCTTCTTGACTCTATTTGGTTTTCTTCTCAGAGATCCTAGAATGGTTTTCCATTTCCTTCTCTTTGATATATGAAGAAACTGAGGCAGACAAGGTTAAGTGACTTGCCTATGGTCACATGGGTAGTAAGTATCTAAGGATGTATTTGAATTCAAGTTTTCCTGACTCTGGATCCAGCATTCTATCCATTGTCCCATCTAGCTGTCACCCATCATCCTTGGAAGTCTTTAAATGGATAATGGCTCGTGGAGGACATTATGGACAGGTTTCTGGTTCAAGTAAAGTTTGGAATAGATCGTTTCTGAGGTCCCTTTGTAATCTGAAGTTCTATGATATTGTACATCTTTGCTATCAGTTGCTAGACTTCCCTCTTGCTAACTTCCTCAGTTCTCTGTATATTGCCTGCTCCTGGATCCAACTGATGGTGCCCCATTCTATCTGATAACAATTCCCATTTCTAGAGTTCTTTAGAGCCCTCAAAACATAGCAACTCTGTAACCTAGTAATAAAAGAAATCTTATATCTATTATACAGGCAACAAAGTTAAGGCTCATAGGTCCTAGATTAACCGATCTAAGTGCTAGAAGTAGACCTCAAACCTACCTCCTTCCCCAGAATCCAATAGTCCCTCCACTATATTATATCATGGTGGAGGTTGATTGCTTCCAGTTGCTTGCTTTCTCACCACTTTATTCCACCTTAAGTTCTCTTTCCTGGTCTTTCCCTGTACCCTAATGACTGTATTATTTCTTCTTAACCTGTACCGGCTCAACCTAGTTTCAGTCATCTCCCAATGTCCAGCCTGACTGAGCCCCAATGGAAAAATGTGAGGCTGCTTTTTAATTTGAGGAAAATAAAAATGCTTTTTAGTTTTTAAAGCAAGTATCAGTCATGAGGAGATCACAAATATAAAGGACCAACTCCTATCCTGGACTGAATATAAGACACGTTTCCCTTTCAGGCAGCTTTACAAAAGCAAATTTTTTTACAAATGCAATTCCTCCATACTCCATCATTTAGAACACTCCGCTCCCTTCCCTGGATAGAGTTAAATCAGTGTAATTGTCCCTTTTTCCTTTGGATTTTGCTTTCTGAGCCTGGTCTGAGTATTACTGTAATTTCAATGCAATCATTCCCTTAGCAACCCCTGTCTCCTACAATTTACCTTCTGTTCTGAAACTCTTCAGAGATTATCTCTGGTTGAATGTCTCTTCCAGAAAAAAAAAAAAGCATTTCAGAACCAAAACTCTCAGAAGAAATTTGAAATGGTTTCTTAACCTCTGTCTCTAATAACCTGTCCATCACCTCCTCTTATCCTGTACCCCACTTTCCCAAAGCATATTTTGGGAGAGTATGGCAATGTCTTCTGCCAATGCCCTATTTAGTCACTTGGTCATGACAACTTTAGGGCTGGAAGAAACCTTAGAAATAATGTTCTCCAATTCCTTAATTTTATAAATGAGGAAACTGAGTCTCATATCATTGATACAAGGGAACCGGTACCTATTGACTGGAGCCTAAATTCAGAGGACTCTGGATTCTTATCTTCTAAGTCTATTCATAGAATTTGAATATTTCATTTAGTATTAGTCAATCAACATTTCTGAAGCATTGATGAAGTGCCAGGCACTCTTTTAGGTACTGTGCTGAGCACTGTGGATACAAAAAAGGGCAAAGACATAGTCCATGCTCTCAAGCAGCTCATGATCTAATGGAAGTGCTAGGCACCATGATGTCATAGATTGAAGATATTTGGAATCAAGAAAATCTAGTTTCAAGTCTTTCTGACTTGGCTCCTTATCTCAGTTGCATTTGGCATCTGGAATGCCTGAGTTCAAATCCTGCTTCAGACACTGATTAGCTGTGTGATTCCAGGCTAGATAGTTAAGCCATTCTTGGCCTCAGTTTCTTCATCTGCAAAAAGGAGATAATATAAGCACCTACCTCCCAGGGTTGTTGTAAGACTCAAATGATATAACATATGGAAAGCATTTTGAAAATCTTAAAGTACTAGCTGCTATTGTTGCTTGTCTTGTGACTATGGGCAACTTACTTAACTCAGAGCTCCCAGGGAACTTTCTAAAAGGGAAAATTATGAATAGGGTGTTGATCTGCACTGGTAGAGGAAATTTCCATACTTGGAATTATTCACGTGAATTGTTCTCCCTTCCTTTTATACACAGGCCAACACATTCACTCATCTCATCCCTCTACACACCCTCATATAACTATGATACTTTTCTGAAACCTTAGTATTTGTCCAAAAAGTTTAAAATCCTCTGAGCAGTAGTTTCCTCTTGACTTTCAGCTTTATTCTAAGAATCATCTTTGGGTTATTAAGTCAAGTTCCTGCCACTCTGTCTTCTTTCCCTACCTTTTAGGTACCAACTTCACTACATAATCAGGACATTCCTGCAGTCTTGACTTTTTTGGCTCTCTTCACAGAATGCTTTGCTCTGACTGCCAAGGTTGCTGAGTATTTCCTGTTCTAAACCTGAATTAGCTGCAGAATCCAGGCTCAGTGCTACCCAGCTGTTGTTCAGGTCTGGTTTTCTAAGGGAAATAAAAAAACAAAGGCACTTAAAAAAAAAAGGTAGTGAGTTGTACAGATCAAGTCAAAACAACAGCCAGCTGTTCCTTGACAATCAGCTCTGTCCTTGACTGCTGGGATTTTTTGGACTCTTATCAGCCCTGCTGGTTCCTTATTGTCAACATTATAGACTGCCTGAGGATGACTTGTGTCTCCATATGAATGGTTCTAGTCCAGGGAAATAAAATGCCTTTTTTTATTTTTTAAGCTAAGTTAACAAACATTTAGCAAGTACATATTATATTCTAGACTTTGTGCTAGGCAGTGGTGGTAAAAAAAAAGAAAAACAAAAACATAGCCCTTGCCCTCAAGAAACATATCCTAATGATCCTAATGGGAGAGACAACACAGGTACATCAAGATACTTATCTATCTATCTATCTATCTATCTATCTATCTATCTATCTATCTATCTATCATACCACATATATCTATCTATCTATCTATCTATCTATCTATCTATCTATCTATCTATCTATCTAGGTATCCATTCATCTGTTATCTATCCATTTAACAATTATCTATCCATCCACCCATCCTTCTGCCTGTCAATTCATCCATATACTTAGCTATCCCTCCATCTATCTATGCCTATCTATCAATCCATCATCTATTTATCCATCTATCTATCTATTTGCCTATCTGTCTGTCCATCTCTCCCTTTAACCATCCACCCATCTGTCTGTGTTCATTCATTCCTTTACTTACCCATATATCCATTTCTCTGTTTATCTATCTATATGGCATTCTGAAGATAATCTGAAGAGAAGGTATTAGCAACTGAGGGGACTAGGAAAGACCCCCCTGTGGAAAGTTAAATTTTAAGTTGACTCTTGAAGGAAATCAGGGAGACAAAGTGATCGAAATAAAAGGGAAGAGAATTCCAGATATGGGACATAGCTAGTGCTAAGGCACAGAGAGAGGATTTGGAATATCATGTTTAAGGGACTGTAAGTAGACTAGTGGAAAGAGATCTCATGGTACCTGGGGGGAAGCAAAATGTAAAGATTACTGGAAAATTGAGAAGGACCCAGATTATGATGGACTTGAATTACCAAACAAAAGAGTTTGAATTCAGTTCTATAGATAATAGAGAGGCAATGGACACCTTGTAAATCAACTTGGCAGAATAAATGGAGAACTGTCGTCAGAGCTAGGAAGACCTGAGTTTAAGTCCTGCTCCTGACATGTATTGGCTAGGTGACCCTGGGCAAATCACTGAAATTCTCCTTGTTCTAGGTACCCTTCTGAAACTTAAAGTTGCAGACAAGGGGCCTCCTTGCATTGGTCAAATGAGTTCTCCATATTGGAATTGTCTTTAACAATGAAATAATAGATAAATATATATCCTTGTATACATGTATTTATTATAATTATATGGATTTTAATATCTCCCAATGCAACTTGTATTACTTTGGACAAACCACTTAACTTTTAAGTGTTCCAAGCAACTTTTTTAAGGTAACATTATATGTTTGTATATTAATATATACATAGACACACCTCTGAAAGAGAAAACTACCTCCAGGAGACAGTTTTAATGGAAGGATCTAGAAGGATTGGAAATGGAAAAAAAAAAACCAACTAGGAAACTCCCAGGGCCAGTGAAGCACAATCCTTGCAATTATTTAAAAAAACCCAACCAGTTTATTCAGGGTAGGGAAATGATGAATAAGGTCCTAAATCTACACAGCTCTAACTCCTCCCACCAATCTATGCTCACTCTCAAGGAGTTTGCTCTTCTTGTCTTCTCAAGCCCTTCCTATTCACTCCCTGATCTTATCTAGACCCCCAAAGCTACCAGAGTACCTATATACTACAGATTATTTTTAAAAGGCTGAGGATGCACGACTCACAGATGTACTGAGTCCTTACCTAAAGCCTGCGTTGGCTTCCTAGGTAAACTCAAAATTCCAAATGACAAAACCCTTGGGTTTACCTTAACCAAGTTGTTTCTGATAGGTTGATCTCTGACAGGTTGATCTCTATACTTCAGGGAAAGGCAGGTCTCCTCCAAGGCAGTTCTCCAACCCAGGAATTTCCTAATCTTTCCACAAGATTAGTCTTTTCTCAGGGGATGCCAGATCAAAGATCCTCCTTAACAGTTCAGAGGACAGCCAGATCAGGAGAGAAACCAAGTAAATTTCCAAGATTCTCCTCTCCTTCCAGAATTTTCTCCCAGGGTTTGTGTCTAAATTCTCCTCCTTTCCTCTTAAAGACAATCTGTGCATTTTTCTCCATTCTTTATCACTTATCCTCATATCTCTAACCATTAGATAGAGGTAGATGAGCACAGGTTCCTTTGTGTCAATAGTTTGAACCTCAGTTTTCTCAAATGTGAAGTGAAAAATTGAACTAGGTAATTTCTTTTCATTTTATTTTTGTAAACCTTTACCTTCCATCCTGGAATCAATACTGTGTATTGGTTTCAAGGCAGAAGAGTGGTAAGGGCTAGGCAATGGGGGTCAAATGACTTGCCCAGGGTCACACAGCTGGGAAGTGGCTGAGGCCAGATGTGAACCCAGGACCTCCCATCTCTGGGTCTGGTCTCAATCCACTGAGCTACCCAGCTTCCTCCTCTAAGGTCCTTTTTAGCACTAAAGTTCTCATGAGCCTATAACAGTGACATCTCAATAGAAGTTATAGCCATTCTCTTACACACTATGTATAATGTTACTGTATTTATACACAGAGCAGCAAGGTGACTCAGTGGATAGAGTGCCAGGCTTGGAGTCAGGAAAATCATTTTCCTGAGTTCAAATCTAGCCTCAGACACTGTGTGACCCTGCTTTAAGTCCCAGTTTTTCCATCTATAAATCAAGAAGAATTGAATATGGTCAATTTTAAGGTACCATCTGTTTCAAAATATATAATCTTATGATAACATTTATACAAATATAGATATTTATTTTCTTTTTAGGCTGGACTTGCAATTCTTTTTTGGATAGGGAACTTCCAGTGGGGAAATTCCCTCTCTACCAATTTAGGCCATTGTTATCCATAAACCTTATACTCTTAGTTACCTGAAGGACTCAGAGGTCAAATGATTTGCTAGGATCCCAACATTGGGATTGCAAAGGTGGTACTTGAATTCATATAGTTCTGACTCTTGAGTTTGCCTTTCTGTCTACTCTATTGTTCTCCCTCTTATATGTATGTACAATGTATATAAAATTAACAGTAAAGTAACAAATCAAATAAAATTAATAAAAAGCATCTAGTAAAAGGAAATAAAATTACTTCCTCAATTTAATAACCAATTACAGAAAAATTTGAAATGCCATTTGTTGTATGTTGAAATTTTTTGAATTTGAAAGAGGCATTTTGAGCCAACACTTTATTAAAACAGAGCCTAAATTATCAACCTAGACATGAAGAAGACCAGAATATGATTCCAACTTTAATGAACTTCTAACCTGCCTTCCTTTTAGTGTCATCAATCAACCAATGAGAAATATTTAAATTTTTAAACAGATGCTTAAATAATAAACAATATATCGAATGATATTTTGGATAATGGTTGTAAGCTAAATTTTTGAGTACTCTTAAAAATGTTCATTAGATTTGCTCTTGAAGCCAAAATGATAATATAAACCACATGGAAACTCAAAAAGATATTTGGCATGAAATAATGGGTAAATTTGCCCCTGGAAACAACAAAGTTTAATTAAAAAAATCAAAACCTGTGTGAACAAATTATGTCACATGGGAACAGGAGTAGGACCTGTGAGTTCTTTAGCAGAGGCAACAGGTGAATAAATGCCTTCTTACCAAGGTTGGTCAGTATAAGAGTCTAAGAATAAGTTTAGATGCCCTAGACCACCAAGAGGTTAAGTCATTCACTCAGAATGTTACAAGAACCCAGTGCCTCTTCTCTGTGAGGGTCTATCCACCATACCATCATTCCTCTTCAATATAAATCTTTAACAAGCCCATATCCATTGCCATAACAAGTTTAACATTACTCTTCCTAGGGTCACTTCTGATTATACATTATATTAATTATATCTGATGTTTATTATATTCAATTTGTTGCCTATAGTCATCAGAAGGAGCCACCTAGACCTCTCTGACCTCCTGGTTGGAGCAGGTCTTCTGTGAACCTGGAGCTCAAAGCTCTGTCCAGATGTCAATCATTCCTCAGTCATTGGCTATTTTGCAAAACAACTTAACCCCTCCCTGTTACTGCCCTTCCCAAGCACTCCTCCTTGTTGAAGTATATTTAAATTCTTCACCTTCTGCTTTCCTGTAGTGTGGTACTGTGTGGTGTCCTGGACATTACTTTGGTTGTCCTCTTTATTTAAGGTGGTCAAAATACATTGCCTTTATCAAGATGTGTCTGTGGTCAATTCTTCCTATCAGGATTTCTATGCCTAATCTTATTCTTGAGAAGATAAATAAGGAGATGCATGATAATTTCAACTTCTTCCATTTTCTTTCTCCCATGATGACTCCAGATCCTCTTAGCCACATCCAATGAAGATATTTGGTGTATAGCTTGTGATAGGTTCTTTAACCAGAATTTTTTTTAAAGAAAGTTTCTTAGGATCATAAATTTGGGGCTAAAAAGGATCTTAGAGGTCATCAAGTCTAGGTCTAGAGATGTTTAGGTGACTTCCCTAGGATTTCACAGCTAGTAAATATCTGATATAGAATTGGAACCCAGATCTTTAGGACTCCAGGGCTAATGCTCTCTCTACTATGCCCTATATAATTTGTATCTCCACCCTGCATAGTATTCCCTTCTCTGTTTAAATTATTTATTTTTTTTTTGTCAAACAACATCAGGTATTAGTTAAAATCAAGAACTTATTGTACCAAAGATGTTATCGTAAACTTTGTTGTGATTTTTTTCTCAGTGTTTTTTTAAAAATTGTGTTTCTTATTTGCATGCCTTCAGTTCAAACCTACATAATAACATCATTTCTGGCTGAGTTGCTATGATGGCAGGATTCCTAGAATCACACTTCAACACCATCCATTTTACATCCCTTTCTATTTGCATTTTAATTTAAGGAATGGAGTGTTTTTGCTTTTCAAAAAGGATCCTCTACATTGAAATTAAGCCAGAAAGGAGTGTGGTCAGAGGTCTCAAGAAAGAATGGAAAGTTGAAGAGCTTCATAAGCTTAAAGCATGGTGACTGACATTATAAAACAAAACTAGCCTTTGAAAGCTAGTGTATATATATGTCCCCAAACAATACAGCCACCCACTTGGGGGAAAAAAAGGGTTGTTGAAGAATTGGAAACAAAGTGGATGTCCATTGATTGGGAAGTGGCTGAACAAACTGTGGTATATGAATTTAACAGAGTATTATTGTACTGTAATAAAAAGTAATAGCTCTCATTTTAGAGTGCATTAAGGTTTGCAGAAGACTTTTCTCATTTGATCTTTACAGTTATTCACTCAATAAGAATTTTTTAAACTCCTAATTTGTTCCCAGAACTGTGCAACGCACTGGAGACACAAATAAAAAGAAGAAAATCATCCTTTCTTACAAAGAGTTTAGAACCTTTTTTTCAAATTTTTTTTTCAATAAACAAAGATCTGATTTCTGAACCTCCTACTCCATCCCTATTGTAAAAAGAAAATCTTTATAATAATATGCAGAGTTGAGTAAAACAAATTCCCTCATTGTCTCCTTATATGGACATGTATTACATGTTAACATACGTATTTATCATTCTGTACCCATAGTCCATCACCTCTCTGCAAAGAAAGCATGCTCTTTGATCAGCCTCATGGCTTTAATGTTAATCATCGCATTGGTCAGAATTCTAAAGTCTTTCAAAATGCTTTCAAGCTGCTGTGATTGTGTAAATTGTTCTCCAGATTCTTCCTGCTTCATTCTGCATCAGTTCATGAAAGTCTCTCCAGGTTTCTCTGAAACTGTTCTTTTCATATTTTTTTATAACACAATATTTTTCTATTACATTCAAATGCCATAATTTTTTCAGCTCTTCCACAATTGATGGTTACCTCCTCATTTCCCAGCATTTTGTCACCATAAATTGAGTTATTAACACTATGCACGTATGTGCATCCAGCTCCTTTTCAAAGACCTTATATTAATTAAGGACATAAATTCATATAAAAACAGAGAAAGCATAAATATTAAGTTAATAAATACAAATACACAAAGAATGAAATCCAAGGAGTTTTTAAAGGAGGGCACTAATAGGCTCCCTTGGACAGCAAGAAGATTAAATCAGTCAATACTTTAAGAATTTATTTCAGACTTTTCACTGGATGGTGTGTGAAGCCAGAGCTTAAATACTTTGCCACATAATGAGAAGAATGGAAAAGACCCTGGTGTGGGGAAAGATTAAAGGCAAAAGGAGAAGGGGATGGCAGAGAATGAGAGATAGCTAGCATCGTGGAAACAATAAGCATGAACTTGGACATACTGTGAGAGATAGAGGAGGAAAGAAGGTCCTGGTCCAGGGCTCATGAAGATTCACTGAATAACTAAACAACAGCTAACAGAGGGATCAGGAAAGACTTCATGCAAACAATGGTGTTAGAGCTGTGTTATAAAAGAAGAGAGGACCTCTAGGAGGTGAAAGTGGAGAGTGAGGACATTCCAGGCATATGCTATAAGTAGTATAAAGGACCACGGAGAAGAGATGGAGTGTTGTGTGTAAAGAACTGAGAGGAGGAATATCAATGCAAAAATGTAAATAAAATACTAGCAAAGAGACTACACAAGGATTATTTACTATAATCAGGTGGGATTTATACCAGGAAAGAACAGCTGGTTTAATATTGGAAAAACTATCAGCATATTTGACCATATCAATAACCAAACTAATAGAAATCACATCATAATCTCAATAGATGTAGAAAAAGCCTTTGACAAAAGATAAAACCCATTTCTATTAAAAACATTAGAAAGCATAGGAATAAAAGGACCATTCATTTAAATGATTAGTATCTACCTAAAACCACCAGCTAGTATCATCTGTAATTATAATAAGTAGATGAAGCAAGGATGCCAGTTATCACCATTATTGTTTAATATTGTTCTAAAAGCAATAGGAGAAGAAAAAGAAATTGAAGGAGTTAAAGTAGTCAATGAGGAAACTAAACTATTACTCTTTGCAAATGATATACTTTGAGAATCAACTAAAAAACCAGTTGAAATAATTAATTACTTTGACATAATTGTAGGATACAAAATAAACTCAAATAAATTATCAGCATTTCTTTATATCACCAACAAAGTCCAGCAGCAAGAGAAATTCCATTTAAAATAACTTCAGAAAATATAAAATATCTGGGAATTTACTTGACAAAAAGACAGGAATTATATGAACACAATAACAAAACACTTTTCACACAAATTATATTTAAACAATTGGAAAATATTAATTGTTCATGGGTAGGCCAAGCTAATATGAGAAAATGATAATTCAACCTAAATAAATTTACTTATTTGGTGCTATATTAAGCAAACTACCAGAAAATATTTTATAAAACTTGAAAAATAATTAGAAAATTCATTTGGAAGAACAAAAGGTCAAGAATATCAAGGTAATTAACAAAAAAAGTCCTAGCAGTGCCAAATCTCAAACTATACTATAAGCCAGTGATCATCAAAGCAACCTGACACTGGCTAAGAAGTAGAATGGTGGATCAATGAAATAGATTAGATTCACGATATACAGGGGTAAATGACCATAGTAAGCTAGTGCTTGATAAACCCAAGGATCCTAGCTTTGGGGATAAAAATTCACATTTTGACAAAAACTACTGGAAAAACTAGAAAGCAGTATGGCAAAAACTAGATACAGGCCAATATCTCATACCTTATCCCAAGATACTTAAAAATAGGTATATGATTTATAGATAAAGGAATATACCATAAGTAAATTAGAAGTGCATAGAATACTTTACCTGTTGAATCTATAAGCAGGGAAGAATTTATGACCAAACAAGAAATAGAGAACATAGTAAGATATAAAATGAATGATTCTGATTATATTAAATTAAAAAAAGGTTTTGTACAAACAAAACCAATGTAACCAAGATTAGAAGGGAAACAATAAATTGGGGAAAATTTTTATAGCATATCTCTCTGATGAAGGTCTAATTTCTCAAATATATAGAGAACTAAGTCAAATCTATAAGAATACAAGTCATTTCCCAATTGATAAGTAGTCAAACATATATGAATAAGCAGATGAATAATCATAAGAAAAAACATTCTAAATCACTCTTAAATAGAGAAATGTAAATTAAAACAACTCTGAGGTATCACCTCACATCTATCAAATTGGCCAATTTGAAAGTAAAGAAAAGTGATAAATGTTGGAGGATATGGCAAAATTAGGACACTAATACATTATTGGTGGAGTTGTGAACCGACCCAACCATTCCAGAGGACAATTTGAAACTTTGCCAAAAAGGCTATAAAATTGCATATATCCTTTGACCTATCAATACCACTGCTAGGTCTATATCACAAAGAGATCACTAAAAAAAAGGCAAAAGGACCTTCTTGTACAAAAAAATATTTATAGCAGCTCTTTTTGTAGTGGCAAAGAACTAGAAATTGAGGGGATGTCTATTAATTGGGGAATAGCTGAACAAATTGTGGTACATGGAGATAGAATACTATTGTGCTATAAGAAATCATAAGATGATATCAGAAAAATCTGGAAAGATCTACAGGAACTGATGCAGAGTGAAATAAGCAGAACTGGAAGAATATTGTACACAGTAAAAGCAATATTGGACAATGATTATCTGTGAAAACTTGGCTACTCTCAGCAATGCAATGATCTGGGACAATCCTGAAGGACTTATGATGAGGAATGCTATCCAACTCCAGAGAAAAAAATTATTGAAGTTTTCTTTTACACCAGTGTATTCATGATTTTATTTGGGGGTTTTGGGTATATGTAACTGCTCTTACAATAATGACCAAAAATATGGACGAGTGTTTTGCATGACAATAAAAATATTTTTTTTGAAGAAAAGGATCAAGTTGTACAAAAATATTTATAGCAGCTCTTTTTTTTTTTTTGCGGTGGCAAAGAATTAGAAACTGAGGGGGTGTCCATCAATTGAAAATTGACTGAACAAATTGTGGCATATGATGGTGATAGAATACTATTGTGCTATAAGAAATGATGAGCAGGAAGATTTCAGAAAAAAATTTGGAAAGATGTGTAGGAACTGATGCAGAGTGAAATAGGCAGAACAGGAGAACATTTTTCAGAGTACCAACAATATTGTAGAATGATCAAATGTGATAGACTTAGCTATTATGGTTAATAAATGATCCAGGATGATTCTGAGGGACTTAGACAAAGAATGCTACCCATCTCCAGAGAAAGAACTGTTGGAGTTGGAATGCAGATCAAAGCATGTAATTTTTCACTTCAGTTTATTTGGGATTTTGTTTTGGAGTTTTAGCTTTATATGAATATTCTCTTACAACAATGACCAATATGGAAGTATGTTTTGCATTAATACTTGTATTAACCCAGGACAAATTGCTTACTCTCTCTGGGATCTGGGAGGGAAAGGAGTGAGACACTTTGGATCTTATCATTTTGGAAAACATATGTTGAAAATTATTTCATGAATGAAAAAAATTTCATCAACAAAAATAAAACATGTAATTGGGAAAATAAAATATCTTAAAAAAAAAGGAGGCCATTTTGTCTGAGTTGTAATGAGTAGAAGAAAAGTCACATTCAAACGTGGCCAGAAAGATTGGTTGGGGTCATATAGTGTAGGATTTTTATAGTGAAATAGAAGAGTTTACATTTTTTATCATGAAAGCAATAGGAAGACACTAGATTTGATTGAGCAGGATCAAGGAAAACTACTTTGGCAGTAGTGAATAGGATAGACTGGAGTGGTGAGAGATATATGGTAATTACTGGGCTATGGCAGAGATCTAGGGGAGAAGTGATTAGGGCTCGAACCCAAGTGGTAACTATGAGAGTGCCTAAGAATGGGACGAAATTGAGAGATGTCATGAATGTAGAAACAGCAAGATTGAGCATGTGACTGGGTAAGTGAAGAGAGACTGAAGTCAAGAATGATACCAACATTATAAACCCAGGAGACAGGAAGGATGGTCATATCTTCTACATAAATAAGATACTTTATAAGATGGAAGGTTTCAGGTGGAAATCATGAGGTCAGTTGTGAACATGTTCTGTTTAAGATGTCTTCAGGATATTCAGTTTGAAGTGTTGAATAATCTGAATTTTAGAGGGTAGACTGAAGATAAATACATAGATTTATACATTTTTATGCCTATGTTTTTATAGATATAAATATATAGAGAGAATATAAGTATATAGATATATAGATCTTGGAGTCAGATGCACAGAAATGATAGTTAAAGCCATGGGAGTTAAAGGGGTCATTCTGAGAGTGTAGAGACAGAAAAGGGCCAAGCACAGAGTCTTTTACAGTTAAGGGTTGTGCTATGGATTATGAGGTAGCAAAAGAGACTAAGAAACAACCCTTTAAAGTAGGTGCTATTATTATCTCCATTTTATAGGCAAAAAAATTAAGGGATTTACCCAAGGTCATAGACAGAAAGTATTTGAGGCAACATTAAACTCAGATCTTCTTGACTATGAGCTCACTATTCTACCATTATGCCACCTAGTTGCATCTAAGGACAGACAGTAAATAGAAGGAATTCAGAGAAATGTCAGAAAACTTGTATGAACTAGTACATAGTAAAATTATCAAGACCATTCTCTTTCTCTCTCTCTCTCCCCTCTCTCTTTATATACATACACACATATAGGTATATAGACATGCATACATGTATATATTCATATATGCATATTGAAAGCACTCAAGCATCTAAAATGATGTGAAAACATGAAAACATTACTAACAGGAATTTGAACTCTGAGTAATGATAAAACTATGAAGGTCTCAAAGAGTAGCATATGAAATATGTAAAAACAAATCTTGTCAGAGAGGAGGGAGACAGAATATTGTGTGCATTGTTAGATTTGGTCCCTGCATTAGGTGATTTTGCTAAACTAATTTTCCTTTGTTTTGAGGGAGGATTCATGAGTGAGGAAGAGGGGAAAAGGAGAATATTTTTAAAAAATGATTATGATGTAAAAATAAGACTTACCAATAACAAACTTTTAAAAACCATGGCAAAATGGAGGGAGAGAGAGAGAGATACACAGAGAAAGCTGGGAACCAGGACATATGATCAACATTTGAAGGAGCTAGGAATGCCTCACCTAAAGAAGAGAAAACTTAGAGGAAGAGATTATTCTATTAAATATTTGAAGGGTTGTCATATGGAAGAATTTGGTTTGTTTTACATGGTTCTAAAGGACCAAACTTGGAGAAATGGAAAGAAGTTATGAGCAGGCAAATTTTATGTACAAAGGAGAAATTTACTAATTTTAAGAGTGAACCCAGAGAAAAGTAGGCTTATTTGAGGAATCATTCTCCCTCAAAACAGGTCTTCAAGTAGAAAGTAGATTACCATTTGTTGGGGGAAAATGGTAGGATTCCTTGTAAGACACCAGGTCCTTTCCAATTCTTAGAACCTGTGAATGATGGATTAGGCAATTCAGTCCAGCAATTGATTGAAAACTTAGTTTACTTGACTGGATGAAGGAGTCAAGATGGAAATCATGCTGTACTTGGAGACAGAAGAGAGATTAAAACTCATCTGTGAGTCTTAATTAACTGTGACAATGAGTAACCTATCTGAAACATCAGTTTCCTTATCTGTAAAAATGAAGAAATTGCTAGATTATCTGTAAAAATCTTTTCTATCTTTAATTTCTATCATTTCATGACCTTGGAGTACCATGACTACACTATTCCCCGGTCCCTAGCAGAATGTAGTATACTCCCCCCCCCCTTTTGGACGAGACATTTGAGTTATTTGATTATTATCATCAATATTTATTTCTGTTAAAGCAAATTATAAATTACTATCAGTACACACACATATATGTTTTCATATGTAATTAAATATGAGTATTTCACATTTGATTGTGAGGCTAACATTTAACTTAATGTGAAAGGAAATGGGATTTTGTGCTGTTATCAGAGATCTAACATCTGTAGTTTATAATGGGATTGCCATTAATCAAAATAGAAAAGGAAAAAATAAAAATAGGAATAGGGGGAGAAGAATAAGGAGGAGGAGGAAGAGAAGAAGAAGAAGAAGAAGAAGAAGAAGAAGAAGAAGAAGAAGAAGAAGAAGAAGAAGAAGAAGAAGAAGAAGAAGAAGAAGAAGAAGAAGAAGAAGAAGAAGAAGAAGAAGAAGAAGAAGAAGAAGAAGAAGAAGAAGAAGAAGAAGAAGAAGAAGAAGAAGAAGAAGAAGAAAGAAGAAGAAGAAGAAGAAGAAGAAGAAGAAGAAGAAAGAAGGAGGAGGAGGAGGAGGAAGAGGAGAAGGAGGGGAAAAAGGGGAAGGAGGGGGAGGAGGAGAAGGAGTAGGAAGAGGAGGAGGAGGAGGAGGAAGAGGGGGAAGAGGGAGAGGAGGAGGGGGAAGAGGGAGAGGAGGAGGGGGAGGAGGAGACACGTAAATGAAACCCAAATAATGGACCAATATGGTAAAACATATCTATAATCATAGTCATGTCAAAAACAAGAAAAAAATCACATCAAGGAAATACCCCATCAATTCATAAAATAAAATTCAACGTACATTTGAGTTTTTCTATATGTGTATTTATATATGTCTATGGAAGTACACATACACTCATTTAATTTAGATGTAACTTTGCAGTATTTTTAAAGACAGTACAATATTACTCTTTCTTAATACTAGTGTAATTAACTTGATTGGTCATGAGTTTCATTGTTGTTTCAATATATTCATTACAATATTTGTCATAGAACAAGGTAGGCATTACTTTCAGTTAGTACTCTAATCTCTCTTCTCTCAGACCTTTGATTTCACTGTCTTAGGGAATACCTAGTATTTCCTTGGCCAATACAGATTAGCATCAGCCCTGAAACTTTTGGTCTTAGAAATTTGCTTGGGACTCTGAGGCATTAAGTGAATTGCCCAGGGTCAAATAATCGCTACGAACCAGAGACCAAATTTGGATGCAGATTTTACTGATTCTGAAGACTGTTCTCTGTTCATTATGCCATATGCAACTTCCTATGCTATAGGTCATAAGTCCTCCTTGAGCTGGTACAACAGGCAGATAGGAAAAGAGGCAAGACAGAGCTATTATGGTGGAGAGGAAGATGGGGGGGATAGAGAGGGGAGCATAGCATGTGAACCTTAGTCTTGTCAGAATTAGCTCAATGAAGGCAGAACATGGGCAGTCAGTTGGGTTTTGAGATCTATTTTACCCTATAGAAAAAGTAGGAGGGAAAGGGGATAAGAGGAGGGGTGGGACTGATAGAAAAATAGTGTACTAGAGAAGAAAATTTGGTGAATTATAGTGGGGGGAATTTTAAAGAAGTTGCACCAGGATGTAAGCAAAAGAAAGAGACTGAATCTTGAGCCCCTCCCCTACATTACTTCCTGTTTCTTTCTTCCCAACTGTCTGGATGAAGATCTTCTCACAGATGGTAAGTTGAATATTTTCCCACTAATAACCAAATCCCACAACTAGTACTTTAACTAAAGAATCTTTTATTCTTTGGGTAGAGGGGGTAAGAAGAGGTTGGGGGAAGGAGGGAAATTAGGGTCTCCAGAATTCTAAGTTACCTTGTTGATTGAAGGCTTTGAAATAAAGTCAATTCAGAAAACAAAATTATCTTCTCCTAAGGGTAGATATTAACAGCACTGATGACAAGTCTTTTCTGGGCAAAAACTAAATATCTCTTCAGTTCACAGTATAGGTAGAAGGCAATGACCAGAAAGGAGAGGAAGGAGGTCTATCTTCCACCTTTAGGCAGAAACAGCCAAGATGAAGTCAGAGGCAGCTGGAGCCTCCTAACTGCTTCCTTCAAAGTTCCATTGGAATAGTCTCCCCTTCCCCGATGATTTGTGTTCTAAAAGTTCTGAGCTCCTTTGCTTTGCAGATCCATTTTTCTTTGCCCAAATATCTTCATTAGCAAGAGCAAATTTAGGGAGGTAGTGATCAGAAACTAAACAAGGGGAAGAGGATGTAAGATGTACACATTAATCATAATAATTCATTTTTTCCCAAATCTCTTTAATAAAGGCCTTATTTCTTAAATATATAGAGAAATGAGTTGAATGTGTAAGAATCCAAGTCATTCCCCAATTGACAGAGTCAAAGGATATGAACAGGCAGTTCTAAGACAAATAGTTAAACCTCTCCATAGTTATTCCAAAAAGTTCTACATCACAATTAATTAGAAAATTACAAATTAAAACAACTTGGATATACCACTCCACACATCTCGGATTGTTATGACATAAAAGGAAAATGACAAAACTTTGAGGAGATATGAGAAAACTGAGATACTAATGCACTGTTGAAGAAGTTGAGAACTGATTCAACCCTTCTGAAAAGCAATTTGGACCTATAGGGCTATTAAAGAGTACATATCCTTTGACCCAGCAAAACCATTACTAAGATTGTATTTCAAAGAGATTTAAAAAAATCAAGAATGGGAAAGGACCCATATGTAAAAAAATATTTAAAGTATCTCTTTTTGTGGGGGTAGAGCATTGGAAAGTGAAGGATAACCATCAATCAAGAAATGACTGAGTCAGTCATAGTATATAATTGTAATGAAATTCTGATTTGCTTATGAGTTGTAGGAAGAGTTCAGAAAAGTCTGGAAAGGTTGACATGAACTAAAGCAGAGTAAATGGAAGAACCAGGAAGAGATTGTGTACATTGACAGAAATACTGTGTAATGTAGAATTGTAAATGACTTGGTTATTTTCAGTAATGCAATAATCCAAAACAATCACAAAGGACTCATGATAAAAAAAGATGTCATCTCCTTCCAGTGAAGGAACCGATGGAGTCTGAATCCAGACCAAAGAAAACTTTTATCAATTTTTTTCCTTTTTTTTTTGCTGGAGTTTCCTTTCACAAAAGTATTAATATGGAAAAAATGTTTTATGTGATTGTACTTGTAAAATCTATATGAGACTGCTTTCCATCTTCAGGATGGGGGGAGGGAGGGAATATGTGACTCAAAATTCTTTTTAAATGTTGGAAACTATTTTTACATATAATTGGGGGAGGAAATAAAATAACATTTAAAAAATAAATAAGAACTGGAAGGTACCTTCTAAATCAAGTCCAAAGCCAGAGGTGAAGTCATTTATCCAAAGTTATACAAGTGACCCAACTGAGATTTGAATCCAAACCTCATAACTCTAAATCAAATACTTTCCCCATTACATCCTGATGCTGAATTGAACTAATCGAAAATAAGGATGCTCCTCTAGCCAACCTCTATAATCTCTTGAAGTTCTAAAACTCCTAAATTCTGATGCCTTCAAAATGTTAAACTGGGTAGTCTCAGACAGAAACATACTGGAGCTTATTCTTATTTGCTCAGAGATGATTGTTAAATTTTCTCCATGAGTAATTAAAGCTTAGAAATCAGCAATCACTACCAATCAGCACTTGACCTATTATCTTATGGATTATCTAGAATTAAGAAAGTGATGGAAAAAATGTTAATAAAACAGATTAAATTTAAGAGTGTTAAAGTTAAAAAACATTCTGAGAAGAGATCCCTAAACTTCAGAAGAGTGTTAAAAGAGTCTATGAAACCAAAAAAAATGGTTAAGAACTCTTGATCTGGTTGAAGAAATGAAGACCCAGGGAGACTATGATTCGCCTAAGGCACAAAGATAATAAGTAGTGGAGGTAAGATTCAAATTGAGATCTTTTGAGTCTTTTCCAAAACATCTTCTATTAAGCTGTGTTGCTACCAGTTTGGGGATTATTGGTGGTAGGATACAGGTTGATGGTTTTGCTTGACCTCCTCTGTGACTTCTCCTTCCTTTCTGGAATCTCTGAAAGCCCTTATGAAGGATGCAAGAAAGACAAGCATGATGTGAGACAAGAGAAAGGAATGGTTTCTTAATTATTATCTGTAAGCAGGCATGTACTCAAGTGTCAGTTTATATGAAAAAGGGAGAAAACCACTCAAAACCAATCAACAAAAAGGAGCATTTTTTCTTCACACCTAACATGTGAAAATCATATCACACTTACTTTTCTCACATTTCTTGCTATATGTATATATTTAATAAAAATGAGCAGCCATCTTCCAAGTGTGACTGCATTAAGACTGCTTCAATAAAATTGAAACATGGGGACTTGGAGTCTATAGTAGGAATATGTTTCAGCCTTAATGTTACAAGAAAGGTTTATTGAATTTAATATCTCTTGTTCTTTATTAGCATAATGGAAACTTCTAAAATACCTTCTAAAATGATGGATGGTGGGATCCAGCCTAGGGTACATGCATCCTTCCAATTTTAATTAATTACCCCTCTTCCAAGTTTTCCAAAAGTTGGCTCTTTCAAAGTAGTGTATAGCTTTCTTCTGCTTGGAGCTCTCACATTAGGCATGCAAAGAAAGAATCATAGCTTTTTGAGGCAGAAGGGTCAAGTGAGTACAACTCTCCCATTTTGTACAGGAATAAATCAAAGCCTAGAGAAACAAAGGAATCACAAAGGCATTGAGTATGACCCTCTTGTTTTATAGATGAGAAACCTGGGGCATGGAGGAGTGAAGTAATTGCATAGGGTCACATAGCTAATTAAGTATTTAAGCTGAGATTTGAACTTCTTGATTCCAAGTCCAGCTTTCTATCAACTATACCAAGCTACTAATTCCAGTCCTGGATCACTAATATAATCACAAAGTTGGAAGGGATATTATAATAAGATCATATACCTATTTGGGAGGGACCCTAGCATTTGCCTAATTTTTTTTTTTAATAAAACCCTCACCTTCCATCTTGGAGTCAATACTGTGTATTGGCTCCAAGTCAGAAGAGTGGTAAGGGCTAGGCAATGGGGATCAAGTGACTTGCCCAGGGTCACACAGCTGGGAAGTGTCTGAGGCCAGATTTGAACCTAGGACATTTGCCTAATTTAACATCTCAGTTCTGTAGACTCCAAGCTTAGTATGTCAATACTATAACATGGCAGGTAGGAAAGCTCATGAATCTTGGGCTATATTGAGAGGTGGTATTTTTCTTTGTGGGGGCAGAGAATGGGGCTGAAATTTCATTCATAGAGAATTCATTGGGAGGAAGGAAGCTACCAATGCGGTATTTCTTGAGAAGTGACTGGCTAAGGATTACACAACCAGTGTTTGTTAAAAGACAATACACAAAATTAGATCTTCCTGACTCCAAGGGCAGCTCTTTATCCATTAAGCCAGACTAAGGTTGGCCTCTAGGTTTCCAACCCAGACATCACCTGTATTGTCACTGATAGAGCAACAAAGAACTATAATCCAATCCAGTTCATTCCCTTATTTTTAAAGGCAAGGAAACTGAGGCTTCAGAATAAAGTGACTTGACTTAGTGTAAGAGGTAGATATTGAACTTTCCTCCCTTAGTTCCTTCATTCCTTCGTTCCTTTGTTCCTTCGTTCGTTCGTTCCTTCCTTCCTTTGCTCTCATTCTTAAGATGATGATGAGAAGGATTTTGCCAATGAATGAATCATGGTGTAGTAGAAGCAACCATGACCTAGATTTAAGTTCTAGTTCTGCTATTTACTAACCATGTGGTCTTGGATACACCAGTATAAAAGTGCCATTTGGTTTTGAGTTAGATCATAGATTTTCTCAGTACAGGAATACTTCCTGGAGTAGAAACTTTTCACAATACAGATGAACCATTCACCTATAACATAGAGTTTTGTCTTCTCTGAGAGGTCAAGTGATTTGCTGATGGTCATATATGTAATATATGTTAGAGGCAAGAATGTAGGTAGGAGATGGCTCACTTTTGTCTTTGTATCCCAAAAGCCTGGACCAAGCACTTACTGAGTGCTAATTGATGGTTAACTATTTGAGTGACTGATTCTTAATCCAAGATTTGAATTTTCATTCATGGTACCTGACTCTTCTTTAAGGGTTCTTAACCTAGGGTCCCTGATTTTTAAAATATTTTAATAAATATACTTTGATATAATTAATTTCCTTTATATTCCTACTCATTTTGTTGAATATGTATTTAAAAACATTATTCTGAAGTGGTGTTTATAAATGACTTCTAGTGGGATGCATGATGCAATGATGATAATAATAATAATGGCAAAAGCTAGCATTTTATAGTACTTTAAGGATTACAAAATACTTAACAGTCATTTATTTCATTTTATCCTTATAACAACTCTATGAGGGAGTTATTATTATTGACCCATTTTATGAATAAGGAAGCTAAGGCACAGAGAAATTAAGTGTCTTGCCCAGAGACACACAGCCAATAGGTGTCTGACTGAGGCAGCATTTAAACTCAGATCTTCCTGACTTCAAGTCTAGCCTCTGTTTACTGCATTACTGAGTTGTCCTAGAAAAGGTGATCTCTAAGTGCATTTTCAATTCTGATATTCTGCATTCTAAGGATACTGGACTGTAGGCATTTAGACATGGGAGAGGGACTAGAGGAATTTTCTTTCCCCTAATGCTTTCACAGCAATGATCCCCTAATGTGTTCCTCCCATACTTTTAGAGAGGACTGTGAAGCCTAGGGTGTGGATAACTGACCTCAGTATAAAGCCATCTTTTTTACCCACTGCTGGGAAAACATAACCCAGATTGCAGCTCTGCTCTGAGCTCACAGTCTTGGCTATGCCAACATCAACCACATTACCTTTCACCTCTGATTAATTCCCAGCCTGTAGAAGAGCCCAATTTGTGAGCTCCAAGTGTGAGGGAAAGAAAATCCACACCCAATTAGATGGAAAGTGGTCTGCCCTTTTGTTCAGGCATTCTCACAACAGCTGGACAGCTGCAATGTTGGGGGAAATGCATGTTGTGACAACTCATTGTACATCTTAAGTAATAGAAGCCTCAGGCTACAATACAGAGACACTGACATGAGTTTAAGTAATACACTCCAGACCCCCCAAAAAAGGCAACAATAACAGTGCCAGGGACTTGCAAGCACTCATCATTTTCCCCTTGGTTTCACCTAAACAAGGTATCTGTTTATTAATAAAATCACATGCTTTTATGAACAACGTTTAACCTTTGGTGTATATATTTTCAGTTTCTTCATCAGGACCAGTGTTTATTCAAAGGCAACATGGCCAATGGAAATTTGGAGCAGAGAATGTGGATACCAGCTCTACCTCTGTCACCTCTTTCCTGTCTGAACTTAGGTCAATCCTTGAGTCATTCTGGGCCATGGTTTCCCCATTTGTAAAGTGAAGAGTGTCAAGAAAATGGATTCTGAAGTCTTATCCAGTGTTCAATCTATGGTCTATGAACAGATCAAGAACTTGTTACTACTCATCCCTTAGCTTGTTGTTGTTGAGACATCCTGTTACATTTGAGGAAACCGAGGCAAGTAGAGCTTAAGGGACTTGTCCAGAGTCATACAGCATCTGAATCTAGATTTGAATTCAGGTCTTCTTCCTTGCTCTAAGCCAAGGGTTCTATCCATTCTGACACCAACTAATTTCCTTACCTAGAAGGAATATGGATCAGGGAAAGGCAAATTTGGGAAGTAATAATCAAAATAAGTCCATGAAGAGAAATATGTAGGAATTCTAAGAAACAGAAGTGAGCACATGATATTCCAGGCATTTTAGATAACACCAGCAAAGTCAAGGTTGGGGAGAGAGGAACTGCCTGGTGTGGGGAGGAGAAGCTCTGTCAGTTTGGCTAGCCAATGGAAGAAATTATTCAAAATAATGTAATGGTAGCTAGGTGGTGCCCTAGTGCATAGAGCCCTGGGCTTGAAGTCAGGAAAACCCAAGTTCAAATATGGCCCCAGATACTTGCTAGCTGTGTAAACTGGGCAAGTCAGTTACCCTGTGTTTGTCTTAATTCCCTGGAAGAGGCAATGGTAAACCACTCCAGTATCTTTGTCATGAAAACCCCAAATGGGGCCTCAAAGAGTTGGACACAACCATATGACTGAACAACAACAAAACAAGTCAGATTCTGAAAGATTTTAGATGTCAAATCGAAGAATTAGTATTTTATGGTAACAGCAACAAGGAACTATTATACTTTTTTCTTTTTAAAAATTCCAATATTTAAAAAAAATATCATATGGATATCTTTTGCTTTAACATTATCTAGATTTCACATTGTATCCTTCCTCTATTCCAGAGTGTCATCTCTTACAACAAGAATTTAAAAAGAGAAATCAATTTAAAAAATCAATATAGTGAAACAATTCAATCAGAAAGGCAATTCTGCACACTCGCAGACCAATCTACCTCAACAGAACATTGGAGAGAGGTGTCTGCTTTTATTTCTTTTTCGGAGCCCAACTTATTCTTTTTAAAAATTAATTAATTTATCTGTTACATTAAGGTTCCCTGGTATCTCCCTTACTCACTCCCTTCCCCATGCTAGAGAAGGCATCATTTAACTATATATATATATATATATATGTATATATATATATATACATATATAATATTCTTTATAATTTTGCTAAATAAACCTATTATTATATGGTGGCTATTCTTTCCATTTACACAGGCATAGTTATTATGTATATTGTTTTCCTGGCTTTACTTACTTCTTCTATCAGTTTATGTAAGAATTTTTATGCTCTCTAGTATAGTTATAGTCGTTTTTTTCCTATTTAGCATATGTTTGTCATTTCTTACCACACAATAATAATCCATTTTATTAATGTACCACAATATGGCTAACCATTAATTAATTAATTAACCAATAATTAATGGGCATCTACTTTGTTTCAAGTATTTTGCTACCTCCAAAAGTGCTGCGACAAATACTTTAGTTCAGTGTGGAACTTTTCTGACCTCTCTGGGATATATGCCTAGATTGACTCTGATTTGAAGTGTATGGACATTTTTGTCACTTCATTTACTCAATTGTAAACTGCTTTTTATCTTTGTTGAACAAAGTCACAGCTCCACCAGCAATGCATTTGTGTATTTGTCTTTCCGTATTCACTCCGACATTGACCGTTCACATCTAAAAGTTCTAGTATTTTCAAAAACATGGTCCCTAGCTTAGTGCAGATCTTCATCACCTCTTAAATGAGTTATTTTAATAGTCCCCTCATTGGTCATCTCAATGTCTTCCCCTGTCCCCTTCTCATCTCCCCTTAAAAAAGTACCATAATTGCTTTACACACAGTTAATGGCTCCCAAGTGCTTCTATGATAAAATAGACTAGCTTTTTAAGCCTTTCATAATCTGACTCTAACCTATCCTATATTCTTATTTCATACACTTTCTGTTCTAGAAAAACTGGATTGACTAGTAGCTGTTCCTTAATCTTGACAATACATTTCCTCCCTACATTCCTTGCCATAAACCACCCCACATTACCACAAATTATCTTATATTTACTTGTCTCTGTTAATATGTATATGGATATCCTCCAGGATAATGTATGCTCCTTGAGAACAAAGACTGTTTTGTTTAAGCTCTTTGTCTCTCCACCACTTATAGCATAGCGCCTAGAACCTTATAGAGGCTTAATAGTTGTTGGAGTGTTTAAATGATAATGACCAGAATTCTCTAATGACAATGATCAATGATATAAATGCCAAATGAAAATTTAAAGTAGCTTTTTCTCCTGTATCTCAAATATTCTGGGAAGGAGAAGAATTTATGAATAAACAAGAGATAGAAAATATTTTAAAATAGATAATTTTGAATACATTAAACTGAAAAGATTTTGCATATATAAAACTACTATGACCAAGATTAAAAGGAAAGCAATAAGTTGGGGGAAAATGTATAGATGATTTCTCAAATAGAGGTCTCATAGCTAAAATTTATAGAGAACTTTGTTAAATGCATAAGAATATGAGCCATTCCCCAATTGATAAATTGTTAAAATATATGAACAGAAAGTTTTTGGATGAAGAAATCAAGGATATCTATACCTATGAAAAATTCTCTATTATTAATTAGAGAAATACAAATCAAAACCACTCTGGAATATGATCTTACAATGATCAGATTGACTAAAATTATAAAAGGGCAAAGTGACAAATTTTAGAGGTGATGTAGAAGAATAAACATAGTAATACATTATTTACAAAACTCTGAACTGATCCAGACCTTTTAAAGAACAATCTGGAATTATACTGAAAGACCTATAAAATCATTTATACTTTTTGATCCAGGAATACCACTATTAGGTTTAATTCCTAAGGTGACCAAGGAAAAAGGGAAAGAACTTATATGTTCTAAAATATTTGTAGCAGTTCTTTTCATGGTTGAAAAGAACTGGAAACTGAAGAGATGCCCATAAATTGAGGAATGGCTGAACAGGTTGGAGTATTTGCTTGTAATGGAATACTATTGTGCCTATGAGATGATAAACAAGATAATCACAGAAATCCTGTAAAAAACTTATATGAAGTGATGCTAAATGAATTGAGCAAAACCAGGAGATCATTGTACACATTGTACACACAATAACAATGAATGATGATCAACTGTGAATGACAACTATTATTATCAAGGCAAGTATCCAGGGCAACTCCAGGGGACTCATGATGAAAAAGTGTATCTCCCACCACAGAAGAAACAGATGGAGTCTGAATGCATATTGATATAAACCGTTCTTCATTTTATTTCCTCCATGAATTTTTCTCTGGTGTTAGCAATTTGTGTCTTATTTCACAACATGACAGACAAGGAAATATGTATTATATAATAACATGTCGAACTTATATCATCTTATAAAGGAGGAAGAGTGGGAGGAATGGGGAAAAAGAATTAGACATAGGTTTTTGCATATAACTAATATAAGAATTCTTTCTCCTAGAAAAGCATATTTATTATAATTTATTACATTTTAATAACAAATCTTATATATTACATTACTATTATTCTACATATTGCATTATGATATCTAAAATAAATAAATAATTTTATAGAAATATTATTAAATTGCTTTATAAGTATTTGATTCTCACAACAACCCTGGGAGATAGAGGTGCTATTAGTATTTCCATTTTACCAATGGTGAAATTGGAGGTGACAGAAATTAAATGACTTGGCAAAGTCACAGTCACAGTTAAGTGACTTCCCAAAGTCATAGTCACAGGTAATAAGGGGCTGAATCTGGATTTGAACTCAGATCTTCCTAACTGCAGGTCTTTTGCACAGGAACTTAAAGATTTGGTTCAGATGGGTTGAGGGGCAATCTGCAGGTGAGTTGTTCAGCATGAATCAGTAGAATGAAAATGTCTTGAAGGCAAAGAACATTTCTTTTCTATCTGTGTGTTCTCAGTATCAGGCAGAGTACTTTTTAGTGTAGAGTCTACACATTCTAAGTATTAGGTTAAATGCTTGGAGAGTTGGATGGAATGCTGAATCAAGTTAGATTTCCATGTACCATGAACCTCAGGGAATAATGGCAGTTGGAAACCTTTACAAGCTGGCTCACCAATTTGAATAGAGTAGTAAGTCTCAGATTCCAGTGCAGTGGTCTGTCCTTAGCCAAAGTAACAATTTGCTGCCAAGTACTGTAAATTCTGTTTATGTGGCCAGGTCCCAGAAGAGCATATTTAGATTAATGAAGTATTTTTGCTAATGCATAGTTACTAAATATGCTGTACATAGTTTATCAGTCTCTAAAGATTTAGGTTATGGTAAAATATGCTTAATAATAAGGATAGGAGAGGGACTGGAAATTGCGATTTGAGAAAACCTCCCTCTAACAATTCATATTAACACTTTCACTGCAACTAATAGACTTGGAGAATTGCTCAAAGGTTAAATGACTTGCCTAGGATCTCACTGTCAGTATGTGCTGAAGATGTCAGGAGTCCAAATCTTCCTGGATGGCTCTATAGAATCACTCAACCATGATTACTTAAAAATGATGATAATGATGACAATGACATTTTGCAAATCTTTAAGGCTTTCAAAGTATTTTATGTACATCATCTCATTTGGTCTTCATATCTATTCAGTGAAGTAGGTCCCATTTTTTTACAGATGAAGAAAATAATTTAGAAGGTAAGTGACTTGCTAATGGTCACTGATCATAGGATCATAGATTTGGAGTTTGAGAAGTTTGAGTCCAAGCTTTCATTTTATAGATGAGGAAAATGAAGTCCAGTAAGATGAAGGAACTGGCCCAAGATCACAAAGCTAGGTTAGTGTCCGAGGCAGGAATTGAATTCAACTCTTTCCATAATGCTCTCTTGAAAGGAATTTACCCCCATTTTTTCTGTTCCAAGAATCTTCCAGTGGCTCTGGGTCATTTTTTCTAATGTTCAAGTTTTTGATTTGTTTTGTTTTTCATTTGGTACATATATGTTATTTATCAAAGAGTTGTATTTCACAAGATATTGTATAGAAGAGAATTCATAAGAGTAAGTGCAGACTTTCTAGTGCTATTTAATGTGAAGTTGGTATGATCAAGTAATTTTGGTGGGTTAGGGTATAGTCCATGCTTTTTAATATCTATCTGTAAACTTGCTGATGCCAGTGGGACTGATATTCAACCATTCAACAGATATGTGATGGAAGAAAGACAAGAAAAGCAACTTCCATTTTGTGTTTAGAAACTCCTGTCATCTGCCACTGGCAGGAACACAAATGTAACACAATCTTTAGATACTGCTGGAATATATTTCATCTATCTATCTATCTATCTATCTATCTATCTATCTATCTATCTATCTATCTATCTATCTATCTATTCATCTGTTATCTATCCATTTAATAATTATCTATCCATCAATCTATCACCTAGTTATCTCGCTATCTTATCTACCCATACAGTGTCTATCTATTCATCTATGTATGTATGTATGTATCGTCTATCTATCTATCATTAATCCATCTATATATTGATTATATTTCCATCTATCCATCCATTTTCAGTCTGTCCATCCATTCATCCATTCATCCATCATCAAGCTATTTATCTATCTATTCATTATGCACCCATCTATCTATACATCCATCTGTAAACTATCTATCCACCCATTATCTATTAATAAATCCAACTATATATTGATATATCCATCCATCATCTACCTATCTTTCCATACATTGTCTATCCATTATTTTTCTATCCCTCTATCCATCTGTATATCCATTCATCTATCATCTATTTGCCCATTTATTATCTATCCATCCATTATCTAACATCTATTTCAATCTATACATAAATATATACACATATGTGCATATAAAGATTTATGGATGTGTGTATATGTGTATGTATGTTTGAAGAGAAACAGAGACAAATAGGCGTACAGTATGGCATAGTGAATTAAAAATTGACTTAAAAGCTAGGAAGACATGAGTTTGAATTAAGTCTCTGACCCATATTGACTGTTGAATGTTGAATGAAACACTCTACTTAACTACATTCTCAACAGCTTTCTTAAACCATTAGAAGCACAGAAGGCACTAGCTGATTTGATAGGGGGCATTTCCTGATAGAAAAGTTCTTTATACCCATGAAATCTCAATTTCAGACCCTAACTCTAGCACATAGCACAATGCCTGGAAATTTATCAGATTGTTTAGAAATGCTTATTGAACTTAATAGAATTGTTTAACCCTTTGCATATGAAATTATTATCAGGGATATATGCACATGCATTCATATACACATATACTACACAAGGTGTCCCTAAAGTCTTAGTGCAGATTTAACTTTTACTAGCTTAAAATTGCATTAATACTTTTGGATGCCCTATATACATATATACATGTATGTATCTATATCTAAATTACGCATTTAATCATACAATTTGAGAGTCAGAGGCAACCTGGATGCTAATTGTCTAAACTTCCTAATCTTCATGGGCTCTTTAACCTGAATTCAGATTGATTCCTCATAGTTCCCATTTTCTACTTCATCTTAGTGAAAGAAAAAAAAAAAACAGGGCAAGGATGCCAATACTAGAGCAAACTGGAGTAAGAATACTAAAAAGTGTTCCCATACTTAAATGGAGCAATAAGGAATTTGTGTCCAGCTCATTATTGGGATTTGTCTGGAGATCCATTGACTGAGTAAAAGGGGAAAGAATAAAGGTAATATGAAAACCACTGGGCTTTCCAAGTAGTCTTTTCTTTTGTTTTTGAGGTTCTAGACTAGTGCACATATTGTTTATCTTCTCCCCACTTTTCTCTACCTATATCAGAGTTTATCTTGATTTCATGGTGTCCATAAAATTATATAAGGAAAAGAATTAGTCTTATTTTCTCTAACCATGAATTAAAATTTTGCATATTTTAAAAAAATATTTGAAAGCATTATTTTGAGAAAGTTTGTTGGTTTGATCAGATACTGTCAAAGGAGACATACAAAAGGTGAAGAACTTTCAGCCTATGTAGATCTTAATTATAAATCAAATGTCAGCTCAAGTTCTTCTAAGAAGCCTTCCTTTCACATCTCCTGCTTGCTCTTGAGCACCCTTTCCCATTGATTTTTCCCCATTGAATTCATCAGATATTTCCTTATATTGCTAGATTATCTACTCTTCTGTTCTCTGTCTCTCCCTCTCCCTCCTCCCCACGCCCCTCTCTTCCCCTAGACTCCACTAGACCAAGATCCTTGAAGTCAGGGACAAGTCCTTATAGAAAGTTCATAGGATGTATGTACTGTAAACTGGAAGGAACCTTAAAGGCCTTTAGTCCAATTCCCTACATTTTACAGATAAGGAAAATGAGTTGTAGGGCAGCTAAGTGATTTATCACAGAGGCAAAGTAAAGTTAAATAATTTACCCAAAATAATAGGACCATGAATACAGAGCTAGAAAAGACCTCAGAGACCATCTAGGACAAACTTTTGCTTTTATAGATGAGTAAACTGAGTCCCAGGGTAATTAAATGATTTACCTAATTTCACACAGGTAAATCACATAGGAAATTAGGTGATTTACTTAAGGTCATAGGATCAGAAATCTACAACTAGAAGGGACCTTTCCATTCCCCTTCCTCATTTTATAGATGAAGGTGAGAAAGTTAAGTGACTTGATGAAGATCACAAAGTTGGGTTGGATTTGAACTCATGTACTCTAATAGTAGAGTATGACATGTATCTAATGTATATTAGATATATAGATTTTATATCTACTATTTTGTTGCTTCTGCTGTGCAGAGCTAAGAAACAACCATTTGTTGATTGATGATGGTATATTTCAATATATTCTAGAGAAATGTCATACTGGTGAAAGTGTTAGTAGCATATCTAGGCTTCATGCTAAAAGACTTAGTGAATATAATTTTAAGACCTAATTACAATTCTATGCCTCTCTTCCTTCCTTCCCTTCCTTTTGTTATACATTGGTTTCAGGTAAAGTTATAGGCTGAAATCCTTTGTGACTATCTTGCTACCTTAGAAAACTAATGCTGGCAGAAATCATGCAAATCTTTGGAACTAGCAACAAGCACAGTAATCATAACTGACATTTATATAACACTTGAGGGTTTACAAAGCACTTTCCATATACAATCTTGTTGGATCTCTCATTACTCTGATGGCATTGTCTCCATGACAACAAGACAAGAAAGAGTTAAAAAGTGAAAAATCCAGCCTTAAGACTTTATCTTCATCATATCAGAAAATCAATCTGATTGTACAAAAGTCAAATCAAGCCCCACCATATTTCATATTGCTTGCCTTCCTGAACTTTATGCTTCAACCCAAATGTACTACTAGTTATTCCATGGACATGTCACATATTCTCTCTTCCCTGTTTTATTCATGCCTTCATTAACATCTGGAATGCCCTTTCTATTGCTTTATCTTTTTTTCCATTTTTGGATATGTCTTATTTTTATAGCACTCTCATTTCCATATTTATCCTTTCCCCTCACCTATAGAAAAATGTAAAGAGAAAGAACAGTAAAATTATGATATCAACCATCTAACAACATATGCAGTGACCAACACTTATCCCAACTCATGCCACTTCGAATAATTTCTTCATTACTTTTATTTTTTAAAACACAACCCTTCTCCAAGAACTCTCTGACATGCCCTGTTCTCAACAAAAACTTTCCCACATTGTTCCTCAATTTCCTCTGTCTTCATATTTGTTTTATGCACTTATTCTAATTTGTATTTGAATTTTATTTATATGCTATTTTCCCCTTACAGATCTTATTTCCCCTCATAGAACTCACATCTTAGAAGCAATTCCTTCTATTTCAAGAACATGAAGACTCACCAAGGAAGGGCTACAACAACCATGAAGGTGGTGGAAGCAGGAGCTGTGGAACACTTAGAACTTGGTTAGACATTGAAGAAATCAAGGTCATCTACAGCTTCCCAAGCCATCACCAGTCATCTTGACTTCTGTCATGTCACTGGAGTTCAATGACTCTAGAAGAAGAGAATGATGCCAATGATTTTGTGCACCTCTACCTCACTTAAATCTATTTTGTGTGAGAGTCAAAAGGCATCACCAGTGATATTGTTTTGCTCCTCTTTGATCATTAAGGACACCAACCAACCAATCAATCATCCCCTTATACAATTTTAAGCTTCATAAGTGTTGGGACTTTATCATATTCATCTTTGTATCCCCCTAAGATCTAGCAATGTTTTGCTCATATTAAACATTTAACAATAATAAAATTTAAGAATACAAATTTGACAACAGAAATAATAATAATAAACATCTCTTTTCATCAGCATCAAACTGATTTTTTAAGCATTCATTTTAAGGGAATTGAAACAACCAGGAATTGTATTGTCTTATAAATCTCTGAAAAGTTTAATGTCTAAGAATTGTTTTCCTCTTTAAAATAATACAATTATGTGTAAATTCAATGTATATATTTCAAATATCTTTATCTCCTTTCTCTGTTAAAGACAAAATGGATTTTGGAAATATACTGCTTTGGGCTATATTTTAAATTTAGCTACTGATTATATAATATCTCATATCTTCCCTTTAAAAAAAATCCTTTTTATCATGAACTTGACAAGCATCACCCAACAGGAATATTTGTTTATACAAAGAACAGAAAAAGAGGATTATATGTGAAATTGTGAAAATTTATCAGTACAGCTTGCTTTTGTAAATATCTATTAAATTTTACATGATAGTTACTGCATGTCTCTCTCCCCTTTTAAACTTCCTTTTGTTCTCTTCTGTGTATTTTAAAAATATTTCATTGATTTTTTTTCTTTTTCTTTGGATTATTATCACTATTCTTATTTCTTCTTTATAACTCTACTCAATTCCCACTCTGTTCCCTCCACCAAATAAAAGCTCCTTCTTGTGAGAAAAAAAAATACAGTTAGATAAAACAAATTCACAAACTGGCTGGGTCAGAAGATGAATTCTGCCCCTGTGGCCCATCCCTTCTCTGCCAAGAGATGGGAAACATTTATTCTCAATGTTCTAGAGTTGTGTTCCATGGCAGGATCTTTTAAAAACTGTTTTCTTGTGAGAGATTATTGCTGTACCCAATACTGATTGTTTTTCTCAACTCAATTCACTATGTATCAGTTCATAGAAGTCCTCACAGGTTTCTCTGAATCTGTTCTTTTCATTATTTCTTAGAGAGTCATACCATTTCATTCCATTCACATACTATAATTTGCTTAGTCATCTCATATTTGATTGCATGTCTCCTTACTTTCCAATCTTTTGCTACAATAAAAATTTTTATTTTTATTTATTTTTTTAATTTATGTATTTACATTTATTTATTTTATTTATTTTTACCCATGAGGTTTTTCCCACTTTCTGAGATCTCTGTATATACCTAGTTAGGTTTTGCCAAGTCAAATGAAATGATGATGGTGATATTGATGATTATTTATATAGCACTTTAAGATATGAAATGATTCATATATGTTACTGTATTTGATCTTCATAATAACCCCTTCCTTCCTTCCTTCCTTCCTTCCTTCCTTCCTTCCTTCCTTCCTTCGTTCCTTCCTTCCTTCCTTCCTTCCTTCCTTCCTTCCTTCCTTCCTTCCTTCCTTCCTTCCTTCCTTCCTTCCTTCCATTCTCTCCCTCACCCCCATACTAAAGATTTATATAGTAACAATTCAGCTGTACAACAGCAAATGGATACCATGGATGATTGTGACCATTTTCCAGGCCATATCCCAACCTAAATATCTCCTTTGATATCTGAGAAGGCAGACTGCTTGGATTAGATTCCTTCCCTGACAGTCTGGAGCAGGACCTGTCTAATAGGTCCTTCTAATGAGACTTTTAAGAGGTCTAACATGGCCCATTTGTTCTCTTGGGTGCTTTTTCCTGTGTTCCCATTTTTCTTACAATTCTAAACAGTATTTCATGAAAAGCATTCCAGCAAGGAGTCACTGGGTTCAAGTCCTACATCTGCTATTTACTATCTGGAAGACCTTGGGCAGTTGACTTCATTTTTATGGGCCTCAATTTCCCCATCTGTAAAATGAGGGTAGAGTTGAATCAAATGGCCTTTGAGTTCTTTCTAAATGATGAACTACAAAAATATTTGAGATTTCAGAATTTAACAATAATTATTGATATTTTTTCAAAGTAATTCCAGCAAAAACGTATCAGGAAGGTCCAGGCCAAGAAGAGAAATATTCCCTGAAATGAAGGCTAAATCAGTCCCTAATAAATGAGAGATAAAAAATGTCAAGGTTCAATTCATTTCCAAAGTAATAAAGTACAGGTGATTAGGACCAGATTTGTGATTTTTATTGGCATAACAAATCCTTGGGGGAGGAAATTCCTTCTATCAGTGCCTGTTGACACCCTCTGCAACTTCTGTTCTTAGAGCACTTAACATAAAGGGTAGCAGAGTCATTATGTGTCAGAAGTATGACTCCCAGGTCTTTCCTGGCTCAGAGATTGTCTCCCTATTACATCATAGGGTCTGCCATATACAATTATATAGGGCATCTCAAAAGTTTTAGGGAAGTTTTAAGTCATCAAAACTTAAAACTGCTCTAAGACTTTTGGAACACTGTCTATAATAGCTTAATGGCTGGAACTTTGAGAGTTAAATTCCCAAGAACTCCTTCTACCTGCACATCTTCTATAAGAGACCTAGAAGTTGAGATTTGCCCAGGTTCATAGTATGTGTCAGAGGTAGAACTTGGATTCAGTTCCTGGTGTCTTTGAGCTTAGTACTTTTATGTTCCATCTAGTTACAATTATTACATAAACAGAAGACATTGGGCATGATGATCTAGGGAGTTTAACCCAAAAGATATCTCCTACCTCTAAAATGAAGGGCAGAAGGAAGATTTTCTTAGGCATTAATTAGCTTTATTATTGATTATGGTGATGGACTTTCTGACTGGCAAAGCTGTTACTATACTCCTTAAAATACCTTATATAAAAACAAATTGTGTTACCTAATACAGGTCACACCTCTTTGGTAACTGTCCCGTCATGAGTTATTTCCACCAGGACAGGCTTCTCAAACATTCTCTATTAAAAAAAAAAGTTGTGAAAAAGGAGAACCCTTAACAATCAATCCAAATAATGGGCACCATTCATCCCACAGGGTTACTCCATGTCTCTGGTGTCATGGGAACTTCACTAGAGGGACCCTAGACTTTCTGCACACTTAACTACAAAGCTCATGGACCCAGGTTATTCCCAGAGAGTTGAGCGGGTTACAATACAACAATCATTTCATTATTTAATAGAATGTTGTATAATGAGTAAAAAAAGAAGCTTTAAAATAAGTTTTCCTCAACTTCACTTAATTTTTTTCAATGCTTTCTCTTAAGGGAGACACAGTCCTCAGTCTCAGATAATAACAGCAGTGATAACACAAACTTCAAAGCAGAAACATTTTGGAGAGCGATCTTGTAGGGTAGGTGGAAGTATGAGGGTCTCAGAGGCAATATGGATTGGAATTCTGCCTCTGATATTCACCACTGGGGCAACCATGAGCTCATCTCTATTAGGAAAAGGGTAAAACTACCTGGTGGTGACAGCATGGCATAGTTAGTGTTTAGAAATCAGGCTTTCAAGTCAGGAAATATCTGACTGTGAGTACTGCATTGGACACATTCTAACAATGTGACACTGGCCAACCACTCAGCACTCCCAGATAACTAAGATTATAAGTTGCAAAGCAGATGATGATCTATTTTAGTTACTTACAGATTATTCCCAATACCAATGGAATCTAAGAATATATTCTTGGGAACTGGTGCTTAATTCAGGAATTGAGTTTTCCAAATGACTTTCAATCCCTAAATTCTTTCCATTACCATATCCAATGCAATTTAAAATACTTTCTAAGAACTGATTCCAAGGCATTTTGAACTTCTAGTCACTTCCCATTAAAAGTCTATGACGGTTCCCTGATTTTCATTTTTTCCCCCTGAAACAACAGAGAAAACTTACCACTTGCAGATCTCACCCATTTATGGTATATTTGGAAAGTGGCATCATTTTCAGGGGTTCCCTGACTCCTGAGGAAGTCTGACATATCCCAATAAAGGGCACTTTAACAGTGACTGAATAGTTGCAATAGTTTTCCAATGTCAAGGAAGTGAGCAATAAATTAATTTAATCCAACCCTAGAAAGTACTAGGTTCTAAAAAGAGTCAGAAAGTGATGCATTTAAACAGATTATCAACAACTTAAAAGTACTGACCTTGAACCAGGCTCTTCCACAGTAACTTCTACTGACTACTATTCAGTCTGACACTGGCCATCTCTGAAAGCTGGTACAATTGCTACTTTAGGATTCACTTCCCATTTCATTCCTTGTGGTGAACCTTAAGTGAAGAGATGGAGTAATTTATTAACTACATTAGGAAACCACTTGGGAAATCCTCCAGTCTCACTCCTTTACTTACCAATCACAGGATCATGAAGTCAGGGCAGAAAAAGACCTCAAGGGCCATCTTGTCCCATCTTTTCATTTTGTTACTAGGAAAACTGAGTCTCAGAGCAATCAAATAGCTTGTCTGAAGTCATACAAGTAATGAATAATAGGTCCAGGATTCACATTCAGTTCTGGTGATGTTGATATTCCAAATAGAATGTTCTCTCCCATATACCACACTGCCTTGGAAAAAGAACATTGCTTTCATGTTCTTTTTATCCAGTATTTTAAATGAGACATTTAGTTTCTGGAAAGTATTATCTTACAATTTTGAATTTAGTTGTTGAAGATAGGTGAATAGATTCAGAGATAGATGAAGATAGATAACTGATATAGGAAGAGATAAAAATTAGAGAGATAAAAGATAAATATAAACAGAGATAGATGGAAATGGGGATAGGTAGATAGATGGATAGATACATGCATATAAAGATACAGAGATAGAGATAGATAGAAGGATATTTTGATACAGGGAGATATATATTCATGTATTGATTGATGGATAGATAGATACAAAGATACAGAAAGAGTTGGATGTTAATAAAGAAAGATAGATGGGTGGATAGACAGATAGATAGACATAGAAAGATAGATAGACAGACAGATATACAGACAGACAAATAGAAAAATAAACAGACAGACAGATAGATGGATATATAGATATATAGATGATAGATAAATAGATAAATAGATAGGAAGAAAGATAATTTACAAACCACTTAATATGTGTCAAACATTGTGCTAAGCCGGGTGAAAAGAATTCAGGACCTGCTTCATTCATCAATATTAGAAATGAGAAACAGAATTTAGTCTTCCAGGGCAACCTAAACATGAACGAAGAATTTCACATACTCAACAAGTGATCATCTAACTTTTGTTTGAGAGTCTCTAATGGAGGAATGCTCATTACCACCCCCTCTCCACTTAAAAGCATTCTTTACTTTGACTTTTGGATTTCTCTAATAATTAGGGAGTTTCCCCTTACATACATCCTTAAGGTTCCTCCTTTTCACTTCTACTCAGGACTCCTAATCCTGCTCTCTTAGACGAAATGACTCCAAATCCTTTTTCAAGTGATAGCCTTTCAAATACTTTTTATCATGTTCCCTTCCTCTGCCTTCCCTTTTACAAATCAACTATATAAAGTTCTTCCAACCAATTATCATGTAGTAGGAACTAAAATCCCTTAGTTACTATCCTGATAGTCATCAGAAAATCAATATCCTTTCTAAAGTGGGTTGACCAGAACTAAACAGACTAACATTGTCTGACTATGGCAAAGCACATTGGCATGATCACTTCCTTATTGCTGGGTGTTATATTTCTTTTAGTGAATTATATTGGAATCCTTGGCTACCAGAAGACACAGTTACTTCATATAGGGTTTATAGTCCACTAATAGCACTAGATCTTTTTGGTATAGAAACAACCTTAACTAATTGTCTCTATTTGATCTGTGGCATGCAAAATGCATGTACTGTATATGGCTATCCATGTCCTGACCTCTACCACTTGACTTCCTTGGCATCCTTCAAGACTCAACTAATGGCTTACCTTCTTCAGCCTATTGCTTCTTCTTAGTCTTCATGCCTTTCTCTGTAATTGCACTGACTTTATTCTGTATAGATCATGTTTGTAAAGAGATATTTATATGTTGTGTCCTTCATAGATTATGAATTCCCTGAGAACAGGAATTGACTTTTTGTCTTTTTTTTGAATCCCCAAGGCTTAGCATGGGAGTTTACACAAAGTAAGCACTTAATAAATGTGTGTTGAAATAGTATATACAACTATGAGTCAATCAGATTGTATCTATAATCATCAGTTGTATCTTTATAGTGAGAAATAAAAAGTGAAAAATTCAACCCATCAAGAGTCAGATTTTTTTTTTTACTTTCAATGGACTTTTCTGAAAAAATAAAAATTTTAAACTCTTATCTTCTTTCTTAGTATCAATTCTAAGACAGAAGAGCTGTAAGCGCTAGGCAATCAGGGTTAAGCTACTTGCCTAGGTTACACAGTTGGGAAGAATCTGAGTTAAGATTTGAACCCAGGTCCTCTCAACTGTAGACCTGGTGCTCTATATACACTGTGATACCTATCTGCTCCCCCAATGACTGGTTCTTAACACTCTTGCTTCATTTCTTTTTTTTTATTTAAAAATATTTATTTTTTCCTTAATTACATCTAAAACCAACTTTTAACCCTAATATTTTTGTATTATTGTTTTCATATCCATAGTATTTAGTATAGGAGTTGATATATAGTAGGAACTTAGCTAATACTTGTTGATCAATTATCTGTTCTTTTAAAATGTTAAGTCAATTCCAATATAGTCACTAAATGAAGAAAGCATCTCAGAAAATAACTAGGTGGCTCAGTAGTTACTTGCCTAGGTTACACAGCTGGGAAGAATCTGAGTTCAGATTTGAACTCAGGTCCTCCCAACTGAGAGCCAGGCCTAGAGATGGGAGATTCTAGGTTCAAATGTGGCTTCAGACACTTCCTTAGCTATGTGATTGTGGGCGAGCCATTTAACTCCCATTGTCTACTTCTGCCTTAGAACCAATTCAGAATATTGGTTCTATGATGGAAGAAAAAGGTAGAAAGAAAGAAAGAAAGAAAGAAAGAAAGAAAGAAAGAAAGAAAGAAAGAAAGAAAGAAAGAAAGAAAGAAAGAAAGAAAGAAAGAAAGAAAGAAAGAAAGAAAGAAAGAAAGAAAGAAAGAAAGAAAGAAAGAAAGAAAGAAAGAAAGAAAGAAAGAAAGAAAGAAAGAAAGAAAGAAAGAAAGAAAGAAAGAAAGAAAGAAAGAAAGACAGACAGACATACAAAATCCAGGCCTTTGAGTGTGGTTATTACTACCTAGGATGATAATTCTTCAAACTAAATAGCAACAGTTATATAACTTTGACTTGAGAGAGGACTTGGAGCACTCCAAATATCCTTACCATCACTTCAGCTATCCAAACACTTTCAATTGGATTTCCTTCACATAGTACAAGTGTTCCCAAATCTGTTGGGAGATAGAGGAGATTTATCTCATAGAGCCCAAGGACACTGAATACAATTATGCTGTCTCTTGAGGAAGGACAAGAGGGGAGATAGCTTCCTCCCTCTTCCTGTGGTCTTCAAATCTCTGAAATCTGGATTTTGTTGTCTTTGAACCCCAAAGGGATGCATTTAGGCAGCAACAATGGACAGGGGCAAAGTCATTCTCAGAAAATTGCAGATAATTGTCCAGAAGATACTCTTAATATATACTATAAAATGTAGCCTTGAGATTTCCACTTCACACAAATGTTGAATTCTATATAAAAGCAGAAAGGAAATAGGGCTATCGCTAAAATGTTGTCTTGGATAAAGGGGATGGTAAGAGTTTCCTCCATCTCCAAAATAAGGTGTGAAGAAATTCCTTAAGGGTTATTAATAGCTAGCATTTATATAGCACTTCAAGGTTTACAAAGTATTATACATATTTTCTTTTAATAGTCACAGCAATCATATGAGTTAGATGCTATTATATTTCCCCATTTGATAGATGAGGCAACTGAAGCCTATAAAGGTTAAGTGATTTGTTCAGGATCACACATCCAATAAGGGTTTGGGTAGGATCTAAACTCAGACACCAAATTTAGCACTATCTCTGTGTAAAGTGGCAGCCTTAATTAATTTAAGGTGATAATAAAATCTTGGTCATTGAATGAAAGCAAGTGATATCATACAGGAAAGAACCAATGATTTGATTGAATCAATCATGTCCTTGGATATATATATGTGCCTGTGGACAAATATAGTGTGTATATAGTAGGTATATATGTGTATATATATATAGAGAGAGAGAAAGAGAGAGACATATGTATACATATATGTTTATTTCTATATGTATATAAGTGATTTTATATCTCCATTATTATGTAAATATATTTATGTCCATTATATATTATATATGTTATCTCCAATATATCTCCATTATTATATAAATATATTAATCTCTATTATATATTATCTACAATATATATCTCCATTATTATGTAAATATATATTTTATATCCATTGTATATTATATATTATCTCCACTATATCTCCATTATTATATAAATATTGATTTTATATCCATTGTATATTTTATAATATCCCCAACATATCTCCATTATTATGTAAATATATATTTTATATCCATTGTATATTTTATAATATCTCCAATATATCTCCATTATTACATAAATATATATATTTTATATCCATTGTATATTATATATTATCTCCACTATATCTCCATTATTATATAAATATTGATTTTATATCCATTGTATATTTTATAATATCTCCAATATATCTCAATTATTATGTAAATATATATTTTATATCTATGGTATATTATATAATATCTCCAATATATCTCCATTATTATAAATATATATTTTATATCCATTGTATATTATATTATTATCTCTACTATATCTCCATTATTATATAAATATTGATTTTATATCCATTGTATATTATATAATATCTCCAATATATCTCCATTATTATGTAAATATATACATACACACATCTGATGTGTGTGTGTGTGTGTGTGTGTGTGTGTGTGTGTGTGCGTGTGTGTGTATTTAAAAACAAGAGTTCCAGAAGTTAGAAAAAGCCAAAGCAGGAGTTGGCAGTCAAGGACATTCACCAAGAAGTGCTGCTTCCCCAGAAAAGGACATCTCACTTAGTAGTTATCACATCATTTTGAAACAAAGTTGAGAGATTAGAGGAACATGTTCCAAACAGATATAAATGCAGAGAGAAGCCAACTTCCAGAACTCAAGAGAGGAACCAACTTCCAGACGCAGCATCCCCGACACCAGAGGAGAGAGCTTTCTATGGACTCAAGAGAGAGCTGAACTTGGAAATCTAGAGCTGATCTTCAACAAGAATCCTATGGTAGAGAAAGTACTTCCAGGTCCTATAGTTCTAGGTGATGAGTTGCCCTAACACACAAGCTCACTCTTCCTCTAAATGTATATATTTATACAAGAGTGTGCTCCATTTTTAACTGGTGAGAAAGGCAGTTTTATAGCAGTTTTTTTTTTTACATTGCCACCTTTGCTGAGCAAACATGGTGCCCCCCCCCCCCCACACACACATACATATATATATATCCATGATATATAAATTCTATCTACTATCTGGTTATTAATGGGAAGCACACTGGTAGAGACCTAGAAATTATGGTGTTAGGAGTATAGACCTACCCCTGTACCCTAGAAGCTAAGGGAGCAGCCTCTCTCTCTCTGGAGGACCTAACCCACCTGTGTGAGTATAAATCGGGACAGAAGAGAGCATTATATTTGCAATATTTCTCCAATCTCAATTTCAATATCCCTTTGCAAATTTTAAGCTGAAATATCTTACACAATGTTTTCTTTTCCATTTGCTTTCTTCTGTAAAAAATTCCTTCTCCCTTAAAAAAAAGTCAAGAAAAGAAGTGAATCCTGCTGCGTCGGAGGCACTTAGATATTTTAACTATGTTATCAGTCGCCCGGGTCTTTCATGGACTTGATGAAAAGGACAGGGTGTCTATCATGTGACTTTTCTAAAATGCCCCACTCCTTATCTTTCCTGGAGCTTGATAGCATGTGGCAGACAGGAGGGCACCAGGAGATTGCTGCTAAGTTCCTCCCCATACATTGAACACATTGTAAGAGAAAGTGGGAGAAGTCTGGCATTAAGTGCCAGTCCCTTGCCACTCTATCAGATAACAGTCAACATGAAATAGAGGAGCGAGATGATCTTTAGGGTGCCTTACAGCTCTCAAATTCTTTGTTTCCATGTTGATTTATCCTCTGCCTTAAAAAATGTAATCAGTAGCATATGGTGACCTCAAAGATGTGAATCAGAGGAAAACTTGTGATTCCATGCTTTGGAGAACGAGAACTAAAATTGGGTTGAATCAGGAGGAAGCCTGTACCAAATGAAATGATCCGTAACACATTATCCTTTGTGTTGAGGTACAGCTTCTGAGATATCAAGAATAGCTCTCCCCCCAAAAAATCTTAGTCGTGAGAGATTACATTGAGAAAGGAGTAAAAGGACTCCCAGACTCATAGAGCTGGAGTTGGTAGAGACTTCAAAGGCCATTTTGCCCAACCTCCTCATTTTACATAAGAGACACTAAAGTAGAGGTTGGGTAAGTGACTTACCCAAGGTCATACAGAGAGTGTAAGATTTGGGTTTTGAACTCAAGTCTCCTAACTAGAGCCAATGTTTTTTTCCTATTGCAACAAGGATGGTCAGAAATCCAGTTATGAATATGGTTGCAGAATAGAATTAATCTGTATTTTTTTATTCTAACTCATTCAATGACAAATTGTCCTCCAAGTCCTTTGGCTCTGTAAGAGGTTAAAAATAATATAAGTAATTGAACATAAAACACATCAATACTTAATATTTTGCCTTTATATAGTTAGATATAATCAAGTCAAGTGAATAAGCATTGATTAAGCAATCTACATACTAATTACCGTGCTAATGCTGGGGATCCAAAGAAAGAAAAGCATAGTCCCTGCCCTCAAGAAGCCTCCATTCTAGTGGGAAAGATGATGTATAAACAACTAGATACATATAAGATATTTGTGGAAGAAATAGTTATTAAGCACTTACTATATGCCAGATATGGGGATAAGCCCTTTATCAAATTATTTCCTTTTATATACAGAAGAAGAGAAAGGTAAAATCAGGTATTTTGTTTGTTGTTAAATCATGTCTGACTCTTGGTGACTCCACTTGGGACACTTGGGTGTTTTCTGGACAAGAAACTGAAGTGGTTTACCACTTATTTCTCCAGCTCATTTTAATATTGAGGAAAATGAGGCATACTGGGTTAGGTAATTTTTATGGGTCACACAGCTAATAAATGTCTTAGGCTAGATTTGAACTTAAAAAAAAAAAATAGATGAGTCTTCTTGACTCCAGGGTCAGCACTATGATGCCACCTAGGCAATTTCAGCTGGAAGTAGCAGAAAATCTTGTGTATTAGGTAGCATCTGTGAGAATTAAAATTAATATACAATAACTCAAGTATTATATTTATAAAGTTTATTAAAATAAAAACTAGAGTTAAAAAGGAGCTAACTAACTCAAGCTGCGATCTGGAGAAAGAAGAAACAGAGGGAGGAGTCACAGAAAGTTATAAACAATAAGGCAAACACTCATGTAAATGAAGGGGAAAAGGATTCTTGGGACAAGAAAAGATTTCTGGGAGATGGAGTCCAAATTTTTCTAATTATACAATTTGAGCTGAGCTTTGAAGGAAACTAAAGATTCTAAGAGCTAAGATGGGGGAGAGGTTTTTTTTAGGGGGTGGAGAGACAGAATTCTAGGCATGGAGGACAGTCAGTTTGGAGAAGGTTTGGAGAAGAGAGACAGAATGACAGGAACACCAAGGAGGTCAGTATAGCTGGGTCATATGGTACCTGGAGAGGAATACAATTTCAGAAGTGTGGAAAGATAGGAAAGGGCTAATTTTGAAGAGAGCTTTAAATACTACTAAACAGATCATGGAGACAATAGGTTGCCACTGGAGCTCCTTGAATACAAATAGGGCAGCATTGTAAGACCTGCACTTTCAAAAAATCATGAGAGCTGATGGAGGATACATTAGAGACCACTGAGTCCAACTTTCATTTCCCAGATGAGGAAATTGAAAAGCAATGAAAAGGAGGTTAAGTGACTGGTCCAAGGCTATAAGTAACTAGCAGAAAAACTGGGATTCAACCTCTTGTCCCATGACTCCAAGTTTTGTAGGAAAGTTCAGAGCCCTTTCTACCATATCACAGGACCTACTGTGATTCTGCCTCTCTTTCACTTCTTAATCTTCTTTGTATCCATATTCCAACCATGTCTGTCTGAGTACACCCTTGGACTACCTTGGACCCTCTCTTTTGCTCTCTTCACATTTTAATCTCTTACTAATTTCATCAGTTTTTTTTTGTTGTTGTTGTTTTGGTGTCATCTCTCTGCATATTGACTTCTGAATCTAGTCTTCCTGTTTCTCCCTGTCTTCAGTCCTACATGTCTGTTGGATATCCCCAACTAGATATTCTATAGATATCTAAAACTCAATAAGGATTTATTCTCCTCCACATCAAAATCCATCACTCTACCTAATGATTCCTTTTCTGTTTAGGGTATTAGGATTCTTCTAATCACTCAAATTTACAACTTCAGAGTTGTTCCTGACCATTAACTCTCACCCACAACATCTTCCCAATACCATATCCAATCATTTGCCTTATCTTGTCAATTCTACCTCCATATCCCATATGCATCTTCTCTCCTTTCCCATCATCCCAGTTTAGGATTTTATCACCTTTCATTTGGAATATTGCCATAGCATTCTTTTTGGTCTCCTAACCTCCAATGTTTCTCTATTCTCCTATCCATCCTATACACAGCCACCAAATTGATATTCTAAAAGCTCAGGTCTGGCCATGGTTGAACTCAGATCTTCTTGACTCCTAAAGGCAGGAAGACTCATTTTCATGAGTTCTAATCCAACCTCAGATACTTTCTAGTTATGTGACCTTGGGCAAGTCACTACTTTATTTGCCTCACTTTCCATATCAAAGGAGCCAGAGAAGGAATTGGCAAACCTCTCCAGTATCTTTGCCAAGAAAACCCCAAATGAGCTCACAAAGAATAAGATACTACTGAAATGACTGAACACAACAAGACAAAGAAGCAATGGGATATGTTGGAAAGAGCCCTGGATTTTTGGGTTCAGGATCTATGTTAAAAATGTTATCTTTTCTGCTTACTACTTTAGAGACCTTGGGAACATTACCTTCCCCCCAAAACACACACACATACACACACACACACACACACACACACACACAACACTATCTTTTATTTTTTTAAAACCCTTACCTTCCATCTTAGAATCAATAGTGGGTATTGGTTCTAAGGCAGAAGAATGGTAAGGGCTAGGCAATGGGGGTTAAGTGACTCACCCAGGGTCACATAGCTGGGAAGTGTCTGAGGTCAGATTTGAACCTAGGACCTCCCATCTCTAGGCCTGGCTTCCAATCCAAGGAGCTACCCAGATGCCTCCCTACCCACTACCTTTTGGACCTTCATTTTGTTCATTTGCAAAATAAAGAACTTGGGATAGATGATTCATAGGGTCCTTTCCAGATCTAAAATCCTCTGAATCTTATAAAATGTTTAGGTTTTTTTTCCCCCTTTGTTTCCAATAATGCTGTTAATAAACACATATATCAGCATTTTTGTCCCATCCAAGTTCATAGCTTCTCTCCTTTGTTGCTTATGTACATTTGGAAAATAGAATCCCATTGCCAAATACCTGTCTCCTAGAAATTACATTACGGCTTTTAGGAAAATGTGATCAATTATTTTAATAGTTCAAGAAGAAGGCTGATGAGAAGGGGCAAGCGAATTTCTACATTCTCTCTCCTCCTCTTTTTGCTTCTAGACATTCTGACTGTACAATTATCCTGTCTAATTGAGCAGTCGTGTTTCTTTTCATTAAACAATCATGTGCCTTCGTTTTATTAGGTCTAAAAGTATATCTTTGGGTTTGAGTGGGATGGGGAGTGGCATGGAGTCCAGATCTGTGATTGCATCAATGGTGTCAACCATAGATTAGGAAGCTTCCCTGCACATCTATCTCTATAGAGAGCTGCCTAGAACTCTAAGAGGGTAGGTGACTGCCTAGGGTCACATAGCCAGTATGTGTTAAGAGTTAGGACTTGAATTCAGGTCTTCTTGTCTCAAAAGACTGGCCATCCAGCATCTCCTGCTTCATGCCTCCTTGCCATACCTTACCTTTTCAAATCAAAATGAATACATGTGTGTTTGTGTATATACATACTTATGTATGCACAAACATAAACATACAGTATCTTCTTTTGATGACTATTGTTTTGCAAAAAACAAAGGACTCACCTATTAGACCTCAATAAATTAAGACATAAAAGAAGCATATGATTTCCTTGGAATCCTCAGACCATTGGGTCTTCCTAAACTCAAAACAAGTTGGTCAGTCTCTGCAGAATCAAGGAAGATAGAGAATTAGTCTATGAGCCTTCATTAAACACCTACTATGTGGTAGGTAGAAGCTATGTGGCACAGTGGACAGAGGGTGGGTCTGGAGTCAAGAAGACTTAGCTTCATGAGTTCAAATTTTGTCTCAGACACTTACCAGTTATGTGATCTTGGGCAAGTCAATTAACCTTGTTTGCCTCAGTTCCTCATTTGTCAAATGAAGTGGAGAAGGAAATGGTAAAATACTCCAGTATCTCTGCTAAAGAAACCCCAAATGGAATCATGAAGAGTTGGACAAGATTGAAATGATTGAGCAACAACAAAAATATGCTGAGTCCTATGCCAAGTTCAGGGAAGAGTAGCTAAGCATTGTGTGTGTGACAAGAGAAATGCTTTTCCAAGGAACAGAACTTTTGGAGTAAGGGGAGTATTACAAGCCTTTTTCATGTGTTCCTTTTCCTTGGGTTAACCCAAGGTAAAGGTGAATACAAAAGTTCTGTGCTGGATGATGATAACTCATATTTATGTAATAATTTAGTTTTTAAAGTATTTGGTTCATCTGTTCTGAGAGGTAAATACTACAGGTATTATCTCCATTTTACAGATGAGGAAACGGTCTAAAAGAGGTGGACTATCCACCAACTAGTGTCAAAATCAGAGCTCAAAGTCACATATTCTGTGTCCATATCCAGTGCCTTTCCCATCACCCATCCTTCTCATTATCCAAAGGAGGAATATATTTTAAAAATCCTTGTTTTATTATTTTTTAAAGCACTTGCTATTCCTGTTCGTACATTAGTAGATTGACTTTCCTCACTTTCATTTAGCCTGGGATACTATCAAAGTAAGTTCGTGATCTCAAGAGGCAGTGAGGTAGAGGGAGTGGAGAATTGACCTCAGAGGGAGGAAAACATGGACAAGGCACCTAACCTCTCAGTCATTAAGTCAGCCAACAAGCATTTATTAAGTGTTTACCACATGCTAAGTGCTCTCAGTGCCCCTAGGCAACTATTAAAGACCACAAATTGCATTGGTATTGATTTTCATTGGGAGAAGGAATATCTTCTTTGGGAATTCCCTAAACCAATGAAATCACAGATCTAAGCAAAAAATAAAGAAGTTCCCTAAACATGTAATGATTACTGTTCATGATCCACAAACCTTCTGAGCAAGAATGTGTAAGAGAGGTTGACAAATTTGAATTTCGTTATGGAACATCCATCCAGTTGGATTGGTCTACCAGTTGAATTGGCCTACCAGATCCTAGCCTCCTTGTCAACATGGGGAGAATGAATTATTGATTGTAAAACTATATAAGGGTGACTCAAGCATTCTTAGAGTCTCTTGATGGTGAAGGATGGGGAGGGAGGACAATTATTTTCCATCTCAGCTATCGTTCCATCACCATCTACAATGCACACTGGGGAAATGGTGAACATCTGGGGTCAGGGACAGTTCAGTATAAAAGCAGAATATGTGCCCAGTTTAATATCCCTAGTTAGTTTCAGGGAAGGAATGTTTAGCTTCTCAAATGACACCCCTACTGGCTTGCTATTTTTGAAAAAAATACTACCACTTATCTCTGCTGAGTTATGGTCATAGACCCCCAAACTAATTTGTCCATAGAATATTTTTAGACTTGAAATGTATTGATGGGGGAAGCTAGATAGCACAGTGGATAAATTGCTAGCCCTGGAGTCAAAGGGTTCAAATCTGATCTCAGACCCTCTTGCTGTTTGATCTTAGGCAAGTCATTTAACCCAATTGCCTAGTCTTTGCCACTCCTTTGTTTTATATCTGATGCTAAGACAGAAAGAGTTTAAAAAAAAGAAAAAAGAAAAATGTGTTGATGAATACTGTTGAGATAATGGAGGCTAAAAAAATTCTGTACTTAATGCTATACTAGACTCTTGAAATATCATTTAAATTTGTTTTGCTAATTTCAATCTCTCCTCTTCAATTCATTTCCTCTACTGATTGATTTTCCCACAAATTGATATTCATAAGACATAGGTTTGATCATGTCACTCCCAATTAAGAAAATCCAGTGGCTCCCTCTTTCCATTAGGATAAAATACAGATTCTATTATTTTACATTTAAAACTCCTTATGACTTGGTTCCAGCCTATATTTTCACATGTATTTCACATATTTATCCCCTCCCATACTCCATGATCCATGAGAACTTGTCTACTTGCGGTCTCTTATACAAGATTATTTTTTATACATCTCTTGCTTCTGTACCATTGACAATACCTGGAAAGCTTTCCTTTTTCTCAGAATCTCTAACTCCTTTTAAAGGCTTAGCTCCGGTTTCACCTATCACAGAGGGTAATAGCTCTTAGCTGTTTAGGTTCTCCCCCTACTCCTTTTAGAATTACTTTGTATTTATTATATTTAGGGAATAGACCTGTGACTTCATTGATAATGGGAAAACCCAGCTATGGAAAATCCCTTTACCAATATAAACATGGATCTTCTCTCCAGCTTAGAGTTTTAGAGAACTCTCCATGGCTCTTTAAGGACCCCAGTCCTTACAGGGCACACTCTCTCATGTTTCATCTTGGTCTCTGGGTAGAGAGGAGACTCAGACTTAAAATAGTTTATGCTTGCTTGTTGTCTCCTCAATTCGATTATGAGCCCTTTTATAGGCAGGGATTGTCTTTTGCCTATATGTATATGTCTAGTGCTTCTTAAGCTCTTATTGACTGACTAACTGACTTACTGACTGAGAGGTTAAGTGATTTTTTTCAGTTAGTATGTGTCAGAATTGGATCTTCCAAACTTCAAGGTTCTAGTTATCTAGTCACTACACATTGCTTCTTGTTACTTTACATATACACTGTACATATTCTTAACTATTTTTTCTCTATATATACTTTGAATTTATTTGTGTAGTTTTGTCCTCTCAGGATTCCAAGGGTAACTGTTAGGGGATTTGGATGTCTCTTCTTTACTGCTATTGGGTTAAGCCCCCACCAGTAGTGTCTTACCATTGTTAACTATCACCCTATCACCAAGTGACTAGTACCTTGTTTCATTTAACCATTAATGTCAATTAGCCTTTTAAAAGGGATATTTACTACACAAATATAGTAAGAATAAAAGTGCATTTTCCTTCTTTTCTAATTGGAGCATATTCTTTCAGTCACTGGGGAGGTTAGGCTCAGATTTTGAACAATTTCTACATAGTATTAATCTCATCAAGTTCAGTTCCAAAGCAGCATCACTGCTGGACAAGACCTCTTTTCAATTATTTTGTGAGAATTAAAATTAATATACAATAACTAAATATTATATATTTTTAAATTTATTAATAATAACTAAAGTAAAGAAAGCGAACTAACCCAATCCTCCCCCCATCCGGAGAGAAGAGAGCACATGGGAGGAGCTACAGAGCTTATAAACAATTATGTGAAGATGTAAACATGCACAAAGGGAAAAGCATTCTGGGTAATGTACTTTTAGGGGTTCAAGATTTTCTAACTATACAATTTTTAGGCCTGGAATAAAAATTACTCCTTGTTCCTCAGGATACTAATGCTTAGATGGCCCTAAAATTGACAATGGACTTGCTTCCCAGATTACTGCATTTTCAGGTTTTTGGACTCCTGGATGGTTTGCTCTCTTGGTTTTTTGAAACTTGCAAGGATATAACATTCAAATGACTCTCCTCTATGTAGAAAAATTGGGACACCAGTACACTGTTGTGGAGTTGTGAACTGATTCAACCATTCTGGTGAGCAATTTGGAACTATACCCAAAGAGCTATAAAACATACCCTTTGACCCAGAAATACTATTATTGGGTCTATATCCCAAAGAGATCAAAGAAAGGAAGAAAGCACTTATTTGTACAAAAAATATTTATAGCAGTTATCTTTGTGGTGGCAAAAAATTGGAAATTGAGAGCTCTACCAATTGGGGAATGACTGCACAAGTTGTGGGATATGATCATAATGATATACTACTGTTCCAAAAGAAATGCTAAACAGGACGGTTTCAGAAAAACCTGGAAAGATGTATATGAACTGATGCAAAGTGAAATGAGCAGAACCAGGAGACCATTATATGCAAAAACAGCAACATGATGGTCAATTGTGAATGACAACTATAATCAGCAATGCAACAAGAAAACTCCAAAGGACTCATGATGAAAAAAAGGTATCCACCACACTGAAGGAATTAATGGAATCTGAATGCAGTTCAAAGAATAACATTTCCATTTTATTTCCTTTATGTTTTTTTCTTATATGTGTGATTTGTGTCTTCACATGATGAATATGGAAATATGTATTGCATGATAGTTCATGTAAGCCAATATCATATTCCTTGGTGTATCAAAAAGAGGAAAGAGTGAGATAATATAGGTCTCAAAATGTCAGAATGTTAAAAATAGTCTTTACACATAACTGGAGAGAAATACAATAAAATATAAGATCTTAGAAAAATCAGTTTGCTCCACCTAAAACGAAAGAACAAATACCAAGGCAAAGAATTGTATGTAGTATTCATAGGACCGTATATTTGACCTGAAGCTTGTCCTCTTACCAGACTGCATACTAGGAAGAAGTCAGATGAAAAGAAATTAAACCAAGAGAAAAGAAAGGGTCAAGGTAAAATCAAACCTTTCAAAGGCACCTTCATTTCTGGTTCTGCAACTATAGACCACTGTTCACTACATGGCTAGCAAACTAGAACCAATCATAGAATGTCTATACATGCTCCAAAGTCTCCATGAGACATTTCCATTACATCTCATCAAAAACTCGCTTGAAGGCAAGCTCCCTAGACTCCTCCAAATGGGATATTTCATCATTGGAAAATTCTGATGCACTCTGCATGACTTTGAAAGGAGTGGGCTCCTTGCTCAGTCCTTCCACTTAGATATGTAGGGATATGTGCCTCCAGTAGAATATAAATGCCTTGGGGGGAACTTGTCCTATAGCTGATTATTTATACATTATCTTTCCCATTAGAATCTCCTTGAGGGCATGAATGAATCTTGCCTTTCTTGGTACTCCTAGCACTTAACTTGGTTCATAGTATGTAAATGCCTGTTGATTGATTGATTGATTGGATTGATTGACTGAAGACTATTTTGTTTTTGTCTTTCTATGCCTTTTCTTATCACAAATTCATTAATAAATTAAACAAATGATATTTGGTTTCCTTCTATTTTTCTCCTTACAAATATTATGTGTATAAAATTGGAACATGCCTTAGAATTGTTTTTTTATTGTGTTCATGTGTACAGATATGTATACAAAATAAATGTTCTTATTATTTTACATCACATGTATGCATATTATTGTTGTTTGGTATTTTCAGTCATATCTAATTCTTTGTGATGCCATATGTGATTTTCCTAGCAAGAATACCAGAATGATTTGCTATTTTCTTCTCTGGCTAATTTTAAACTGAGGCAAACAGTTTTAAGTGACTTGCCCAAGGTCATAAAGCTAGTAAGTGTCTGAGATCAGATTTGAACCCAAAAAAGATGAGTCTTTCTGACTGTAGGCCTGGCATTCTATCTACTGTGCCACCTGGTAGCCCTTATGTATGTATGTATGTATGTATGAGTATATATATATATATATATATATATACATAGACACACATATTTACATAGATATACATTGCTTTTATAGACCTAGAGGTCTGGTATTCAAATGCAGTTTATATTCAGATGGATATAGTAAATGTTTTTCCTGTATACATGACTTTCTATTTAATATTTTAGGAGAGAATGAATCTTCCTAAATGCTAAATAATTTTTCTATTCTCTTTTCTTCAGAACACAATCAGCACCCTACAGAATAGACTGTAGGTGAAAGACTGAGTTAAGACATTGTCTCCAGACACTAGATTTAACCATTAACTGAGTCAGATAAGCTGGGACAGGTATATTTTGATGGAGACAGGAAAGGCCTTCAAAGATGCCTCCTTAGCAGTCAGGAGGTACTATGAGGATGGGAACACATGGGAGGCACCTATATGAGAGATTTTGAGGCCTTACTTGAGTGGTAGTCAGGTAGGCTGAGGGCTAATGAAGGGCTGAGAGACAGGAAGACCTGGGTTTGCATCAGACACTTACTAGCTGGATGATCCTTGGCAAATCATCTAAGCTCTTTAGATATCATTTTTTTCATCTGAAAGGTTCATTGACCTTTAAGGTCCCTTCTAGCTCTAAATCTATGAACCATTGGTTAGATACTCTATAAGGTAATGAGTTCACAAAGACAAAAAAGGTGCAATTTTTTCCCTCAAAGAGTTTACTTTATATTGGGAGAAAATAATTCATATAGGTCTATACAAGGGAGGGAGGGAGAGAGACGGGGGGGGGGGGAGAGGGAGAGGAAAAGGAAAAGAGAGAGAGAGAGAGAGAGAGATAGACAGACAGACAGACAGAGACAGAGACAGAGAGAGACAGAGAGAGAGACAGAGAGACAGAGAGAGAGAGACAGAGAGACAGAGAGAGAGACAGAGAGAGACAGAGAGAGAGGGAGGGAGGGAGGGAGAGGGAGAGGGAGAGAGAGACGGAGGGAGGGAGGGAGAAAGGGAATAGGATCTAGTAGGGGAGCTAGTTGAAAAAGATCTTGAAGAAAAAGTGGTACCCAAGCTAAACTATAAAAGAAGCTTGGGGTTCTAAAAGGCATAGGTGATAAGGGAGTGCATTCTTGGCATGAGGGACAGCTCAGGCAAAAGCACATAAATGAGTGATTGAATGTCTTATATGAAAAGAAGAAAGTAGTCACTTTGGTGGAATCAAAGAATAGGTGAAAGGCAATGATGTGTAATAAGGCTTAAAAAGTACCCTAAAATCAGGTCACACGGGCTTTACCTTAAAAAGGGCTAAGGGAACGAGATCACCCAGAAAGAACTGAAACCCTGCTCACTATCAGTCTGTCACCTAAAATAGTTCCAATGTGCAACCACTTCCTCTTTTATCTGTTTGAAGGGTCCATCCATCAGTGAAAGCTGTCACCAAGGGTGTTTGATTTGAGAGAAGGGGACCAATCAGAGGGTACAAAGCTTGGCAAGTACCAGTAAATGATTGAATATAGGTAGCAAAGGAAGTGAAGGATTGAGGACAACTGAGGTAGTCAACTCAAGTGAATGGACCTGGTGATATCCCCTATGAGAATAAGCCCTGAGATATAGCAATACTGGTCCTTCTGACCTAATATCCTGTCTCTGAAGGTGGCACCAAGGGGTCTGTGAAGGACCTCTAAGAAGCCCAGCAGTCCTTGTTATATTATCTTGAAGCTTCGGTCATTCATTTATCTCAGTCTTTTAAAGTGTCTTCATATAATAGTACAACTGTAGCCATCAGTATCACTTCTTCAGGGCAAAAGCTTCAAGACACAAAGTTCTGGGCTGGGAGTTGGGGAATGGTTGGGGAGGGGGCAGAGACTCTGGGACACTAAAAGGTCCCTGCTGAAGAGGTCATCAGAAGGGGAGGGAACAGGACAGGGCTAGACCTCAGAGAAGTCCATCTAGAGGATAGCCAAGGAGGTAGGGAAGGAAACATCTAATCTGATAACTTCATATCATATCATACTCATTCTTTTTTTTCTGAGTTGATGCTAAGCTGAACTCTGCTATTTTTCCCTTTACATTTCAGTTTACTGGGCCAAAGCCCTAACACCTTCCCTTTAGTTCTGACTATGGCTGGATTGGTACCTAGGAGTGGGAATGAGGACACACACACAAAGAATAGAACTGACGATCACTGCTATTTTGTAATCTAAGATACAATTCCAGTGTTCATGTAGCCTCTGTATCTGAGAAAAGTAACATTCATTTGCTAGTAACTGCTAAAGCATTCAAGGTGGCATCCAAAGACCTGTTCTCTTCACTGTGGGACTGTGGAACTGGAACTAAGTCAATTCCCCCATATATAAAATAACAGACAAGTTTGTACTCCTAGCTTAATAGATTTTTCATGAGGAAAGTGCTATTAAATAGCAATAGTGCCCTAGACCTAGAGATTAAGGAACCTCATTAGTTATCTACTATGATTCCCTCATTTTATAGTTGGGGAAACTGAGTTCCTGGGAGGTAGAGTGAATTGCCCAATGGGACACAGGGAGCCAGGGATTTGAACCCCTGTGTTCTGACTTCAGACAGTTCTTTCTACTGAACAATAATTGTATTGTGTTCTAAAAACATGAGGAAGGATTTTCAGTATCCTTATGAGAGGCAGTAGATCCAAGGTTGATCTCTGAACTAAGAAGATCTGAATTTGAATCCAATGTCAGACTCTGGGCAAGTCACTTCTCAGGACTCTCAGCAACTTTCTGAAATATAAGCTTCAGAGAAGGTAATGATCTGCATTACTAGAGAGTTTCCTCATCTCAGAGTTCCCTATGCTAAGAAAAATCATAGGTTCAGCCCCATTATCCTTCCATTCAAATGACAAAGCACCGTACTGTAGTTTGAAGAGCTAACTCTGAAATGTTTTAGTCTTCAAATACTACTGGGATAAAGTCAAGGCTATTGTATTTTTAAGCTCCCTTGCAGGGGATTTAGAAGGCACCTCTCAGAACTACAAGAAGAGTAGGTTGAATGATGTAAATTTATTCTTGAAATAAAAATTGGGCACAATTATCCAGGACTAAAGGCAGAATCCCCCAAGTGATTAGAATCACAGACTGAGCATCTTAGGTCACTACTAATATTGGCATGTAATATGTATGATCCCTATCTATTTTTATCTAGCTTTACTAGCCAGAAGTTTGGGAATAATTAAGCTCCCTGTATTAATATCTTCAGGCAAAGTAAATCACCTTTCTTCCATCTTTGGAAACCCAAGTGAAAAAGAAAGGCATGTATTTGTAGCATTAATGCTGTGATCAAGTCTTAGCAAAATAATACCCATTGTGATGTATTAACTAACATACCAAGAGACAAGGGACTGCTGTGAAAGCTTCCAGATTCCAAATGGCTCTAGTCTTTCCTATTCTTAACCAGCTTCTTCAAAGACATCAAAAAAATGATGATAAATCTTTTTTTTTAAATCACATAACTTTAAAAACTACTCTTCCACCCATAAAAGTCCCTCTTCCAAGTCCCTACCCCCATCCCTTCTTTACTATGCTGTGTTCAATTCTCCCTCTGCTGCTTTGAGACTTCTTCAAAAATCTATTAGAGTTCTGCCTGGAGGAGCAGGCCCATCAAGGGAGAATTTAGCCTTGCTATACTGAGAGCAAGCCTATTATTCAACGACCCTCAAAGAAGAATCTCTGCCATCCTTCTCCCTCTGGTCATTCTTCCAGTTCCCTCCTCTGCTTCTTTTCCCTCTAATGGGATCGTAGGATATGATCTAGATTTCGAGCTGAAAGGTACCAGCGAAGCCATCTGGGTCAACCCTCTTATTTTACATATGATGAGGGAACTGAGACTCAGAGAGAGCAATATTTGAACACAGGAATCCTTTGATTCAATTTTTCCATCCTATTTGTGTTTGCTTGTGTCTGTGTTCTTATTCAAGATCTGGGCACAAATAAAAACTCTTTAGGTAGTTAAAGAGATGAAGATAGGGACCAGACCTGAGATTTCATTGGTATATTGTTGTTCAGTCATATTTGACTCTTCATAGTCCTGTGGACCATAATGAAAAAAGTTTTTGGCATGAGGAAATGCAAATACATTTAAACATAGATAATGCTACTATGTGGTTTTCTAAGTCAATATGCAGGCTACAGTAATTCTTTTGCATGAATTAGTGGTCCCTTGTTTCTATTTGACTTTGAAATCTCTGAGGTGGTTCAGTAACTTTCCCTTGTCTAAGGTCACTCAGCCAAAATGGGTCAGAGGCAGACCATGAATTAAAGTATTCCTGGCTCTGAGGACATCCAGGACACAGAAGAGAATAACTCCATAAGGGTCCTTTTCATATCTCAAATAAGAAACAGTTGAATGCCTGCTTAAACTGAGCAACAATCTTTATCATTCAAATGTAAACCCAAAAAGCAATTATTAAATACAGTTCCCCCCAACATCATGCCTTTCTCCATTTCCATTTTGGCATATTACAGATCAGAACAAAAAATTAAATGGAAACTTTGGGGGAGTTTTGTGGAAGACACAGATAACAAAGAAAGGCCATTAGATGACACAGAAAACGTTTAGAAAATCAGAAATGCATAAAATATATATCTATAGTATTGTATAATATCAACATATATATTTTTACTTTAATTTTTAAATTAAAAAAATTATTTAATTGATTAAGAAATTTTTTCCATGGTTCCATGATTCATGTTCTTTCTCTTCCCTCCTTCCCCCCTCCACAGCTGACATGCAATTCCACTGGGTTTTAGATGTGTCATTGATCAAGACTTATTTCCATATTATTTTTAACATATATATTTAATACCATAAACATATTTTAATACCATAAATATACACATTTCTATTACTGAAAAAGAAAAAATCAGACTTTTTCTCTAGTATGAAGGGAGAGAAAAAAGTTTTAAGAGAATTTTCCAGATTTGGGGGCCACCATACCCCTAAACCCTGTGATGTGGAAGGGATACCTCTATTTACTATGTGTAAGGCAAAACCCTTATAGAGACACGGGTCTTCTTGACTCTAATCACTATCTAAAATCATCATCGTCTTTAAAAATAATGATTAATCATAATAACTAGCTTTTATACATTTTCTCTTATATGTCAGGCAGTAGAAAAGAAAAGATATATAGAATAGGGGACATACATTTCTGGAAGAAACTTCAGAGACCAGCCAGTCCAACCTCTTCGTTTTATGGATGAGGAACCTAAGGAACAGGAAATTTAGACTTAGAATAAGAAGGGACCTAAAAGGTCCTACTTTTTTTTTTAAATCAAGGAAGAAATTTTTCATTTTTTTAAATGAAATTAAAGAAATTAAATCATATTTAATGTCCAAGAAGGGGATATCTGTACGGGGTCATGTGGATATTTGGTGAAAGAACTAGAATTTGAACCCTTCTTCTCAAAGGTGCCTTGTTTGGTTCTATACATACTCTACATACTGAGTTATGTCTCTCCCCTGGTAAGCCTCTTGAGGGCAGAGGCTCCTCCATTTTTGTCTTTGAATCCACAGTCTTGTTCAGTTCCTGATACAGTATACACATTTAATAAATGTGGGCTGATTGATGATTGGAATCATGTCCTCTGAGTCCCAATTTGGCATCATTCCCATTGGTACCTTCTTCTCTTCCCATAGATGCCATAGTTGTGGCTGGAGAACATCGATAATGTCCTACTTTATCTCACTCCATATATATGGGATGACCCAAAAATCTTAGTGCAAGACTTCAGAAAGACTTTTTGGGCTACCCCATTTATCTAAATTTGTTAGATTTCATAAGAAAAGATATTTTATTAACATCATGTGTTGCTATTAACAAATGCATTAGAAGGGAAGAAATATACCCACCCCACGTTGGACATGGGAAAAGTGTTATTTTAGGCTTTTGTCTCATTCCCTAGACCAAAGGCCCCTTTTGTAAGGAGGCCAGTATCCAAACAGAGTTACTGAATATAAAAATGACCTCAGGGAGAAGGTTGAGGGTGTGGGAGGGAAGGCGAATATGTTTTCCTAATTAAGTATGTTTTCTCAAGATAAAACTGGATCTCAAGCTAGTTTTCCAAACTTTCTGTGGTTTTCAAGTCAAGGAGGTGAATGAAGTATCATTGTCTCAGAAGGAATGAGAAATGGAAGACAAATACCTCTTTCTTCTGCCAATGGATCCATGATCTCACCAGGGAGAGAATCCCTTCCTTTCACTACCACCCTTTATATCCTATCTCTGCCTTTGGCTCCTGTGCAATCCTTGACTATGTCCTCTCATAAAGTCTCCCTAGTGGATCTACCCAATGCATAGGAGCCTTTCTCTAAATCTTTTAGCATTTCATAGGAGCCCCAGTGCCACCATTTATCCCTCCCTCTTGGCATACGATCAAGTCCACTTTTTCCAATTGCAGAACTCCTTGATGATATTGATCATGTTGCCTCTTTCATGGTAGCTAGGTGGTGCAGTGAATAGGAGGCTCAGAATTCAAATTTAGTCTCAGACACTTACTAGCTATAACCCTGGAAAAGTCACATAATGTCTATTTGTCTCCATTTCCTCAGTTCTAAAATTGGGACCCTGGAAAAGGAAATGGCAAGCCATTCTTGTATCTTTGCCAACAAAATCCACCCACTAGAGTCACAAAGAATCCAACATGACTAAAAAAATGACGACAACAAAAACTTCTATTCTATATTCTAAATTCTATATAGAATTATGCCTCAGGTCAATTTAAACTAATTATGCAACTATTACCCTTTGACTTATCTGCCATTTTGATTCTTTGGATACTATGCTATTCCATTATATATGGTCATAAATCTTGGTGAAGAGAATAGTAAGACTTTGAGAAATGGGATTTTTGTGTCATGGACTAGATTGGCAACATGACAAATAATTGTAAGTGTATTCAATGGCTTAGTAGTCAAAGGACCTGGATTCAAATCCCACCCTTGATGTTCTTTACATTTGTGACCTTGAGCAAATCACATGAACTTCCTGGATCTCAGTTTCCTCATCTATATACAATGAAGGACTTGGACTAGATGGTTTGTAAGTCTCTATCAATTCTAGATCTAAGATATTTTAAAAGAAGTACATATAGTACAATATTATATATATATATATCATATATAGTACTAGCATATATACTATCTCTAATATTATCAAAGCACTATATAATTGCTTAAAGGCAATGCAAACACTCTCTTGTTCTGGATTTTGCTTATTGATTCATCCAAGATGTCTGTCCAAGATATGTATATTGGTATAGAAACTCAAGGGGCCACATTTCAAATAGTTAAAATTTCATAGATAGACAGAGGTGCCCCATTCCTTCAAATCACTTACAATATTCCCCTATTCCCGCCCAATTCTTATCAAAGCATAATTTCCAATAACATTGTTACTCCAGAATGGACATACTTCATTGCCATCCCTTCTGACTGCCCAAAGCTCTCCATCCCTGACCATGTCTCCTTACATAGTCTGTATTCCAAACTGGAGTAGGGAGGGGGGGGTTACAGAGAAGACGGTTAGGAAGGAGAGTGTTTTCTTCTATCTAAGAACAAGCCATTTCTCCTGTACCCCTGGGGGGAAATGGGAGAGAGGGTCCCACTTCCTCCCATCCCCACACTTGATGCATCCAGACTGTCTATTAGTTTTGTAAAGAGAGGCTACATGGGATTATGAATAGAGCACTGGGCTTAGAGCCATAAGACTCAGGTTCAGGTTTTGACTTGGCCACTCATTAACTATGAGACCATAAGTAAATAATTTACTGCACCATTTTTTCTTTTCATTTTTATTTACCTGTTAAAAGATGGCCAATTGGTAAATCATCAGGACTCAAGTCAGGAGGACCTGGGTTCAAAGTTGACCTCAGACACTTCCTAGCTGTGGGATACTTAACCTTGTTTACCTAGCCCTTGCCCTTCTGTGTTACATTTGTTACTAGAACAGAAAGTAAGAGAGAGAGATGGAGAGAGAGAGAGACACACACACACAGACAGTGAGAGAAATAGAGAGACAGAGAGACAGAGAGAGAAATAGAAAGACAGAAGATAGAGACAGAGAGACAGAGAGCTAGAGAGACAGAGGAGAGAGACAGAGACAGAGAAAGAGAGATGGAGAAAGAGAGAGAGAATTATTCAAAGATTCCTTCCAAACTTATATAATTCTTTTCTATATGTCTTACTTTGGTAGACATATTGCCTTAGAAACTTACTAGCTATGTAACCCTGGACAAGTCTCTCTCTGGGACTCAATTTCCCCATCTCTAAAATGAGAGATTAGATTTGAAGGCTTCCAAGATCCTTTCTAATTCAAAAACTTTGATCCTATGAACATATCAGAGTTTAAACAGCCCTTAGAAACCCTTTTATTCAACTCCATTTTCCCCCCACAGATAAGGAATGTCTTGATTAGAAAATTTAAGTAGTTGATCCAAGGTTACACAGTTCATCCAAGGTTACAAAGCCAGGAATACAATTTTTGGCTGTTGGGTTTTTTTTGGTAAATATGAAATGAGGCATTCAGCACTGTACCTTAGCCTAAATTTGTGTTATTAAACCGAAATGGAGCCAAAAATGGCCTTGAAGTCAGAATGAAATTGATTAAAGTCTTCTTCTTCCCCCATCTGTCCAGCTCCAGGCATAATGGCCACATGACCCTGGGCACATTGCTTAAGCCTGCAGTGCTCCCAACACCTTAAACTGCAAATTAGGTTCTGATTTGTATTAGTGTCTGTTTCAGTTTCCTTGTCTGTAAAATGGGGATAATGATAACATTTAATAGCACCACCCAGGGTTGTTGTGCAGATCAAATGAAATTGTAACTGTAAAGCACTTAGCATAATACATGGCCCATACAGAATATTTAATACATGTTTGTTTAAAAATGTTTAAATAAATGGTGTGCATGAATACAATGGATGAAAGCTGTTCAGAGAGGCATGGTATGATTTATAAGAACTGATGCAAAATGAAACATGGAGAAGGAGGAAAGGGAAACAATGACAACAATAAAATGGTAAAGGACAAGGTCAATCAAATAATAAAAATGGAAACTGAATGTATTTTAATTATAGTTACTGAGCTTGGCCCCTAAATGTGAAGTAGAGTGATATAACACTCCCTCCATTATTTCAAAAAAAGAAGGACAGGTACAGAAAGAATACAGCATATAGCATCAGGTGTTGCTGGTGGATTGGTTGGATTGATTGGACTGCTTTCTTTTTCTCTCGTTTTTAGTTTAGTTTTTTTTTTAACCCTTACCTTCCATCTTGGAATCATTATTGTGTATTGGTTCCAAGGCAGAAGAACTAGGCAATGGGGGTTAAGTGACTTGCCCAGGCTCACCCAGCTGGGAAGTGTCTGAGTTCAGATTTGAACCCAGGATCTCCCCTCTCTAGAGTTGGTTCTCAATTCACTGAGCTACCCAGCTTCCCCTCATTTTTAGTTTTTGATGTAAGAATGGGGAAGGAAAACAATATATTGGGACATGTATATGTATGTGTGTATCAGCTAAACAGAGAGGGTTCTGGGCTTGGAGTCAAGTAGACTCATCTTCCTGAGTCCAAGTCTGGTTTTAGACACATCCTATCTATGTGACCCTGACCAACTCACTTAACCCTATTTGCCTCACTTTCCTCATTTGTAAAATTAGCTGGAGAAGAAAATGGCAAACCACTCTAGCATCATTGCCAAGAACATCTCAAATGGCATTATGAAGAGTTAGATATGACAGAACAACAATAAAATACGCATGTGTGTTTTGAATGTGTGTGTTTGTGTGTGTGTGTACAATCTGGGATGTTCCCAAAGACAGGCATCCTGATGGGATTGGGTAGATGTATTGCTGGGAGTCAAGCTGTGTTTGTGCGAATAAATATAGATGTGTTTATATACAGTACACATACATATTTTAATGTTCTGTATATGTCAATATATGTATACATTATATAAAATATATGACATATATTAAATAATAAGTATCAAATTTCTAATAAAAATAGGGTTCTGAAATAAGAAGTGGGAAATTCTTTTTTTGAGATCAATTTGGGGTACCTCTCCAAATGTCATACCCCTTCCTGCCTGAGGAATATTTTTAAAATCTCACCTTGTCCAAGAAGCTTTTCACAATCTCTTACCTGTACTACCTTCCCTCTATTGATTATAGCATGTGGGTACATAGTTGCTTGCATGCTCTCTCCTCCATTAGATTATGAACTTCTTGAGGGCAGGGTTTGCCTTTTGCCTGTCTTCATTCTCTGCATATAGTAGATACTTTAAAAATGTTTATTGATCAACAGGCATTTCTTTAGAGGAGATTTGGGATTTGCTCATGAGAAACTTCATCTTCTCAACGTGTCTTGGCTTAGCCTTGCCTGAACTCGTCTCTATGCCCATGCTTTGGCATGAGCCGTAGCTTCCTTTTCCAAGGTTCCATCAGAATGCTCAGTGGATAACAGGCCAGAGCGGGGGGATGAACATTCATCTTGGCTTTGACATTTGGAGTGCCTACTACAGCTGACCTTGAGCCAATGCTACAAACACAACTTGACCCCCAGCAACACATCCACCCAATCCCACCAGGATGCCTGTTCTTAGGAACGCCCTGGGCTGTGGGATGACTGAATATGGTTCTCCAACTTTTTTCTTCTTCTCATGGGTCATTTGGATAAATTATTTCTGTTCAGCAAGCCAATAATTGTGTGTTGCATTCAAGTGGTGAGGTTGTTACGCAGATGTGGAATCCAGCTGCCTAATGTGGTCCTCTAATGTCTCCAGTTCTTTTCATAAATGTTTTCCATTTAATAAATTCCAAATTCTATTTTTTTGCTGAGCACTTTGTTTTTTAAGCCCCTTGTGTGTTTTGAGGGGCCTTACTGTTTTCTCAGTATTCCTTTCCTAAAAGTAGGCTCATGAAGGAGTCTTGAAAGGCTTTTTGGGACATTTTTTATTTAGATACAAATGAAGATATAGGTGAACTCACCAGAAACCTCCTAAATTTGTCTATAATCTCATAATTGGAAAAAAATTTAGTCCAAGTGCCTTTAAGTTTTTCATAATCTCATAAACACATAAAGTGACGGATATGAAAAAGTCCCAGGAACTCTAGAGGGATTGGGGTCACTTTAAAAAAGCATTTGTTGTTGAGTCATTTCAGGCATTTCTGACTCTCCATGGCTCCATTTGAGGTTTTCTTAGCAAAGATCCTGGAGTGACTTGCCATTTCCTTCTGCAGTTCATGTGACAGATGAGGAAACTGAGGCAAATGTTAAGTGACTTGCTCAGGATCACAGAACTAGAAAGAGGTTGGATTTGAAATCAAGTCTTCCTGACACCAGACCCAAGGCTCCTAGATATCCTTGTGCCCTTTTCCTTGTTCATTTCTACTATGTACATGGGAAGACAAGAATAGTGTGAGTGTGGGTGTTTGGGAAAGATCTTTCTGCAGAAGGTAGTACTTGAGATAGACAACCCTCCTTGTGGCATGTACATGTTTGCATATCTTGTCCCCCATTTCATGCCTTCCTTGACTACAGAGACTGTCTTCTGTCTTTTTTTGTGTGTCCTAAGTGTTTCTGCACAGTGCCTGGCACATACTAAGGACTTAATAAATGTTTGTTGACTGACTTATGGACTGTAGCCCTTACTCCCCTGTCACTGATGTTGGATAGGGGAAGGACCAAGGGAAAATTCCAGATTCCCACTTACAGAAGTGTATGCTGGAACAAGCTCTTACTGGCTGGGGAGAGGAATTGTTAAAGTTTCAGCATGAACTTTTCCACCTTGGAAATCAGCAAATATTACAAATTGGGACTTGACTTATTGTTTGGTTGATTCCCTAGGCTTAAAAAAGTGATGGAGAAAATTATGCAGAATAAACTTAAAAGTGTGTCCTGCCTTCATCTGGGTGGTAGGGGCTGGTTTTTACACATTTACCAGCATCCCCCTGGCCACATCACTAAAACACCAGTTCTCTTCCCAGCTCAGTGTTACCCCACCATTGAACACAGATTCCAAGGCTCCCACATGTTTGAAAGCTAAACTCTTTGTCTGCCCCATGGGACAGTCCTTGTTACAATACATTTCAAAATTTCCTCACTATTTCAATGGGTTGTCACTGTTGCATGTCATCTGCTGTCTGTTGCTCGAAGACTTGTAAGACAAAGCAAGGTTTGAGGCTCTCTTTCATAATATTCAAGTTACACAAAGATTGCTTGGGATATTTTTTCCTTTTTGTTTTTCTTCTCCTCTCACCATACTCAGTTTATTGATTTATTTTTACCATTTTCACTTGTCTTTTTTTTCTTTTCATTTCCCCCTCTCCTCAATCTAGAGCATCTTATCAATTTCCTCTAGCACCATCTTGATGTTTAGAGAATCTGGTTTAATGAATAGGCTCATTCCAGATTTCCATGGACCTGTGGCCATAATGGGCCACCTCTTCTTGGCTATTTCCACCAAACTGAGACTAATTACAAGCAATGAAGCTAAATAGTCTCTGAGATCCCATAGCTAAGAACTGATGCAAAGCCTCTCAAAGGGAAGCTGAAACATTAAGACAACAGTGGATCCTGAGACATGTCCTTAAATGGGAATGCAGGGCATTGTCTCCTGCTTGTGAGTCATGTTGTGGAGAGAGGTATTCAATTAGTCGGAGCTATGGTGTTTCCAAAGGGTCACTTCCCATCATGGGTGATGCAAGCACTGTGGAGCTTATTAAACCCAGGTCAGCTGATATTACAAAGGGGTCACTTGTTCCAGGCTCCCTACAAGGAACATAATTTGGTTACTCTATTTTGTGTGTATTTGTGTATGAAATGCATTTGTTCCACACATTATCCAGCAACATTCACAGATCAGTGCAGCAGAGGGAAACAAATAAGCAACAATAAAATAAGGGGGGAGAAGAGGAGAGAGGGTCTCATTGCCATAAGTGTCATTTTAGGTGAAACAACCTCGAGAAATAAGAACCAAAGACAGGACTTTGTAAGCAATTTTTCAGGTACTAGAATATGTTATTTAGAAAGAACAAAGAAAAGGAAAGAGGAAATGAAAGAAAAGAAAGAGGAAGAGGAAGAAGATGAAAAATGTATTCTCATAGCCCCTTGATGTCAAACATAGATTTTGACATTCATTCATTTATTAATTCCTTCATTCCAAAGGCTCTGAGTAAGCACCTACTGCATGACACACATTTTGCTAACCAACAGAGTTTTAAAAAAGACCCAAATGGAAAAGCTCCTGTCTTCAAGGAGTTTACATTCTCCTGAGGAATGGGGAAGACCACATGCACACATATATGTTTTTAAAATGCAAGGTAGCATGGTGGAATTCTCCATCTACTAGAAGATGACACTTGAGCTCAGCCTTGGAGGAGTCAAAGGCTTCTTGCAGGTCAAGGTGAAGAGAGAGAGCTTTCTAGCCCTAAGGGAGATATCACGCAAAGGTTTGGAGGTAGAAGTGAGAATATCTTCCACAGGGAGCAAATAGGCAAGTTTGGGTGAATCCAGAGAATAAGGGAATGGTGTGAAATAAGCCTGAAATATGGCAGATTGGAGCCAGACAGTGAAGTACATTAGAGGCAAATAAATACAGTCTATGACTTCTGGACTATTAAGATGGTTGAACAAAGAAGGGAAGGAAGAAAATGGAGGAGGAAGATGTAAGGCAAGACGTAGGTGGTACAGTAGATTGAGTGCTGGGCTTGGCATCAGTAAGGTCTCAGTAGCTGAGTGATTTTGGGAAGAGGTCTTGACTTCTGTCTGCCTTAGTGTCCTTATCTATAAAATGGGGTTGAGCATAAGGGGATAATAATAGCACCCAGGGTTGTTGGGAGGATGAATATTAATTAATATAACATGTTAATATAATACAGTGGCATTACTACTTACTAAAATATTAAGGAATAAATATTTATATAGTCATGTGCTTAATATTGATTTTTCATCTCTTCCCTCCCTCCCTTCCTTCTTTCCTTCCTTCCTTCCTTCCTTCCTTCCTTCCTTCCTTCCTTTCTTCCTTCCTTCCCTTTTCTCTTCCTTCCTCCCTCTATTTCTCTTTTTCTTCTTTCTCTCCTCCCCTTTCATTAACTAAAATTGATTAATTTGTTCCTTTTTTCTTTCTTCCTCCATTTCTCTTTCTCTCTCTCTCTACTCTCCCTCCCTTTCCTCCCTGCCTTCCTTCTTTCCTCTCTTCCTTCATTCCTTCCTTCTATCCTTCCATTCATCCTTCCTTCCTCCTTCTCTCCCTCTTTCTTTCTTTCTTTCTTTCTTTCTTTCTTTTTTCTTTCTTTCTTTCTTTCTTTCTCTCTTCCTTCCTTCCTTCCTTCCTTCCTTCCTTCCTTCCTTCCTTCCTTCCTTCCTTCCTTCCTTCCATCCTTCCTTCCTTCCTTCCTTCCTTCCTTCCTTCCTTCCTTCCTTCCTTCCTTCCTTCCTTCCTTCCTTCCTTCCTTCCTTCCTTCCTTCCTTCCAGATATCTGTCAAATATTAAGTTCACAGTCCCTTATTGTAAACATCATCCTCTTTATTCCAATCAGTTGGAATATATGGTCTATATCATGTTGGAAAAGCAATGTAAGCCAATGACAAGAGCCCAAGGCTTAGAGTGAAAGGGTCTGAGTTCAAATTCTGATTTTGCCACTAACTCTCAGTGTGACCTTAAGCAAGTTACTTGGCTTCTCTGGGCTTCAGCTTCTTTATTATTAAATGAGTGGGTTGGACGAGGAGGCCTCTGAGTTCCCTTCTAGATCTATACCCCATGATCCTACAGTCTCTCTCTCTCTCTCTCTCTCTCTCTCTCTCTCTCTCTCTCTCTCTCTCTCTCTCTCTCTCTCTCTCTCTCTCTCTGTCTCTCTCTGTCTCTCTCTCTCTTTGGTTGTTTCTACAGTCTCTTAAAGGATATTCAGATTCTATACCCTGGTCAGAAGGAAGGAAGGAAGGAAAGAAGGAAGGAATGGAGGAAGGAAGGGATGGAGGGAGGAAGGGAGGTATTAAGTGTTTACTATGTACAAGGGATTATAATATACATAAAGTTGTTGTTTTTTAGTAGGTCACATAGCATCAGAAATGTAGAGATGGAAGGGCCCATAGAGAATAATGAACTGGAGGAATTCCATGTGAACTGGAATGACATCCAGGAATTGATGCAGAGTGAGAGGAGCAGAACCAGGAGAACATTATACACAGAGACTGATACATTATGGCAAATTGAATGTAATAGATTTCTCTAATAGTGGCAATGCAATGACCAAGGACAATTCTGAGGGACTTATGAGAAAGATGCTATCCATCCAGAGAAAGAACTGTGGGAGCAGAAACACAGAAGAAAAACAACTGTTTGATCACATGGGTCAATGGGGATATGATTGGGGATGTAGACTCTAAGAGATCATCCTAGTGCAAATATCAATAATATGGAAATGGGTCTTGATCAATGACACATGTAAAACCCAGTGGAATTGCATGTCAGCTACAGGAGGGGGGGAGGGGAGGGGAGGGAAAGAACATGATTCTTGTAATCATGGAAAAATATTCTAAATTAACTAATTAAATAAAAATCACCCCCCCCCCCCAAATATAAGGGCCCTTAGAAGTCACTGAATTCAACTTTTTCATCATAAAGATGCTAAAACAGAGGTCTATCAATGTTAAAGGTTTTACATAGGGCCACACATCTACTAAGTGTCAAGGGAAGAATTCAAACTCAGGTCTTCCTGATTTCTGGTCCAGCCAAGTGGTGCAGGGGTAACTGTTTAAATTTAGCCTTAAATACTTACCTCCTGGATGATACCAAGAAAGTCACTTAACCTCTGTCTGCCTCATCTGTAAAATGAGGGTAAAAATAATGCCCACCTCTTAAGGTTATTGTGAAGATAACATTAGATATTTGTAAAACATTTTGAAAACTGTAAAGCACTAAATAAATGCTATTATTATCCAGCATAATCAGCTTATATTCCATTTGAGGGGTCAGGAGTAGGGAATGTAACATATATAAATATATATATAACATAAATGTATGAATTAAATCTAAGTATATAACAAAAGATTATTAACAAATCTGAGAATCAGGAAAGATGTCTTGTAAGGGGCAGTACTTGAGATGAACCTTGAAGAGAGCTAGGGATTCCAAGAGTTGGAGATAAGGAGGTAGAGTATTTCAGTTCTATACAAATGCAAGGAGGCTGGAGATGGAATATCCATTCTTACTCAAATGGAAATTTTGCCTATGCTAATGCTCAAAGGGACTGCTCTTGGGAAGAAATTCAAATCAAATCCAACATCCTGCTACCAGGCAAAGCCAGATGGAGAACTTCACCATCTATTCTTTGGCTGTTAGGAGATAGATGGTGACATAACCACCAAGTATAGAAATCATATTATTAAAGCAAAAATTCTTTGGCTTTGGATAGGAAAAAATTCATTTGCTTAAGCAAAGCCACTAACTTAGACTAAATGACAATGAGGAGGTCAGATTACATTATCTGTAATACCCTTTTCAACTCTAAGATTTTATTGCAGAATAAAAAAATAATGCCTGTTTTTCTTCAATGTCACTGTGATGTTTCCCCTTCAGCATCTTATCTCCAAAGTGTATCTGCCAAGGGAAAATTAAGAAACTCAAATAATGACAAGAAAAAATCCTGGAGGCCATAGAATAATAGCTCACATGTTCTGTGCCCTTTAATAATAACCCCTTAAAATAGACAGTGGGGTGGTACAGTAGAAAGAGAAATACATCTAGAATATACAGTCTTGGGTTCAAATCCTAACTAGCACTATCTTAGGTAAGTTCCTGTATTTTCCCTGGGCTTCAGTGTCCTTGTTTGTAAAATGAGATGATCATAAATTCATAGATATGGAAAAGACTATGGATGCCATCTAACTCATTTGTCCAAAGAAGTTATATTAGAAGGCCTCTGGAATACCATCCAGCTCTATAACTATTATCCTCTGTGCCAGGCATTATTCTAAGGGCTAGAGATACAAAGTAAAATGGTGGGGTTGGAGTGGAAGAATGTTGTGATACACCCAGGGTCATAGTCAACATCCCAAACCACTGTCCTATCTCCAAGATTACCATTCTTTCCATTCCGCCATATTGATTTAATTGGAAATAAGGATCCATGAAGATATATCCTTTGGAAATGAAATCATAAGCATTCTCACTAACTACAGAAATAGATGATGACCTAAGAGTTGAGGGTGATGTTACCCCTCCTGCCATGCTCAAAATCAGTCATGTCTTCTCTCATTGCTCTGAGGAGGAGCAGCTGTTAGGTGACAGTCCCCTTTCCTGAGCATGCTTTCACTGGGGTGATAAGAAGCAAAAATATTGCTGTGGGCATGACTATTTTGGGTTGTCAGGCTCTGCATGTTGCTATGAGATCTCAGATTAGTGGTTAGGCGGGGACAGGATGTCTTTCAACAGCTGATCAACAAAGCTCAAAAAGTTATGTCCGTTTCTCAGAAATTGTGTCGGTGTGTGAAGACAGCGTGAAAGAATTCTATTTTTCTTCTAGGTGAACTTAATGGAGGTTAGTTAGATCCTGGCTTCTTTAGCTATTATTTTTAAACATCTTCATGTTAAAATATGGCATTGTCTCCTTCTGTGCTCTCTGGAGTGTTGCTTGATTCGAGGGATGTTCATCCTGGTACACTCATCATTTTTTAATTATTCTAAAGCATCATTTTCATCGGAGTGCCATTCGGTGTTAATGAGTAACCACAGAGCAGTAATGTGTCAAAAGCTGGAGAGGCCATTTAATAAACTAAGGTACTGAGGGGAGCTGGGATATGAAACTACAAGGAAACCAGGCTCTGGCAGTGAGAGCTGCTGGCCCAAGGAGGTTGTGAATTAGGAGCCTCTCATCTGGGTTAGCATCTAATAAACTGGAGATGTTAATGACAGAGCACCATTCCCCAGAAATCCAACTGGACACACTTTTCATCTTTTCCATTTCTATCTGATCTTCCCAAGGAAATGGCTTTCCCAAAGCAGCCTATTTGAATACTATCTTCCTCCTTTCTCACCTCTCCAGCTCTTATATTGAGATAAAGCTGATTTCTTCAATGTTCTGATGATTATTCCATTCGATTTTTCTTATTCCTGCCTCTGGAATCAAAGGATCTGGGCTTAAATTCCAACTCTCTGACTTACTAGCTCTGTAACCTTGAACAAATCACTGAAATTCTCCATACCTCTGTTTCTTCAGCTGTAAAAGGAGGGGTGTTAGAAGGGACCTTGGAGGTCAAGAAAGGTAGCCAAGTCATTTTGAAAATGAGGAAAGAGACTCAGAAAACTTAAGCGATTTGCCCAGGGTCACACAGCAAATATAAAAGTCAGGATTCAAACTCAGATTTCCCAATCTCCTGAGGGTGGAATTTGTCTTGGTTTACCTAGGCCTAGCACAATGTCTGATGTGTAATAGGTGGACCAGTAGATAGAGTGCCAGGTCTAAGGTTAGGAAAACTCATCTTCCTAAGATTAAACTTGGCCTCAGACATTTACTAGCTATATGACCCAGTATAATTTACTTCGCTCTCTTTGCCTCAGTTTTTTTTTTTTTAAACCCATACCTTCCATCTTGGAGTCAATACTGTGTATTGGCTCCAAGGCAGAAGAGTGGTAGTTAGGCAATGGGGGTCAAGTGACTTGCCCAGGGTCACACAGCTGGGAAGTGTCTGAGGCCAGATTTGAACCTAGAACCTCCCGTCTCTAGGACTGGCTCTCAATCAACTGACCTCAGTTTTCTTAACTGCAAAATGAACTGGAAAAAGAAATGGCAAATTACTCTAATATCTTTGCCAGGAAAACCCCAAATGGAATGACTGAAAAATGAGCAAAAAATCCCCAAACAACAGCAAAGGCTTAATCAATTCTCATGGTATGGAATGATCTCCATTTCTATGATTTTTATGACTATTTCTTCCTGGACAATCTTCTCATTGAGTTTTTATGACATTGCTGTTATCTTTCTATTGGCTTGACTGAACTTTCTACTTCTCTTTTACAAAACCAATCAAACAATCATTTATTATTGAACCAGGAACTGTGGTCAGTGCTAGGGATACAAAGAAGAAAAATGTTTTTAATGTTCCTGCCCTCGAGGAGTTTACATTCTTTTTAATTTTTTAAAATTTTAATTAATTAGTCAATTTAGAATATTTTTCCTTGGTTATAAAAGTTATGTTCTTTCCCTCCCCCCTCCCCACCCCTTCCCGTAGCAAACACACAATTCCACTGGGTTTTACATGTGTCCTTGATCAAAACCTATTTCCATGTTGTTGATGCTTACACTAGGGTCATTGTTTAGAGTCTACATCCCCAATCATATCCCCATCAAACCATGTAATCAAACAGTTGCTTTTTTTCTGTGTTTCTGCTCCCACAGTTCTTCTTTTGGATGTGGATAGAGTTCTTTCTTATAAAACCCTCCAAATTGTTCTGGATCATTGCACTGCTACTACTAGAGAAGTCCATTGCATTTGATCATACCACAGTGTATCCATTGCTGTATATAATGTTCTTCTGGTTCTGATCCTTTCACTCTGCATCAATTCCTGGAGGTCATTCCAGTTCACATGGAATTGCTCCACTTCCTTATTCCTTTGAGCACAATTGTATTCCATCACCAACATATACCACAATTTGTTTAGCCATTCCCCAATTGAAGGGCATCCCCTCGTTTTCCAATTTTTTGCCACCACAAAGAGCGCAACTATAAATATTTTTGTACATGTCTTTTTCCTTATTATCTCTTTGGGGTACAAAACCCAGCAGTTTTATGGCTGGATCAAAGGGCAGACAGTCTTTTATCGCCCTTTGTGCATAGTTCCAAATTGCCCTCCAGAATGGTTGGATCAATTCACAACTCCACCAGTAATGCATTAATGCCTCAATTTTGCCACATCCCCTCCAACATTCATTACTTTCCATTGCTGTCATGTTAGACAATCTGCTGGGTGTGAGGTGGCACCTCAGAGTTGTTTTGATTTGCATCTCTCTGATTATAAAAGATTTAGAACACTTTTTCATGTGCGTTTTAATAGTTTTGATTTCTTTATCTGAAAATTGCCTATTCATGTCCCTTGCCCATTTATCAATTGGGGAATGGCTTGATTTTTTTATAGAATTGATTTAGCTCTATAAATTTGAGTAATTAGACCTTTGTCAGAGGTTTTTGTTATGGAGATTTTTTCCCCCAATTTGTTGCTTCCCTTCTTATTTTGGATGCATTGCTTTTGTTTGTACAAAAACTTTTTAATTTAATGTAATCAAAATTATTCATTTTACATTTTGTAATTTTTTCTAACTCTTGCTTAGTCTTAAAATCTTTTGTTTCCTAAACATCTGACATGTAGACTATTCTGTGTTCACTTAATTTACTTATAGTTTCCTTCTTAATATTCAGGTCATTCATCTATCCATTCCGAATTTATCTTGGTGTAAGGTGTGAAGGAGTTTACATTCTAAAGAGATAAAACATAGCCACCATATATCAGAAAATATGAGATATACATAAGATGGCAGATAACTTCAGAGGGGAGAACCATAGCAGTTGGAAAAGGATCCAGAAAGACTTCCTGTGACATTTAAACTGAGCTTTGAAGGAAACCAAGAATTCAGGGCATATTAGCTGTGTCCTATCCCATGATATATCCCCAGTGCATTTATGTGGGTCTTTTTCTCTTCACTCTATACACTGTACCTCTTGGTGATCTCATCATTAAAACAATTAATAGAGATAAGCAGAGAATGATTCCCCATTCTACATATCTAACCCTTATTTGTCTTCAGAATTTCAGTCCTCTATCTGCAACTGCCTGCTATCCATCTCCACCTGAATATCTTTATGGCATCTCAATTTCATCCTACCCCAAACTGAATCCATTGTCTTTCCCCCTAAACTAATACCTCTTTCTAATTTTCTTCTGTCTATTGAGAGTACGATCATCCTTTTAGTCATCTTGCCATTGTCTTCTCTCTGCTCATATTTGATCAGTTGTCTTGCTGGTTCTATCTTTACAAAATTTCTCATACTTGTTTCCTTCCCTCCCCCTGACCCCACCACTATAATTCAGGCCCTCATCCCCTGATGCCTGGATTATTGAAACAGTCTCTTAATTGGGTCTCCTTGCCTCAAGAGGCTCTCTTTCCATTCTTCTTATAGCTTCCAAGTTGATATTCTAAAAACAAAGGTGTGGCCATGTCACTCCCTTATTCCAGATGCTACTTCCTCTAAGATAAAATACAAACTTTTCTGCACTGAAAACCTTCACCATCAATTCCAACATATGGTTCCAAGTTGGCTTCACACCATTACAGATCACACTCTATAGTTCCACCAAACAGATCTATTTGCTATGCCTCCTCTATGACATCCCATTTCTTTTTGTTGTTGTCATTCATTCATTTTAGTTGTGTCTGACTCTTTGTGACCTCATTTGGGATTCTGGCTTAGTCTGCCATTTCCTTCTCCAGCTCTTAGGAAACTAAAGCAAACAGGGGAACGTGGCTTGCTCACAGATCTATTAAGTATCTGAGGACAGTTTTGAATTCAGGAAGATAAGTCTTCCTGACTGCAGGGCTGGTGCTTTGGGTATCATGGCACCATATAGCTGCCCTAATCCATCTCCCAACTCAGAGATTTTATACAGGCTATACCTTATCCCGGGAATTCCCTCTTTCCTCTTGAAATCTCTCTGTCTCAAATCAAGTGTCATCCACTTCTCATCCCTACAAGAGGCATTTTCTCCTCCTTCTCTATCCAGTTCTTAGTGTTTCTCCTCACACTGAAATGACTTGATATTTTGACCTTTGTAAACCTAGGGAATAGTATAGTGCCTGGTACATAATAAGGCTTAATTAATGCTTTTTGACTTGAATGCAATGGAATTCTCCTCTGTGGCTGCTATTCCCTGGACTCAAGCCCAGGAAGATGGAGAAAAATCCTGTAGAAAAAGTCTTCTCATACAGGACTGGTTATGGGGCAATATTGTGAGAAAAGCTGGGGCTTCTGGAGAGAGATGTTAAAGAGGAAAAAATCTTCCTCTTCCTCATCCTCCTTCTCCTTCTCTGTCCTTTACCAAGCCAATGAGTCCTGTCTGGTTCAATCAACTCAAGTCTTCAAACATTTCTTAATCCAGGCACTGTGCTAAGCACCACCAGGTGACCTCTACAGTTATCAATATTACAGCTACTTCTCCTCTTTGGGGCAACTAGATGGCTCAGTAGAAAAAGTACTGGGTTTGGAGTCAGGAAGACTCATCTTTCTGAGTGAAAATCCTACCTCAGACACTTACTGACTGTGTGACCTTGGGTGAGTCACTTAAGTTGGCATCAGTTTCTTCATTTGTAAAATGAGCTGGAGAAGGAAATGGTAAACCCATTGGTTATCTTTGTCTCCCTAAAAATCTCCATAAGGGGTCATAAAGAGTCTGATATAACTAAAAACTGTTGAGACCTATATACATGAAGAACCTCTATCTACACACATACATATATGATATATGACATATGATTTATGTCCTTTCTTCTCTCTAGATGCTCCCTTTGTCACTTTGCCTGATTATTTATTCCATCCTTGCCTATTATCCTTCCTTCTCTTCTCCCCACCTCCCCTCCACACTCCTCTGACACACATATCCACCCCAAACTCACCACCCACCAAGAAGAAAAGGCAGAGGAAGCCAGGCATTGAGACAGCAACATGGGGCCCCATGCCTAGGGTAGGTCTGCATTTTTTTGATGGGGGGTGAGTGTTTTTGTTGTTCCCAAAATGGGGTTGGGGGCAGGGAAAATCTTAGCAAATATCCCTAGCCTTAGAGGTTTCCTGAATGTGGAAATAAGAGCCAGAGCCAGAGACTAAAAATAAAGAGCTAAATTCTCCTTTATTGTGCACTTGTCCCTCTTGGGTAATGAGACACTGGGCTGGGGGCTGGGGGTGGCAGGAAACATTTAGTCTCTGCTTAGCTTCAGGAGCCATTTGGCTTGAAATAAGTAACTAGCCTCCCTGTGATTCAATTCACGGAAACCGTAATGAGTGGGCTCTCTGGAGGAAGAAGGTGCTCTTGACCTGACACCAATAGAGAGATGAGGGGGAAGGGGATGCTTCTGAGTTACTGGGCTTTCCAGTAGTGGTGATACATTAGTATGGACCCGTTCCCACTCTCTTGCCCCAGTCCTTGCTACACATTGTGGAGGAAGATGCCTATGCTTGGGAGTGTTATACTAATTCTGATCACTCTCACATTATTTTGTATGTGCTTCATATTTACTTAACTGCAGCTAGGTGGTGCAGAGCTGGGTCTGGAACCAGGAAGAACTGAGTCTCATTCTAGCCTCAGACATCTAACAGCCTTGTGACTCCAGAGACATCATTTAACCCTATTTGCTCCAGTTTCCTTATTTGTGAAATGTGTTGGAAAAGGAAATGTCCAATCACTCCAGTGTCTTTGTAAAGAAAACTCTAAATAGGGTGGGGGAAGCACAGTTAGTGGGCTCAATGGATGAGAGTCAGGCCTAGAGACAGAAAAGTCCTGGGTTCAAATCTGTTCTCAGACATTTCCTAGCTGTGTGACCCTGGGCAAGTCATTTGACTCCCATTGCCTAGCCCTTACCACTCTCATGCCTTGGAACTCATACACAGTATCAATTCTAAGTGTAAATCTTGAAATTTCTCAGACTTGTGAATGTTAAAAATTTCCACATTGAGGAATCCTCCATTGGAACAAATTCCCTACTGGTAAACATTCCCCATTTTGATGTGAGAACTCGCCAGGAACAGAAATGGGAGGACCTCTACTCCACCCGTACTTAAGACTGCTTTAGGGGAAAAAACTCCTTGCTAAACAATGAAAGTACTTGGACCCATGCTTATAACAAGGCAAGGAGTTCTTTGAGCCATGCCTGTTTTTTAGAATTGATACAATGAGATGCTAGGTACCTAAAAGGGTCAGGCAAGTTTTCTCTTAATGAGATTAGTTGACTCAGCTGTGTTTTCACTGGTTCAGACTTACTGAGGAAATTAGTCGACACAGCAGCATTTTTTCTGGTTCAGATTTACTGAGGAGATTAGTCAACTTAGCAGGAATTCAGATGGGCAGTCCTTTGGAAAACATCTACAGTGATTGGTAGATGTAAGGACTTAGGGGAGGTGACATAGGAGAAAGACCCCTATATAAGAAAAAGCAGAATCTCTTGAAAAAAAAATCCTTTTGGAGGATCTCTGATGAGGATTGCTTGGGAAGAATCTCTTGAGAGGCTCTGGAGAAGGGAAGCTCTTGGAGGACAATCGCTAAGGAGGTCTCACTGGAGGTCCTCTGAGGGGACTCTGTCCCTCTGGAGGATCTGGAGAGAGGCCCTTTGGAACAGTCTCTAGCTGGAAGGCTCTTTAAGGAGGACTCTGGCTGGAACTCTCTCTGGTGAAGTCAGCTGAGATGGAGCTGGCCTGGTGTCACTAGAATCCTTGCTTAGACAGACCTTGTGGTGAGTGTTAAAAGACTGACTGACTGATCTCTCTCTCTTAAGGCTCAGGTCTAGGCCATGTTGGCTTAAGGGCCTTCATACTTATTTCCTTTTTCTCTCTTTCTCTCTTTTCTTTAATTCCACATTTGTATTAATTAAAATCTCTATAAAACCTAGTTGACTTGGGTATTTGAATAATTGGGAATATTTCCCTGGCGACCACCTTATATTTGATTTAAAAACCAAGACACTGTAGTGAAACATATTTTCTGTGGTCAAATTTACTCACCCTCTCTTATATCTATCACAATTTATATCTTCCACCATTTTAAGTCATTACAGTTTACAACATCACTCTTTTAACTGTTACAGTTTAAGGCCTTCAACCATTTTAAATCTAACAGGTATCTATCAACCATTTTAATTATAACAATTTATGCCATACACTATTTTAATTATAACATAAGATAGAAGCAAGGGTTTAAAAAAAAAAGGAAGAAAATCCAAAATGGAATTGTAAAGAATCAAATATGCTTGAAATGACTCAACAAAAACTCAAGCCATTTTCCCCAGTAGAATGTAAACCCTTAGAAAGCAGGGAGTATTTTTATTGTGTCTACATTTCTGACATGTAGCACAGTGCAAAACACATAGAGATCAGGATGGGATTAAGGGTTTCATTGGTTTAGCATCCATTCTCCCAGATGAGGGAATTGCCCCTCCCAATTTGGATTAGAACCTTCCTTTCAACCTCATCTTCAGGAATTATTTAGAATACTGAGACACTGTGAACCAGCCTCTAAACTTTGAGAAACATATCACAAGAAGGCAAACCACCATTTACTCTTTCTATCTTTCCTAAAAGTTCAGTTGGAATCAGGTAGAGCTCCATTCAAATCATATCACAGACGTTGACTAGTTGTATGACTTTGGGCAAGTCATATAATCTTCTGTGCCTCAGTTCCCTCAGCTACAAAATGAAGAGGTTATGTTGGATGCTTTCTAAAGTCCCTTCTAGCTCCAGAACTACAATGTATGAATTTTTTAACCTATGATATCTGAGAAAATCCCTCCAAGAAATTGGAAGGAAGTTTTGATCTATTTTTTAGATGAAGGAATGGAAGATTCTAGAAGGTGTATAAATTACATCAAAATTAATATAAGAAGGGTGGTAGTACGATTCAGTGGAAATAGTGATGAATTTATAGCAACAAGGTTTGAGTTTGAGTCCTGGCTTTAATGCTTACTGACGTAGGGCAGGGCACTTCTTGGGTATTCAATTTTCTTATCTGTCAAATTGAGGGAGTTGTTATACTAAAAGGTTTCTGGGGCCCTTTTCTGCTTTGGATGAATGCTCCTATGAAATGAATGATCCTATGAAAAGGCAGGTAAGAGTCTAGAAAACTCCCTCTAAATCACACAAATCTTCCTTTCAAGTTTTCTTCTTTCCTCAATATTCAGGTCATCCATTATAGTAATCAATAAGTATTTACTAAGCATTTACTCTGTGCCAAGCACTGGGCTGAGTGTTAGAGATTAAAAAAGAAAAGAAAAAATAGTCCTTCTCTTTGAAGAATTTACATTAAAACTGGGGAAAAAAACATATAAATCCAAACATAAAAGATAAATACAGAGTATCTGGAAGGTAATCAGAGAGGGGATGGCACTAACTGTGGGGTTGTAGGGATGGAGAGAGCCAAGAAACCTCCTTAGTGAAGGTAAAATTTAAGGTGAATCTTAAAAGAAACCAGAGATTATAAGAATTAGAGATTGGGCAGTTCCAGGTATAGGGGCCATCCAGTATAAAGATTTTAAAATGGAACATGAAGTGTTATATAAATGTTAGAGTACATGGAGAGGAGTAATAGAAAAGTAGGAAGAGGAGAAGTTTAAAAAGATTTAAATGCCAAAGGATTTTATAATCAATCCCAGAGGTACCATAGAGCTACTAAAATTTAATGAACAGTGGTACAGCATGATCAGATCTATGCTTCAGGAAGATCATTTTGACAGCTGAGTAGAGATTGGATTGGAGACAGGAGACACTCGAGGCAATGACACCATCTAGGAGACTATTGTAACAGTCCAGATGAGAGATGATGAGGGTCTGAATTAGGGTGGTGATTATGTGAGAAGAAGGAATATTTGAAAGATGCTAGAGAGAAAGCAAATACAAGATTTAACATATGAAAGGATATATGGGTTCAGTAAAAAAAAAATAAAAGAGGAATCAAGGGTAACTTTGAAGTTATGAGCCTGAATGAGGAGAAGGATGGTCCCCTTGGCAGTAATATGGAAGTTCAGAAAGATGGGGGCCATTTGCATAAGACTCTTCTCATTATTGGAGAATGCCTTTAAGAGGAGAAACATTGGTAAGAACTTGAGGGGAAAGATATTTGTTTTTTCGGCTTCCAGTTTGGAGAGAGGACCGAGGCAGTTCTACATTATCTTTGGGGAGAGGTCCCTGAAAATACTTCGGGAAGAAGCCCTGAAAATACTTCAGGAAGAAGCTAAGATATAGAGGAGCCAGCACCTCCACAATGTCCCTGTCCTCAGCCTGGCATTCTAGACACTTTGGGGAACTTCTCCTTGGATGAAAATTGAAATTCTCTGTTGGTTAAACTGAGATATTTAATTCCCAATGGGATAATTAATTTTTTCTGTCATCTATATAGCTTCTCTAACTTCTGTTTGATATCACCTTGGGTAAATGTATTTATTTCTTTTTTTTTTAAAGAGTGAGTGATTGAAGGAGATATCAAGTTCTCATTTTGACATATTGAGCTTGAGATGCCCATAGGACATCCAGATTCAATATATCCAATGATCACTTGGTAACATGGTACAGGAGCTCAGGAAACAAATTTTGACTGACTATTGAGAACTGGGAATCATCTGCATAGAAATATAATTGAACCTCTGGGAACTAATAAGATCATGAAATAAGAATGTAAAAATAAGAGAAGCAGATCTGAGACAGAGACTTCAGGGAGACCCAGGGTGGTGAATGATATGGATGAAGATTCACAAAGAAGCCTCAGGCTAATGAGAGCCCAGAGAAGTGACCAAGTCCTGAAAACTTAGAGAAGAAAATGTATTCTGTTGGAGATGGTCAATAGGGTCAAATACTGTCTAGAGGTCAAGAAAAATGAACATCAAGATGAGATCATTAGGCTGTGCATTTAAAAGATCATTAGTAACTTTGGAGAGTAGTTCCAACTGAATTATGAGGTCAGAAGCCAGTTTAGAAGAAAATGAGACAGAGGAAGTGGTGGCTTTGATTGTAAAGTTTTTTTTTTTAATTTTTTAAAGGAGTTTAGTTGAAAAGAGGAGGAAACATCATGATAATCTGTGAGCATAATAGAATCTTGTAAAGACTCTTTTTCCCCATCAGGAATGGGGAAATTGAGGTCATGTTTTTAGGTAATGAGAAGAAAACAGTAGAGGGGAGAAATTAAAGATTCAAAACACAGTGGGTATGAGAATGGAGGCCATGGACAATCTCCTGGACCATGCCCCCAACTGATGCTCTGAATCAATCCCAATACATAGTACTTCTTGATACTTCTTGCCTCAAAATCTTTCAGTGGTTACTCATTGCCTACCAAGTCAAGTTCAAATAACATTGTCCATTTTTCAAGGCTTTCCACAATTACATATGACTGTTTCATTTAAGCTTTATTGTTTATTACTCTGATCCTTGAACTCAACATTCCAACTAAACTAGGCTACTTGCTATCCTCCGTATAAGTTCTATATTTTTCTTTTATCATATTGTCATCCATCCCTGAAATGCCTTCCTTGTTTCATTTCACTTGGTGAATTCCTACATGCCCATTATATTGCAACTCAAATGCCACATATAGTGTAATAAATAGATGATTTGTGTGACTATTTCTGGTTTTAACAACTGGGTACTCTGGTTTGGGGCTGTGACTAGAGAGCAATGGGGATAGAAGTACTTTGAGAGATACTGAGAGATGCTGCTACAGGGGAATGCGCTGGGGTTTGCCTATGATGTCTATTGATGGCTGGTAGATCAGTCTATTTCCTAACCTCCTCCTCCCTTCACTCCCAGATCCCACACACTCCCTCACCTCCTTCCCTTCTTCTAGCCTCTCCCTCCCAGTTTATTCTTGAAGCTTGTGGCTTCCCCCTTCCCCCCTGAGTGGACCACGAAGATACTCTTGGTTTCTTTCTCAGGTAAGGGGTTTATTGGGAAACAACAGGATAGAGAACTGAGGACAGAGGGATGAGGGTTTCCCTAAACTATAAGGAGAATTTGAGGGTTTGGGAAATCAGTCCAGCCACAACTGTGACAGAGGGACAGTCAGAGAGATGAACAACTGTTATTCTTCTTTTCTTCTCCACAAAGCCACCAAGGTCTCTCAGCCTAATTTCAGAAGCCCTCCTCAAGGGTCCTTCAGTCTGGGACAAAAGCTAACAACATTAGTTCTCAGCTTCTTCCCCCTTCAGCCAGGCTTGCCTCCTTTCTTGGTCAGTCATCCCCAGAGAAAGAGTCAGAATCTGTTCCTCTCCCCTTGGTCAGCTTCAACTGCCTCCTCCTCCTGGGAACATTCCTTTTGGAACCTTCTCCTTGATTGACCGACAGGTCCCCAGCTTTGTTTCTTGCATGACCTGGCTTGCAAGTCTTCTCTCTCTCCATGCCTTTTCCACAATAGGAAGTCATTTTCTGATCTTCTCTGCCACTAACAACCTTTCCTTAGTGACTTTAGTCTCATAACACATTGCTTATGTTTCTGATTCATTTTATACCTCTTTTTCCTATGTGTTATATTCTAAATTTATTCTTAATTGTATTTAATTTCCAAATTCAAACAATCATACTTCATTTTTCTCTGCTTTATGTCCTCCTCTAATATCATAAGCTTTGTGTCAGGGGCCATGTCTTATCGAACATTTTATCTCCCCTCAGTTACTGGAATACCAGAATTTCCTCTCAGCTGGTAGAGTAAAATATGAAGACATGAGACCTGAAAAAATAGCATAGTGTAATATACCATTAAGAGCTATGGATTTGAAAAGAGAAAACCTGGGTTCAAGTCTGCTTCCATATCTTCTACAATTCTAGGAGCATAGACCCAGAGCTGGAAAAGATCCTAGAGGTCATTGAAATCAGTTCCTTCATTTTGTAGGGAGAAAAACTGGGTCCCATAAAGAAATGATTTGCCCAAGACCATACCTGGAAAGATGAAAAAGAAAATGGCAGAGCACTCCAATATTTTTGCCAAGAAAACACCAGATGGGAACAAGATGTCAGACGTGACTGAAACAACTGAATAATACAACATGCAGGAAGGATCATAACTGGGATTTGAACTCAGGCTTTGTGAATGCAAGCTCAATACTTTTTCCACTATTACATTCTTCTTCTGCTCCATGACAATTAAGAAGTTACAACATTTAGACTTTACCATTATAAGATATTATCTAGCCAATTCATTTTCCAGATGAGAAAAGTGAAACACAAAAATCTTATATATGTCTTTTTGACATTACACATTGAGGAATTAAGCCCAGTCTCCTAATTCTAAATATTGTATTTTTTTTTATTCTTCCCACATTCAATTCTCTGATGAAGAGGGTACAGCATTTTAGACAACATGTTGGGCCTGGAATCAGGAAGATCTGGGTTCAAATCTAGCCTTTGACACATACTAGCCATAGGACCATACCCAAACTATTTCCACTCCCCTAAACCTCAGTTTACTCATTTATAAAGAGAGAAAAATAATATACCCAGTTTGTTATTGTGAAGCTCAAATCAGATAAAATCTGTAAAGAATGATGCCAACTTTAAAGCGATATTTAAATATCCAATGGTAGCTATGTTGTTATTCATCTGTAAAATGAACATAATAATACTATCAACCTCAAAATACTGAAGAATATGCTCTATAACATGTTTTATATATATATATATATATATATATATATATATATAAGAACCGCCATGATTATATTGGTTCAAAGAGTCACTTGTGCTCTGACTATAATACCAACAGTGGCCTACATCAGTTCTAATTCTACTCTAGCTGTGACCTCAGAACCATAGAATCATAGATGTAGGACTAGAGGGGACCTCAAAGACCTTCTAGTTCCCCGCCCTCATTTTATATATTAAGAAACTGAGGAACAATAAAAAATAAAATGATTTAGATAATGGGATTGCAAATTTAAAACCTGAGGAAACCTTAGAGCAGTGGAGTCAAGTTCAAATAGAAAGGGCAACCTCAAGCCCATCCATAATGGGGCCACTAGGTGCCTGGGTTGATAGAGCAGCAGGTTTGAGGTCAGGAAGAACTGAGCTGAAATCTGGAAACAGATACGTACTAATTGTGTGACCCTGGGCAAGTCACTTCACTATTTGCCTCCATTTCCTTATCTATAAAATGAACTGGAGAAGGAAGTGCCAAACCACTCCAGAATCTTTGCCAAGAAAACCCCAAATGGGGTCACAAAGAATCAGACATTAAAAAAGATACAACAGAAGCAATCCATCTATACGGATCTCTGCAAGCAGCATAACAACCTAGTTAAAAATGTAATATCTGTTTTTATCACATTTTTATTTATTTTGTTAAATATTTCCCAATTACAATTTGGGAGTGTTGTGGTTCCCATTTGAGCCTGCAGGCTGGTGTGTTTGACACTCAGCCTTTCAAGAAACTGAGGCTTAAGGAGGCTAAATCATTTGCCTGAGAAATCATGCAAGTAGTAAGCATCCAAATTTCATTTTGAACCCATTCATGTATCCTGAATCCAAAGCTTGTGCTCTCTCTAACATACTACTGTGTGACAGATAAAATAAATTTTGTTAATGCTTTTTATTATTATATCACAGTAAATTTTGGCAATTACCAATCCTCCCTTCCCCATTCCAGATTGAACTCTCCATTATAAGAAAGGGAAAAGATTAAGCAAAATCACTGGATATAATGACATTATCTGGCAATATAGTCAACATTCTTCTCCCAGACCTCCCTCCCACTCTCCACCAGCTTGTCTGACTTGAGGAATAGCCTTAAAAGGTGCCAGTCACATTCATCTCCTAATTATCACAAATAATCAGCATTTACTGACTAGTAAGTCCAAGAAGGTGTAGCCTGAGGGACCATAGGTAGGAGAGGGCTGAGTTTTTTGAAGGGGAGCTCCAGGTTTCTGCACTGGAAAGTATGAGATGATGATGCTGAAAAAGCTGGGAGGTTTTTGTTTTCCCTAGAGCCTAAATCTCTCCCTGAGAATAAGGTCAGGTGAGTGAAAACAGATGGGACAGCTCAGGAGTTTATTGTGTTTATTCTGAAAATGAGAGACCATTGCTCTCTTCCAAAGGCCAGCCATGGTTTCCTTTTCAAGAAGATGAATTCTGGCTAAAAGTTACCAAGAACAAGCCTGAAGCCAGAAAGGAAGCAAATGACACTTCCAGGAATTTTAAGTAGAAATGAGGTCATTAGAAACCACTTCTTTCCCATAGTTCTTTTCATTTTTTTCTGTTCCCCCAGACCGGAAAATTCCACCTTTCAGCAGTCCAGTGCTTGGGCACACCTGGGCTCTTTCCACATGAATTTCAATATGTAGAGGCAGACCAAATAGTCCCTAATCCCTGGAAACAGAGCCCCAAAGGGTCTACACATTCATTCCTGGAAAAAGAAACTTGAGGGTATCTGCAGACTGTCCTGGAGACAAAGGGTCGATTTTGAGGGGGCTATTTTCCTCCGCCTTGGAAGCTCAGCAATTCCCATCAATCTCATGGCAAGTTTTTGTTACTGAGACTCACTCTTGGGAAAAGTTTCTAAGCCACTTAGACAAATGCCAGATTGTACAGATCACAGGACTCCTGTACTCCAAGTATGTCTCACTTCTAAAAACTGTTCTTCATTAAGACTTCAGTCTTCATTATGGTAGAGCAAACAATTTATATACATAAGAGAGGCAGTGTAGGATAATGAATAGAATATGAGACACGGGTGAATGAATGAAAACCATTTATTAAACACTTAGCAGGTGCTAAGCATTGAGGATGCAGGTAGAAAAATATATGTGAGTCTACTCTCAAGAAGCTTATTCTCTAACTGGAAAATAATTCACAAAGCCATCTGTGAGGTAAAAGGAGAATTTTTTAAATTTTTTATTTATTTATTTTAAAAATATGTTTACATGATTCATTTTCTTTCCCTCTCCTTTTCCTCCCTCCCTCCCAAAGCTGACAAACAATTCCACTGGGTTGTACAAATGTTATCACTTTTCCATATCATTCATTTTTGCTATAGAGTGATTTTTTTAAAGCCCAAACCCCAAATCATATACCCATATATACAAGTGATAAGTCATATGTTTTGCTTTTGCATTTCTACTCTCATAGTTCTTTCTCTCATTGTGGATAGCATTTTTCCTCATAAGTCCTTCAGGCATGTCCTGGATTATTGCATTGCTACTAGTAGTAAAGCCCATTACATTGGACAGTTCCACAATGTTTCACTTTCTGAGTACCATGTTCTCTTGGTTCTGCTCATTTCACTCTGTATCAGTTCCTGGAGTTTCTTCTAGTTCATATTGAAATCCTCCAGATCATCATTCCTTATGGCATAATTGTTTTCCATCACCATCAGATACCACAATTTGTTCAGCCATTCCCCAATCGAGGGAAACACTTTCATTTCCTGAATTTTTTGCCACCACAATGAGAGCATCTGTGCATACTTTTTGTACAACTATTTTTCATTATTATCTCATTGGGTACAAACCCAGTAGTGGTATTGCTGGATCAAAGATCATGCAATCTAAAAGGAGAAATCTTAAGGATATCACATAAAGGTGAAAGGCAAGACTCCGGGGGTCATTTGATTATATCAGTAGAGCAGATGATTGTGTTGGGGTCTGGAGAGTGTAGAGGCAGGGGGGATAGGAAGGGGGCTCGCCATCTCAATGAATGGAATAAAATTGGCAATTCTCATCTCATTCAATTCGGGTGAATGGTTAAAAATGCTAGGCAGGTTATGAGTATCCTGGACTCAGGTCTGAAGGGACAGTCAGGAAAGAAAGCATTTCCAGTGGTTGAGGGTCTCCCATTATCTAAGCATACCAGACAGATCCTGGGTGTCTGACAGTTGGAGAAGAAAGTGAGGAAGGGAGAGAAGGGGGATAGGATATGGACAAAAGAAGATCTATGTTCAACTCTTGAGTCTTACTTTATCCTTTAACCTCATTGGGTCCCTGTTTCTTCATCTGTGAAATGAGGGCATAAATAATCTGTGCTCTTATACTAAGGAACTATCAGAGCCATGAATATTGAAATAATGGGTAATAAGGTGGCTAATGTTCAACTATCAGTGGAACCTAGATCTGCAGTAGGAAACTTCTATCTGCACCCGCTCAATGTCAAATTCATCAATAAAGACACAATCACTGAATCAAACAACATCCTCAGCACTTCAGGTGGTAGTTCTCTTTAGAGTGATCATTAGCCAGGTCTGCCTTCAGGTTCAAATCTCAGACAATAGATGGCTAATGTTTAACAATAACCCACTTGTAAATATTAACTAGATCATAATGCATTGGAAAGACTTCTCCACCTGGGTTAGAATACTGGCCCCAACCATTATGAACTCTGTGTCCTTAGGGTGGTTCCCTAACCTCTCTGACTGGAGTTAACTCATATGAAAAATCAGGGTGATAATTATTGCATTTCCTATTTCACACAATTGTTGTGATGAAAAAATTTTGTAAATGTTAAGCCTAAAGAGTGCTCAAATTTATATAGCTATATAAATCTATATTCATGTTCTTATGATTATTATCAATAACAATAAGGAAACATGGTATGAATATCCAACCAGCTTTACCAACAGGAAGACTTGGGTTCAAGTCCTACTTCCAATGGATTCTGAGCAAATCATTTAACCCTGTTTGCCTCAGTTTCCTCATCTGTAAAAATGTGCTGGAGAAGGAAATAGCAAACCACTTCAGTATCTCTGCCAAAAAAAAAACAACTAAAAAACCAACAACAAATCCAAATGGGGTCACCAAGAATCAGACACAACTAAACAACAACCAACTACACAGCTGATAGATTATGGAAATTGGAATCAGGAAGACCTGGGTTCAAATCCAGCCACAGACACATCCTAATCATGATCCCAGGCAAGTCACTTAAACCTGTTTGCCTTAGTTTCCTCATCTGTAAAATGAGCTGAAGAAGGAAATGGTACACTACTTTGATATTTTTGCTAAGAAAAATTCAAAATGGGATCACATAAAATCAGAAAGGACTGAACAACAAATGCCAGAAGCACAGGAACGAGTCATCATGGGTAATGTGTAGTACCCAATTCTGTCCACATAGATCCTCTAATTATGTTTTTGGTCACCTCCAATTTCTATATTTCTATTCTTCTGAGATCACAGAATGTTCTGATGCACAGTCTTATGATCCCAAGTTCCTCATGAACCACAAAGATTAGCTCTTAAAATACAAAGATTCTTGGAGAATTTGATGAGATGGGTTTTTGGGGTGATTCACAGGGAGCTCGGGATCACTAAAATTACTATGCAGCTTCCCAGATGTGAGTCAACCTGATCTCCTCTTATACTCCCTACAAGAGTGTGGTCTGATTCTATTCTTCATCTGTAACATTTATCCAAGGTGTGTGCACCTACATATGAAGACACAACATGCATGCGTGTATACATGCATGTGTGGACAGACCACCATGTGTATATATGCATATATGTGTGCACATATAAATTAGCTTGTGTATACTTATATAAATACACATATATATGTATTTATATTCACATAAGGTAGACATCTCTATCTCACATACATAAATACACATGTGCACTTGTTTTGAAGGTTATTATAAGCCAATATATATATATATATATATATATGTAAAGGTACATATATGGAGAGACAAAGAGTCATCAACAAAGAGGCAGAGGCAGTGTTCTATAATGGATAGAGAATTAGTTTCAAAGCCAATGATACCTGAATTCAAGTTCTACCTATAACAAATACTACTTTTTTGATCTTGGGAATGTCACTTAATCTCTTAGTCCACTGAGGCTATACATTGGAGAGAAAGTGTCAACTTGTATTGGTGGAGGGAATTTCCTCACTTGGGAATTCTCTATATTAGTATAATTACAGGTCTAGCACCTGATCCATATAAAAGCATTCCCCAAAATCTTACTGAAGTTTTAAACTGTTGCCGTTTAAAATGACAATATTTTTAAATATCACATGTATGTTGCTGTATGTGTGCACATAGATATAAACATGCATGTGTGTATTTATGTCTAAATATGTATGCAGTTTTCAGTGCACATACATATATGTGCATGTACCTATTCATCCATCCATGCATCTCTCCATCTATTCATCTTTATCTATCTATCTATCTATCTTTTCTAAAATGTAAAACTGTGATACAGCCATAACACTGCTGGGTTTGTACCCCAAAGAGATAATAAGGAAAAAGACTTGTACAAGAATATTCATAGCTGTGCTCTTTGTGGTGGCAAAAAATTGGAAAACGAGGGGATGCCCATCAATTGGGGAATAGCTGAACAAATTGTGGTATCTGTTGGTGATGGAATACTATTGTGCTAAAGGAATAATAAAGTCGAGGAATTCCATGGAGACTGGAACAACCTCCAGGAATTGATGCAGTGTGAAAGGAGCAGAACCAGGAGAACATTGTACACAGAGACTGACACACTGTGGTACAATTGAATGTAATAGACTTCTCTATTAGCAGCAATGCAGTGATCCTGAACAAGATCCTGAGGGATCTATGAGAAAGAACACTATCCACATCCAGAGAAAAAACTGTGAGAGTAGAAACACAGAAGAAAAACAACTGCTTGATCACATGGTTCAGTGAAGATATGACTGGGGCTATAGACTCTAAATGATCACTCTACTGCAAATATTAATAATGTGGAAATGGGTCTTGATCAGTGACACATGTAAAACCCGGTGGAATTGAGTGTCAGCTATGGGAGGGGCTTGGGAGGAGAGGAGGGAGAGAACATGAATCATATAACCATAAAAATATTCTAAATTAATTAATTAAATAAACTTAATTTAAAAAATAAAATAAAATATAAAATTGTGAAATAAATAACCCATGTCTTGATTTGTCCATTTCCTATTTTCCCAGAGTGAAAATTTTGTTTAAGTATTCTAGGCTGCATCTGATCACTTTTCTCAAGTTTTCATTCTTCATTTTTATCATTCTAATCTGAAATTCATTTGACTGTTGCTTTAACTAGTTGATTATCCTATTGCGCCCAGGCAGCTGATTTCTGAATGTCTACAGGGCTGGTAATCAGACATTTCTGTTCAAATTGAACCAGATTCACTTACTCTGATGTTGCTAATAACTCACCAGGTCTGGCTTCTTCAAAGCATTTGGATGTACTTGTTGGAAGCATTATATACATAGCCTATAGGTCCTTAGCCACCCAGCTTTCCTACCCAGCTTTCCTTCCTTCCTTCCTTCCTTCCTTCCTTCCTTCCTTCCTTCCTTCCTTCCTTCCTTCCTTCCTTCCTTCCTTCCTTCCTTCCTTCCTTCCTTCCTTCCTTCCTTCCTTCCTTCCTTCCTTCCTTCCTTCCTTCCTTCCTTCCTTCCTGTCTAAAAATTCTAAGACAGAAAGACAAAGACATGGCAAATAGGGTTGTGACTTGCCTAGGGTCACACACAGCTAATATGTGCCTTGGGCTGGGTAAGAATTTAGGTCTTTCTGGCTTCTAGTTCACTATCCTATCCACTGTGCTACCAACTGCCTCGGAGACAGTATTCTCTTATATATATATATTTTTTCCAATCACATGTAAAAATAATTTTTACATTCATTTTTTCAAATTTTGAGTCCCAAATTCTCTCTATCTTTTCGTCTTTTTTACCTTCACTGGGAAGCCAAGCAATATCAGTATGTTTTCAACTATACCCTGCCACATCCCAAACCATTCATTAGCTGGTGGCCAGTCTAAGTTGATGATGCACCTTTCTTTACTTAGATTGTCTAGTACTCAGGTACCACTCACAATCTGTGGTCAAGTTCCTTACTTGAAGCCTTCCCAGGCCTAGAGAAGTCACTGGTGATTGTATTCTCCTACCATTGGCTAAAAACCCAAAGTCACCACTGCACCACAGGTGAACCACTGAAGTAGGTCTTTGGTTGTTCTGAAACACAGACAATTCAATTCATTTCAAATAAACCAAATATTGTAGAATATCTATTGTTTACCTAGTTCCTTATTAATCTTGCTCTGTTTGAGGATACACATGAATCAATTAGAGAACACAAGACAGAATAAAATGTTGTGGCAAAATGCTTATTGCACAAGCATGAGGTTCTTCTGGACGTCAGTAAAGGAAGAAGCTGTAATGGCCTGGGCTGACTGAAGAAGTTTTCTGGAGGAAGTGGAATTCAAGAAGAATTTTGAAAGCTAAGTATGACTCAGATAGAGAAAAGTTGTTATAAAAAATAAATAATTATAGAACAGGGACTGGAAAGGACTTTAGAGGTCGCTTTTTTAGAGACCTCATTTACAGACAAGGAAAAGGACATCATGGAGGGGCAAGTGATTTCCCCACTTGAATTTCAGAACTGAAATTTGAAAACAGTTCCAACTTGAGATCTGTTCATGAAATTGAAGATTGAGAATCTCTGTGCTATCATTGAACAATGGATTTAGAGATGGCTAGAACTTCAAGGGATGTTTATTCCCTTCATTTTATAGATGAGGAACCCCAATAAGTGAAGTGATGCGTATTAAAATGGCTTGAAGTGACCAAAGTTAACATTCAGGCAGTAAGGCAGTAAGAGGCAGGAGTCTCTCCGAAAACCTCTGATTTTACATCATTATATTCCATACTATTTCCAGTTTGTTTTCTTTTATTTGTTTGTTTGTTTTTTGGGTGGGAGACTGTCTCTCTATATGGCCCAGCCTGAAAGTCTATCAGTCACTGTCATCACTCACAGGTCAAGTCCCATTCTCATCAGCACTGAAGCTTTGCCTGCTCCATTTTTATTCTGCACTGACTCTTCCCTTCTTGGGCAACTTGGTTTTCCCATCTCCCTCCCCTGCCCCATTCCAGTGACTTACCCTCTTGATGCCAGACTTATTGTGGATACCTGACTGTCTAGCCTACTACAGCTCAGAATTCCCAAGCTCAACAGATCTGCTAGACTTGGTCTCCCAGTAGCAGGTATTTCAAAAGGGTACCCCTATGCCCAACCTCCTTATACATTTAGAATATGCCATTATTTGGGATGCAGGAAAATAGGATCCTTACACAAATGTTAGACCTTTGCATTTGTCCAACTAAATCCTTTGTAAAGACTGGTTTATAGCAAGATATTGGCTTAAAAATGTTGTTCTGTAAGATAAAATACAGAATTAACTTGTGTATTTGAGGAAGGGTATTTATTTCTGAAATTGGCAATCAATTCCATACTGTGAGAGGCTGATTGAAAGTTAAAGTCAAAGTGGTCGTCCTGATTCTCCAAAATATATTGGATTCCATTGCCTACACCAAAGCCTCTTCATTGAGGTGGAAAGCAAGATTTAATGGAAATGGTGTTGAGTTTGTTGTCTACGGATGTGAATTGAATTCTGACTGTCAATTACTAGCCACCTGACCCTGGGCATAGTCCTCAGTTTCCTTATCTGTGAAATGAGGGGGTGTGATTAGATGACCCCTGAGGTTTCTTTGAAGCTCTAAAATTATGAGGGTTAAATGACTAGCCCAGGATCACACAACTAGGAAGTATGAGGCCAGATTTGAACCCAGGTCCTCCTAACTCCCAGCCTGACACACTATTCATTATGTTGCCTACCCACCCTATACATTATAGTCCGAAAGAATTGCCTAGGGCACTGGGAAGTGAAATGATTTGTCAGTATGTCAGAGGTGGGTGAGACTTGGATACAGATCCTCCTGACTCCAAAGTTGTCTCTCTACCATGATACCACGTTGATTCTTCTCTTCTACTTATTATAAACAAAAAGTCTTTATGCAATTTTAAGCTTTCAATGTGGATGAGAAGCTGCTTCAAATTCTGAGAAACCAGTGTTTCTTTAATATATACTGGCTGTGTCTTTGGGCTGTGACCTTGGGCAAGTCATTTAATTTGTTGGTATCCCTGAGAACTCTCCAATAGCTGCAAAACAGTTCCTGATTGTGGCATCCCAATAAAGTAACAGATTCAGTCTCCCCAACACATTCCCCCCCCCAAAAAAAAATAGGACATAAAATTGAGCAGAGTAAACTGGAAACAGTAGGGTCCAAAACATCTCTACCCTGCCCAGGTGGTTAGGTTTCAGCAAGAGAAAAACGTTCCTCCCCCACCCTTAAACCCTGTGAAACGTTCGTCTTTTTTGCAAACTTTTTGACATTATGCCATTGTAAATCTATTTCCTAAGTGGTGTCAGAAATTGGCCCCAGAGTTCCTCTCTAAAACCTTGTGTAAGCAGGGATAGTTTGAACAAGACTGCATTCAAAAACTCTCCAAAGGTAGACATGTTAAGGCCACCAGAGGCAGAGAGACTTCACAGACCCCACGTCGACTGGCAAAATGGGAAAAATCTCTGCAACAAGGGAGAAAAAGTTGTGATCCCCCCAATGATCACTTCAACTGAATTGAAAGGAGATATCTCTGAGCCCTCCATCACACCTCTCATTTCTCACCACAGAAAGAGGTGGTAGATTATAATCAGAATTTGACTTGTCGAGTTGCCCCGCTACAAATGGAGCGGATCAGGGACCTGCAAGCATTCTCTCAGATAGCTCCAGGAGGTGACATTCTTAGAAGGAAAGAACTGTTCACAATGAATCTTAACAACTCAGCCAACTTGTGATCCTTCCCCCCTGGTGGGAGAAAAGGAAAGGTAGAAGCCTGAGCAGGAAAAATTACCTTCCAAGTGGATGGCACTGAAACATGCGAATCTACAAAGGAGGTGCCTTTTCATGAAAGGAGCCTACTAGGTCTGGATCTGGATGGGATCTGGGAGGTTATTTAGTCTAGCTCCCTCATTTTAAGTGAAGCCATGTCAAATAGGTACTTTAATTATACAGCCACAGAAACTGAGAGCCCCGGAGATTAGGGGACTTTCTCAAAAGCAGGAACAGGATTTGAATTCAAGTCCTTTGATCCCATATCCAGCTCCATTTGTCATTTTAGCATGTTGCCTCCAAAATGATAGATGTATGTAAACAAACAATTGTGCAAAAATGCTTTGTAAACAATTTTTAAAGTATTTTAGTGGGGAGCAGTGTGCTGGCTCAGTGGATTGAGAGCGTCTAGAGACTAGAGGTCCCGAGTTCCAAAATCTTCTCTTTTCATCATCATTATGAAAAATTTCAGTTGTTTTCAAGTATAGCTTCCCCTTTGTGACCCCATTTGGAGTTTTCTTGGCAGAGATACTGGAGTAGTTTTCTATTTCCTTCTCCATCTCATTTTACAGATTTTCAAGGGAATAAAGACAAACAAGTTTAAATGACTTGTCCAGGGTCACACAACTAGGAAATGTCTGCATCATCATGAAAATAGTAACTAGCATTTATATAATGCCCACTATGTGCCAGGCACTGTGCCAAAAATTTAAATGTGATTGGGAAATGTTTAACAAAATATATAGAAATGCAATACAACAGATAATATTAATATTAAAGAAAAATGGAAGAGAATATGAAACATCTTATTACAAAAGCAACTGACCTGAAAAATAGATCGAGGAGAGACAATATAAGAATTCTTGGACTATCTGAAAATTATGACAAAAACAGTTTAGACACTATACTTTGAAGAATTATTCCAGAACACAGCAGAAGTTTTAGAACTAGAAGATAAAGTAGAACTTGAAAGAATCTATCAATCACTACCTATAAGAGACCCTGACAGGAAAACTCACAGAAACATTAAAGTTTCATAATTCCCAAGTTAAGGAAAAACACTGTAAGCAACTAGGAAAAAAATGTTTTTAATATTATAGAGCTATAATCAGGATAATGTAAGATTTGGCAACTTGTACATTAAAATAATGAATGGCGTTGAATACCATATTTAAAAAAAGAAAAGGATTGGGTTTATATCCAAGAATAATCTACCCAGCAAAGATGAATATCATCACACAAGAAAAAATTAGTCATTTAATGAAACGAAAGATTTCTAGATATTTTTGAAGAAAAGACCAGGACTGAAATGAAAATTCGGTTTACAAGAATGAAAAGAAACACAAGAAAATATGAAGATTAACTATAAAGGATTTAATACAGCTAAACTGTTTACTTCTCATGTGGGAAAATGGCATATATGAACATTAAGAATGAAATCTTTAGAAGACAGCGAGGTGGCTCAGTGGATTGAGAGTCAAGTCTAGAGGCTGGAGGTCCTGGGTTCAAATATGGACTGAGACACTTCCTAGATGTATGACCCTGGGCAAGTCACTTAACCCCCACTGCCTAGCCCTTACTGCTCTTCTGCCTTGGAACCAATACATAGTATTGATTTTAAGATAGAAGGTAAGAGTTAAAAAAAAGAAGATTTTTAATTGGGTGGTTTGGAAGAAAACCGTTATGTCCATTTTTAAGTCAATAGGTATTTGTAGGGAATCTTTATGTTGAGCTTTAATGACCTCCATCTCTCTTTGAGATTGGCCCCAGTGTTGTAGACCACCCAATAGTATTCTTTAAAACAGTATGGAAATCATACTCAGCAAGAAGATTTGACTTCATACTGAAGGCCATCTTGTCAGAAGGATATTTTGGGTCAGGTGGGTATTACTTGCTGGGAAATGGGATCTCCCTCAGGCCCAAGGAGCACTGATTCCTCTTGGGCTGGGCTTTTTAAACCCCAGGCAGACTGAAACCTTGTCAATAGCCTGAAACTTAGTTCCCTGGACCAACCAAGTCTCAGGATAGCTTCTCTGCCTTTAAAAGAAAAATGGCCCCAGTCTCTATGGCTATGACTTGCCTTGTTTTTCTCCTACCACAACCACTATATAAATGTTAGCTATCATTATTAATAAAGTCTGATGTGTCTAATATAATGCTGAAAAATATTTCTGACCTCTCTTTACCTCATTTCTATACTTAACAGTTCGTACCGCTATTTCCACAGAAAACCACAGTCAGTGTTGACTCTTGCAAGGGAAAATTGGGAAGTAGGTGGTTGAATTTTTATGCCTCTCCACTTCCACTTCTGTGGCCTCCTCCTCCTTTTCAGTCCTCTGCTTCTCCACCAGACCCTCTGTGGCCTTCTGTTGCCCCCCCTGGATAGAGGACAGCAGAGTCTGGTCTACTAGGACTGATTTTGAAGGATCTAAGTTGAAATCATTCCTCTGAAGGTTACTTCCTATGTGACCTAGGACAAGTTGGAACCTCTCTTGGCCTTCAATCCCTCCAATATAAGATGAAGGGGCTGGACTAGATGGCCTTGGGCATCTCCCTAACTATTGATGATGTCTCATCAATGCCACAAGCTCTGGATTTTTTCTATTTCTTTCCCTCTAATAATGAAATCTTCTTGTCATCTACTCCATTCCTCCATAGTCCTATTCTATCATGATGTGACCATAGGCTACATTGATTCCAAGGTAGAAGATTGGTAAGGGCTAGACATCGGGGTTAAGTGACTTGCCCAGGGACACACAGCTAGGAAGTATCTGGGATCAGATTTGAACCCAGGATGTCCTGCCTCTAGGCCTAGCTCTCAACCCACTAGCCACCTAGCTGCTCCCTACCATCAGCATTTTAACAATTTAGGAAACTAAGGCAAACAGAGGATAAGTGTATTACCTAGGGACATACAGCTAGTAAATGACCAAGGCCACATTTGAACTGAGGTCTTTCTGACTCAGGTAAAACATTCTATCCACTGCATTACCTAGCTGCCCTGAACATCTGTCTCAGTCTCAGTCTCAGGTTGTCTCTGTCTCTCCCCGCCCCGTGTGTGTCTCCCTTCCCTCCCTCCTTTTCTCTGTCTCTCTCTGTCTCTGTCTCTCTCCCTCCCTTTCTCTCTGTCTGTCTGTCTGTCTCCCTCTGTTTCTCTCTGTCTCTCTCTCCCTCTGTCTCTTTCTGCCTCTGTCTGTCTTTGTCTCTGCATCTCCCTCCCTCCCTCTCTGTCTCTCTCTGTCTCTGCCTCTGTCTCCCTGTCTCTTTCTCTCTCTCTGCCTCTCTGTCTCTGCCTCAGTCTCCCTTCCTCCCTTTCTCTGTCTGTCTGTCTCTCTCCCTCTGTCTTTCTCTGTCTCTCCCTCCCTTTCTCTCTTTCTCTCTCCCTCTGTCTCTTTCTGCCTCTGTCTGTCTCTGTCTCTCTGTCTCTGATTCTCTTTCTCTCTCTCTTTTCCCTATATAGATATATCCAGAGAGGTGGCTAGATCTACATATAGTTAGATGTGCTGATATGGCAAGAGAGAGTGCCAGTTTCTTCCACTGTGATGCTTTGGATCTGGCCTTTGTTCAGTAACCCTGTTTTCCTGCACTCCAAGTCGGTGTCCATTACAAAGGAGGAGCACACGTTTCCATTATCATGAAAATCTAGGAATATGAATGTTCTCAATTATTCATGAAACATACAAGCACCATCTCCCCCATATAGTATATACAGCGCACCCCTTCCACACTAGGCACTCACTAGCTATTAACTGAATTACCAAGTAGCCTTTACTTGTCCAAAGGAATTGTAGGAATCTATATAGCCCCTTAAGAGTCCCGGAATCTTTGTCTTAGACCATGTAAGACTTAGAGTTCCACTGGAGACAAAATAGCCCTAGTCCAGGAAAGCAGAGGCGGGGAGGAAATATAATCCCAAAGCAAAGGTCATTTACTCCAGCCTGATCATTTTACAAAGGAGGAAAGTGAGATCCTTCTTTTGAATGATTTGCCAAGAGTTACCTAGTGGGTAAAGCCCTAGAATTGGAGTTAGGAAGACTTGAGATCAACCCTCTGCCACAGCCACTTACTAGATGTGTGGTCCTGGGCAAGTCATTTAACCTTGGCTAAATTCAATTCTCTCATCTGTAAAATGAGGACAACAATTGCACCTACTTCATATGGGTATTGTAAAGATCATAAAGTATTTTGCCAGCCTTGAACCATTGTGTAATTACTTGCTAGTAATACTATCAAGTCACACACATCTGTTATATACAATGAAACAAAAAGTCTCTACAAGGGGTAGACTTGAGACATGAAGACTGCTTGGATCTTGGCGACCAAAAAAGTCCCAGCCAAGACCAAGGAGTCTGTCTGCTGGGGAGGCGAGCGCTGATGCAGAACCAAGCATGAAACCCCCTAGAATTTAAAAGTGAAACCTTCTGCTATTGCTTCAAAAGAGCAAACAGTCAGGTTGGTTACCACAGGGTCTAGCCCATAGCAGGAACTCTGTAAATATTTGTCAACTTGAATTCCAAAACAAGTTTCCAAAGAGAGAGAGAAAGAGATACTGTGATGCAGAGTCCAAATTAATTCAAAATTGAAAGCATATGACTTACCCAAACATAAATGTCACATCTTGGAACAATAGAACATTTCAGAGTTCATTTGAGACAGGGGAACCAAAGAGGGTTGATGTGATCCATCCCTCCTGTTACTAGGGCAACCCATACATTCCTTACCTTTGTGCCTGGTAGCTCTTCTGAGAGTTAATAGAGATGTGACCTCAAATAAATCAATTAATCTCTCTGGAGCTTCAGATACCTCATCTGTAAAATGGGACAATCATAACTGTATGGACCTTACAGAGCTGCTATGAGGATCAAATGAGAGGCAGCCTGGAGTTTTGGGTAGGGTGTTAGACTTGGAATGAGGAGGAATTGGGTATAAGTCCTGCCTCTGTGCCTCAGTTTCCTCATCTGAAAAATGAGGGGGTTGAACTCCATGGCCTCAAAAATTCCTTTCAGTTTTCTATCTGTGATCCTAGGAAAGCATTTTGAAGACTTAAAGTGGAAAGATCAATGTTACCAGGGGCAGCTCAATAGAAAGCCAGACCTGTAGTTTGAAGGACCTGGGTTCAAATATGATCTAAGGCACTTTCTAACTGGGTGACCCTGGGCAAGTCACTTAACTCCCATTGTCTAGCCTTTACCACTCTAGAGCCTTGGTACTAATATTTAATATCAATTCTAAGACAGGAAGTAAGGGTTTAAAAAAAGAGATCAATATTACCTATTGTAACTGCTTGGTAGAGGGGAAGGTCCAATGGACTTGGTGTAAGAAGTTAAATTTGGATTCTATCTTCGTCACTTAGAGTCTGCATGACCTTGAGCAAGTTACTTAATCTCTCTAGGTCTCAGTTTCCTCATTTGTAAAATGACAGGATTGGACTTCCAGGATATATATTCATTTACATATTCCTATGAGGTGGCCACAAGGGTTTCATCCAATATACTGGGTGCCTTGCTTAATTTTTCTTGACATCTTTAGGACAACAATGGACCACACATACCTTTTTAAATTTTTATCCTTCACTCTAGTCACATGGCAGGTTTATCATTTTTTTTCTTTGCTGATACATTTCTTGGATTATATCTCTTACTCTACTTCTCTTTTATAATTCCCCATTTATAATATGTTGCAGTGTACCTAATGAGTGAGAAGAATATGACATAATTGCTGGTTTCTTCTCCTTCTCCTCCTTCTCTTTCTTCTCCTCTTTCTCCTCCTCCTCATCCTCCTCCTTCTTGTTCTTCTTGTTCTTGTTCTTCTTTCTTCTTTATTCATAATCATCATCATCATCATCATATTGGCATGTCCATAAAGAGAACATAGTTGAAAGATTAAATAAACAGAACTACTTTAAGGCAAGTTAGCTTTCAAAATCCCTTAGCAATTGTGAAAATCCTATTAATAATGGAACTTAAGAGCTATGGTTTCTGATGGGGTAACCATAGGTGGGTGGCACCCATTTGCAAAGATTTTCAGTTTGTTGGCTTTCACTTCCTCCTGTGTCTATTTAATCTCTCATTTTTAGCCCAGTGTGACAGGAGTTTATTTTTCACTTAATCTGTTCTCCACTCATGGCTCATGGTTTTCAGTCATATAGTTATAGATGGAGCAGTAGCTATTTCTTGTCCATTGAGGATTGAAGATAATTTGAGAAGCATTTCTCTATTTTGTAGGTCGGAACTTGGGTTCAATTGAACTTTTATATTCAATTTTCATCTTTTCCTATGAGCACAGACATTTTGTTCATGGGTTGAGATGGCATTAGAGCAGCTCAGTTAAAAAGAGAAACTTTGGGGTTCTTAATGATTTTTTTCTGTCTCTCCAAATTCTACTTGATATGAAGCCCTGGAGAGATAATATTCTACCTGAAATTAAATCACAACAAAAGAATGTGATCCTCTAATGCTGAGTAGGACTTGGGGACAAATATTTTAGAGGGCAACCTCTTTTACTGTAGGTTTCAAGACTTGAAATGGGCAGAATATTTTTAAGGCAAGGAGAACTAGTATTTCCAAAGATTAAGAAGGCCAGAGACTGGACCATTAAGAAACCCAGTAACAGAAGATCTAAGAATAGAACTGGATCTAAGCAGCTTAAATGAGCAGGTGTAATGTTTTCAATCAAAAATCCAATTCAGATCATATTAAAAGGTTTGAGTTCAAATGTTGATTGTCATTTTCAATTTGTGTGACATTGGTCAAGTCATTTAGTCTCTTCAGCCTGTTTTCTTATCTACAAAATTATGGCATTAGATTAAATGACCTCTAATGTTCCTTCCAGGTTGAAATCTATGAGCCTATGAACCTCACAGAAATAGTTGGATTGGATGACTTATCAGTTCCTTTCCAGTTATAAGTCTATGAGCCTATGAATTTCAGGGTCTTAGTTTTTATTATTCAATCATTTCATTGGTGTCCAACTCTTTGTGACCCCATTTGGGGTTTTCTTGGCAAAAATATTGGAGTGGTTTGCCATTTCCTTTTCCATGGGGCCTGAGTTACCTTGTCTATCCATTTAAGGAGTTTGGCTAGATAATCTCTCAGATCTATGCAATTTAACATACTGTGACTTTGTAATTCTATTGAAAAAGGAGGAAAGGCTGGTTTGAAATCATAATAAAAGAAGTTGCCCCCTAAAGATATCTGCCCCCAAGGTTCCACTAATCATTAGAGGATCACATCCTTCTGGTATGATTTAATTTCAGGTAGAATATTATCCTTTCAAAGGGGACACACTAATGGAATAACTCAAGGTGAACACCTTGGGAAGAGTAGAATCTGGATAGGAAGAGAATAATGTATTTGTCTAGAAACCAGAGAAGGGCTGCTTCCTTCTGGGTTTATGGAAGTTGGGGGAAGAGAGAAAAAATAGAAATAACAGCAGAGGAAAAAAAAAGGAAGGACCAAAGAGACAGTGTTTTCTTGCATCACTCTGGGACTGAGTTGTCTTTTCCTTCCCTCTTTTCCTTCCTCCCTCTTTTTTCCCTCCCTCCCTCCTTCCCTTCCTCCCTCTGTCCCTCCTTCTTCCCTTCCTTCATTCCTTCCTTCCTTTTTGGCATTAGCTAATCAAAAGGAGTATTTGATTTCTGTAGTTCTGCTGCAGCTAACAGGATGACTGGTTAAAAATAAAATGTATTACATTATGACATCTTCAGGGGGAAAAGTCTTTCACCTTCAAACCAACCAACAAAAAACCCAAAATAAAGAATACTAGATTTGGCAGCAGAGAAACTGGTTAAAATCCCTATTTGTTAATATGTCATTTTCACGCTTTGGGTCCCAGTTTTCTCCTTGCAAAATGATGATGTGGAGCTAGGTAAGGCATTTTCCAGATGCAAATTCTGTGATTATAAGATGAAGTAGAACTTGCTTGAGATTCTAGGTATCATTTCATACACAAACACACACACTCACACAAACAGAGACATTTTTTTTTGGATTAAATTACAAAGTTAGAACTTTCTAGCACCATATTTCCCTCATTTTTTGTCTTCCTTTTTCTCCCCTTTATGATAGGGGTCCTAAATGTTTTTAGCATGATGGACCACTTTAGCACTTTGGTGAATCTCAGAATAGTATTTTCAACTGCATAAAATAAAATAGATAGAATTAAAATTTTATTTATTTTTATTTTTTAGGAGCACTTACAATCTATCCCTCCCACTGGTCCCCTCCATTGAGCAATCAAAACCATAAAACAAAACAAAAAATAAAAAATAAATCCATCATGACAAACACAGGCACTTTAGAAAAATGAATTGCCACATTGGTCATACTTGAAAATAAATGTGTGTTTGCAGTCTATATTCATCATCTCTCTAGCAGGAGGTGATGTTTTGTCTTCAGTTTTCTGAACTCTGTGACTTCTTTCATTAGCCAGAGTTCTAAAGTTTTTTCACAGTTGTTTTCCTCTCCAATGTCTTTATAGAATAAATTATGATGGTTTTTTCTCACTTAATTCTGCATTAGTTCATAAAGGTCTTCCCAGTTGCTGATGAAAACTGCCTACTTTGTCATAACTTATGGCTCAATAATACTCTATTGCATTTACATAACACAATTTGTTTAGCCATTTCCTAATAAAAGAATACCTCCTTGGTTTCTGAATTTTGTCTGCTATGAAGAGATACTGTAAATATTTTTGTACACACGGGTCCTTTTACTCTTTCTTTGATCTCTTTGGGAGTATAGACAACATTTGCCTATCTGATCTTCCCTTAGCCTCCTTTGATGGTTCATTATTCATGTCATTCCCCCTTAACTGTGGATATTCCACAAAGTTCTTCCCTGGACTCTAATTTTCTTTTCCTCTATATATACTGTTTCTATCATCAGTCATGCTGACTTTTGTCTTGAAATTGGATTTTGATGGCCTCTTTGAGACTGATGACTTTATATAACTCTGCCTCTCTTAAATCCAATTCCTGAGCAAGTCAAGACATCACCTCATGATGTGATTGATCCTCTTCAAAAAGCACAAACAACAACTTCTCTTGGAAACCTTATTAGCTCCCATGGGATTAATTGTCATATCTAGATAACTTCTAGATCTCTTTGCTTAGCCCCACTAATCCCCCCAAGTTTCATTCTTGAATTACTAGTTATCTATTAGACATCTTAAAATAGACTTTTTGGAGACATCTTGAACTCAACAGATCAAAAACCAAATTCTTGATCTTGCCTCCCCTCCCTCTCCAAGCGTCCCCTCCCCGCTTCCAAACTTCCTTATTTGTGGCAAAGACATTACATTTCTTCCCTAGTACTACATTCATGGGCTGTCTTAGGGACAGCACATTCCCTTTCACTGGAGACCTTTAAATATAGTCAGGTTGGCAATTTATTGGGAATGTTGTAACCTGGATTCCTTCAAGGATGGATTGGACTATACAGTTCCTGTTTTGTTTTGTTTTTCCAAATCTGCAAATGTTTTGATTCTGTGATTTCTAAAGACATTACCCATCTCTAAAATTCTACAATCTTATAATTAATGCACATAAAGGACATTCTCAATTTAACAATGGTTGTTGTTCCAAAAGTTCACCGGCAAGCCTGTTTCAGAAATCAACACAAATTTCTCTAAAGAAATGGGGGTTAGTTGGGTTGGCCAGGCAACAGTCTATTAAACAATACTATTCCCTTTTCCCAAATTGTGATATTGCTTCAATGGAGAAAACACCCTTCAAATACAGAACTGAGGGGCTTACAGGAATAGAGTATTGTTAGACACATTGTATGAAATGGTTGGTTTTTATAAACTGTTTTTTCCTCCCTTTTTTCTTTTATCCTTTGTTAAAAAGGAATGGTAGAAGGTAAGAGGAAAGAGATATTTAGAAAATGAAAATTGTTTAAAAACAAAATATATCAATAAAAGGAAAAAAAGAAAAAATGTATTTTTGAGTCCTGACTCAGGATTCAAGAAATATATCTCCTCTTACTCAGGCACCATGAAAAGGAACTTTCAACTCCAATGGCAATGGAAATGTCAGCAACTAGAATAGGACCCCTTACATTCATAACAGAGTCAGACTCAGTTTTCTCATCTGCAAAATGGAGGTAAAACAATCGGTAGAGCTTAGCATGCTGTCAGATTGTTATGAAGATCAAAATGAGATAATATATATGAGACTTTTTAAAAAGCCTTAAAAGGCAAAACAACAGTAGAGTGATGATGATAATTCATGTAAGAAAAAGTAACACAGCTAACCAGGGTAAAATAAGGGGATGAAAAATCATTTATTGTTTACTTTGACCCAAGCCCCATACTAAGAACTAAGGAAATAAATGCAAAAATAAGATAGTTCCTGCTCTCAGGGAATTTACATTTTAATTGAGGAGAGAACATACATAAGAGGGGTAGCTATAGGAAAGATAGGAAGATCTGGAAGTACCAAGGAATGAAGAGACAGGGAGAATGGCAAGACCCAAGACTGAAGTGTGGCTGTCTGTAGAGTGACCATTATGAATTCTATTTTGTTGCAATAGAAACTGTCAAAGGCACAGGCTGCCATCTTCCCTTTTGAAAAGAAATAGTTATCTGATGAAGACAAAGAGATGGAGAAAGTAAGAAATAAACAGAACCAGAGCATGGCTTGAAAATTCTGCTTCCCAGGGGCAGCTGGGTAGCTCAGTGGATTGAGAGCCAGGCCTAGAGATGGGAGGTCCTAGGTTCAAATCTGGCCTCAGACACTTCCCAGCTGTGTGACCCTGGGCAAGTCACTTGACCCCCATTGCCTAGCCCTTACCACTCTTCTGCCTTGGAGCCAATACACAGGATGGAAGGTAAGGGGAAAGAAAGAAAGAAAGAAAGAAAGAAAGAAAGAAAGAAAGAAAGAAAGAAAGAAAGAAAGAAAGAAAGAAAGAAAGAAAGAAAGAAAGAAAGAAAGAAAGAAAGAAAGAAAGAAAGAAAGAAAGAAAGAAAGAAAGAAAGAAAGAAAGAAAGAAAGAAAGAAAGAAAGAAAGAAAGAAAGAAAGAAAGAAAGAAAGAAAGAAAGAAAGAAAGAAAGAAAGAAAGAAAGAAAGAAGGAAGGAAGGAAGGAAGGAAGGAAGGAAGGAAGGAAGGAAGGAAGGAAGGAAGGAAGGAAGGAAGGAAGGAAGGAAGGAAGGAAGGAAGGAAGGAAGGAAGGAAGGAAGGAAGGAAGGAAGGAAGGAAGGAAGGAAGGAAGGAAGGAAGAAAGAAAGAAAGAAAGAAAGAAAGAAAGAAAGAAAGAAAGAAAGAAAGAAAGAAAGAAAATTCTGCTTCCCAAGCAACAGAAAATGATTCATGGTTTCATATAGATGCCTCTTTTTGGATTCTGGCATGTATATGGAAATGGTATTGGAACAGTTAAATTCGAAATAAAAAAGAAGAAAAAAAAGAAAGATTAGGCTTATATCTTGAAGACTGGGTCTTCAATGCAATATTCAATATATATATATTGGAAAACAAGATTTTCCAGTGTTAAAATACATGCTTTAAAAAAATGGACCTATAATTAATTATTTTCTCTTCAACTTAGAGTGTTAGCAAATTGTTTAGGGCATATTATGGAGAGTTATAGAGCCAGTAAGTGCCAGAGAAGAGATTTGAACTTAGGTCTTTTTGACTCTGAAGGGAACTCTCCTAATAAAACAAGATTAATATGTCTTTCATTGTACCCATTATCCATTATGTCCCCAGGCCCACCTTGTATTGTGTCTAGGTGACTCTTTGTCTTCCCTAATTCTACTCCTATCTCTAGGGATAAGGTGAGGGGAAGTCCATCTATTCGTATCCACAAGTCATTCATAAATAAGATGTTTCTATCACCTGCAAAATGGAGATAATAAGTACTTACTTCACTGGATTCTTCTAGGGACACATGAGATAAAATAGATAAAACATTTGCCAGACTCCTAAAAGTCCAGGGGAGTGTAATAGGCAGAGAGTTGGATTTAATTGGCAAGGAAGACAGCTGTATCCAATTCTTCAGGACCCCATTTGGGGTTTCCTTGGCTAACACACTGGAGTGGTTTGTTATTTCCTTTTTCAGCTCTTTTTAGATATGAGAAAACGGAGGCAAACATATTTAAGTGACCTGTCCAGCATAACATAATAAGTATCTGAGGCCAAATTTGAACTCAGGACCTCTTGACTCCAAGCCCACTACATCTATATCCACTGTTCCATCTAACTCAGATGAACTGGCAGCTACATACTGGCTATGTGATTCGTGGTGAATCTCTTAACCTTATTGAGATTAAATTTCCTCATCTGTAAAGTGAGAATGATAGCACCTAACTGACAGGGTGAAAGAGGTGGTCAAATGAGATCGCAGAAATAAGGCATTTCACAATTATAAAGGACAATCATTATTTTGGGAATTACATAGAAAATAGAAACTCTATATTATAGATACTATTTACAAATACCTCATAAAATAGATTATAAGGTATATAATAATATATACATTTGTGCTATATAATATGCATATTATAACACATAATGTGCACATTGTAGCATAATGTACATATATACTAGGTAACACTATTTTATAAATTATAATAATAAACATGAAAAATGATAATGTACCACAATAAATCCCTCTATTTAGATGGCATATATGGATATTTATTTGTGACACTTGATTCTGTAGCCATGCAATGTTTGTTTATATTATACACACATACTTTTCAAAACATCATTTGCTTGTTCCAGAAAGAAATAAAAAGATAAACAAGAAGTTATTCCTCCCTGGTGCCTTGTCACTGAGCTGTTTATCAGCAACAGAACAAAACTTTGCAAGGGAAATCAACACAGATGCTATATCCAAACATATTGAGGGTTTCAGCAAACAGTAGAAACTAGCTGTGCATTTGTCAGCATTTGGTGAAATTTTGCCCTCTTTTTTTTCAGATGTGGAGATGAACATATTTTCCCCCAAATGCACACATCCATCTCCTCGCTGGGGAAAATTTCTCTTTGTTATTGTAAAGGACTTTCGGAAATGCTTTCTCTTAGCTGAAGAAATCTTGATCTTGTAGGATCTTATAGCAACATCAAAACATTTAACAGCCCACAAATTTTTCCCATAGAAATAGTGTTCTGACTGGTGGGTAGGTTGCCAGGCAACACTCCATTAAACTCAGAATGTAGATGAAGTAGAAGAGCAATAGCTTTCTTCCCATTTCACTTAATTACTATTTATAATATTCCTTCATTGGGAAAAGTGCCATTAGACCCTTCCATCCTTCCCCTAGCTCAGGGGTTCTGAATCTGAGTCATGCATGTATTTAGATTCCAAGAGTCTATGAACTTGGGGGTGGGGTGGGAAATACAGATATTTTGCCAAATAGAATTGGTTTCCTTTATAGTTTTCTGTATTTTATTTTATGTGTCTCAAAATCCAATTCTGATAAGGGGATCTAAAGGTTTCGCACAAGGGGCACATGACAGGAAGGGTACAAACCCTAGCCCTAGATAATACTTATGAATTGCAAATTAAGCCTGGCAAAGAGGACAGGAGGCCAGTCCTGAAGTTTGGATGAATTTGATTTCCAGCTACCCTTCGATACACAATGGTTGTGTGAGTTTGAGCAAGACATTTCATCTCTGAGTACTCCTAAACAACTTTCTAGGACTCTGCTTTTCAGAAAGGTTGCCAATCATGAACTCTCCAGTCTGGCTAATAAACAAACAAATGGTTAATCAATCAACGTGATTAAGCATCTAAGGAACAAACAGGGAGGTAAACAAATTAATAAATAACAAATGAATGAACAAGCAAGCGAGCAACTAATGAATGAATAACATACACACACACACACACACACACACACACACACACACACTAAATCTGCATTTCTCATGCTCAGCCCAAAAGAAATTTGTTCTAGGAAATAGCCCAAACCTTTATTCCAAAGCTAAGGTTACATTCAGGAAGGAGGTTGACAGATTTTCCATCAGTCTGAACAGGAGATATATTCTACTCATCAAGTTCTCCTCGCAAATGTTGAGTCATAATTTTCAGTCTTGTCTGATTCCTCCTGACCCTGTGTAAGGTTTTCTTGGCAAAGACACTGGAGTACCTTGCCACTTCTGTTTCACCAGCTTATTTTACAGATGAGGAAACTGAGGCGAATGGGGTTAAGTGACCAGCCCACAATCACACAGCTACTAAGTGTCTGTGGCCAGATTTGAACTTATGAAGATGAGTCTTTCTGACTCTAAGATTGGCACTCTATGTATTACATGCCCTAGCTGGCCTCTTTCCTTAAATATGCTCTACATATGCTACAAAGTCAAGCCATTATCAGATATTGGCATTACTATCTTTACCACATCTCTCCATTCTCAGAGACACAATTCTCATTCAGGCCTTTGCTCCTTACTTGGGATTATCGCTGTGGCCTTCTGTCTTGGTTCCTTGCCCCAGAGGTCTCTCTATTCCAATTCATCTTCCACTCAGCTGTCAAGGTGATTTTTTTCTAAACCTTAGGACTGACCTTGTCCTTCTCCTACTCAGTGAACTCTTGTGGCTCCTTATTATCTTCAGAATTAAGTATCAAGTCCTCTGTTTCAAATCTGGTCTCTTTTTAGCTTTTCATCATCCCCACTCTCTATTTTTCCCACAATCTGACTACACTGGCTTCTTGAAAGTCCAGAGTAGATCAAAAGAATGGCTATCAACGAAGTTGAAACCCAAAGCAAAGGCCAGAAGGTGGAGAGCTGGGGAAGCACTGAGCAAGGTGAAGATATTCATTAACCACTGTTTCAAAAGGATAGTTCTGGAGAAAATGAAGTAGACCTTTCTCAACTAGGCTAGTTTTTCCTTCTCACCTAAGGAATCTGCCGCCACCACCCCATTTGCAAGGCATTAATTCTAGTGGAGGGGACAACAAAGAGATACACATATATGGATTTCCAACATATGTGTCAACATATGTACATACCTCCCATAAATGGCTTAGATATTTTAATGTAAAATTTAAATTTAATTTAATAATTTATTTAATACAATTAAATCTAAAAATTTTAAACCCTTACCTTCTTTCTTAGAATCAATACTGCATATTGATTCCAAGGCAGAATGGTGGTAAGGGCTAGGCAATTGGAATTAAGTGACTTACCCAGGGTCATACAGTTGGGAAATGTCTGAAGCTAGGTTTGAACTCAGGAGCTCCCATCTCTAAACCTGGCTCTCAATCCCCTGGACCACCTAGCTGCTCCCAGCCTTAGGTCTCTTTTCAGACAATCTGTAGGATACATAACTCCCTATCTTCTATTTGTTAACTATGTTCACCTCTACGCATCTAGATGAACGAATAAAATATTTATTAAATGCTTACTATATGGAAAGCACTGTGCCAAATGCTGGAAATAAAAAGAAGACAGTAGTCTTTGCTCTCTGGGACCTCATATTCTAATGGGGGAGACAACACATATGGAAGGTTTCAGCTGCAAGACAGATGGAAAGGTCTCCTAGTCCTTGGTGTGTAACAACAAAGCAGATGGTCATGCCTCTTCTTTAATGTCATGTCTACTAATAAAATCATGTCAGTTTCTTATGTTGAACCATCTGATAGTGCTAAGGACTTTGGGATAAGAACGTTCTTTCCAAAGGTCTCCAGTAGCTGTGAGAGGCTGCTCCCCAGTATGATGGCCAAGGGCACAAAACTGGAAGCACTGGCATTCCCAAGAACCCTGTACTGTCTCCATCATGGTCTGCAGGTTAAGGTGTTGTGGACAAGGTATTGATGGGGGTTGTAGTTTTTCCATCTACACTGGCACATGCAGCCTATTATTTCTCCCTCAGAGTGTCTTGATCATACATATACCTAAATACAAATAAAATAACTAACACGTATGTAGCACTTTAAGGTATGTGGACTACTTTACAAATATTATTTCATTTGGTCCTCCCCAAAATTTTGGGATGTAGGTGGTATTCTCATTTTATAGGTGAAGAAACTGAGACAGACAGACAGAAGTTAAGTGGCTTGTCCAAAGTCACACAGCTAGTAAATATTGTTATTATATTTTTAAGTCATTTGTAGTCATGTTTGACTCTTCATGATTCCATTTGAGGGTTTTTTTTTTTTTGGCAAAAAGAACAGAATGGTTGACCATTTCCCTTGCTGGCTCATTTTATAGATGAGGAAACTGAGGCAAACAGGGTTAAGTGACTGGTCCAGGATCACACAGCTAGTATCTAAAGCCATATTTGAACTCAGAAAGATGAGTCTTTCTGACTCCAGGTCTGGTACTCTATCCATTGTACCACCTAGCTACTAAATTCAATAGTTGTCTGAAGTCAGATTTGAATTCAGAGTTTCCTAAAGCTAGGTACTGCACTTTATACATTTCCCTACCTACCTACCTACCTATAGAAATGCAAAGTAGCTAAATCCCATGGATTTTGGGAATGTGGGCTTTAGCAGTTGAGGGGATTAGGAACTTCCTGTTGGAGGAGTTTGAGACACATATTGAAGGAAAGAAGGAACATGCCAGTTATAAGAGATATTTAGGGTTTTAACATATTTTGTTTTTAAAGAGATGAAAAACATAGTGGCTTTGGAGTTTACTAACATTGCTAATTCTTTTTATCAAATATTATATTGATAGACAAACATGAGAAACATTTACTCTGCCCCTAATTTTTAAATTACTAGAAGTCACATCCATTTGTTTTTATTATACTCAGGTTATTTCAGAAAAAAAAAAACTTAGCAACAACAACATGTGAATGAAAATAATATGATTTATAAGGAGGGCTGAAAATACAAAGGTGTTAGATATTCACTTGCATTGAAAAAAATGCAAATCGAAGTCTTTCAATAAATATGGAAAGTTTTTTGCAGAAGTGGCATACACCCAGGAGTAATTTGTGACAGCAAAGAATAGAAACTTGATTTAGGAAGTGAGAATTTGACCTTGAATATTTTGAATATATGAAGTTTTGTAAGAAAAGCACTTTCCACTTAATTATGGCTTTGAATGATAGGAAACTACAGTATCCAAAGAATTGATTGAAACTCATTCAGCAGTCAATGGAAAACGCATGGTGGGTGTGATCAGGCTGAAAAACACTGTGGTAACAAATTATGAAGGAAAAGATGCATAAGTGAAGTCATCAAAGAAATGCATAAGTGAAAAAGAAGCTGTCCTGGTCATGTTGTGAGAGAGTGAAGGAAAACCAGCAAACAACCCATGAGCTACACCAGTTTTCCTTTATAGAAGTCATTGTAGTGTGGTGGGGAGAAAAGCTCTGGCTAGAATCAGGGGACCTAGATTGGAATCCTATCTCTTTCTCTTACTATCTGTATGATTTGGGGGTAAGTCATTTAACCTCTCTTGACCTCGATTTCTTCATCTGTACAATGAGAGAGTTGATTTAGAGGTCCAGTGATCTCCATTCAAGACCTGGATTTATGATCCTATGGTGTCAGGAGCCTTTAAGTAATGGGAGAAAGCAAGGAAGGTTCACAACATATTATGTGGACTCCTTCTAATGAACTTATAAGAGAACATGATTGAGAGTTGCCTTGGGCAGGAAAGCCTGAATGAGCTGTCAGTATAGATGGAAGGAATGCCTACTATAATGATATTAAAGAATCATTTGAGTAATTATGAAAATTAAATGTCAATATAGAAATGTAGAAAGATAAAATAAAAATTAATGCTGCATAAATATGGAAGGTAATGAAAATTCAAGGTCTTTTTCACCCCCACACAAAGATAGAGAGCATGAAATATATTGCAAAGTCAGCTGGTATCTTAGGTATCCTTTGGCTTACCTTTTCAAAATGGCTTCTATGATTAATAAGACTAAATTTCTTTAGAAATTGAGATGATAACAAAAGTCCTCTTGCTCATAACTTTTATCCCAGGCAAAGAAGAAAAGAGAAAACAGCATGGAATTATGAAGTAGTACTTGCATCAGTGATGAAAATTCACTCTTGATCATTACTTTCAAGAGTAATTTCTCTTGGGTAATCCATGGCCCTAGTTCTATAGCCCTCCAGGGTTATATCTAATGTAAATGAAGCTACTATAAGTGGATTATCCTTGCAGGAAAATATTTAGCCAATAATACAACAGAAACAAACCCAAAGCTTCCTGGAAATTTTTTAGAGAAAAAAGTGTTCTATTCTTTGAAATTTATTTTAATGGTATGCAGTATACTTTTTCCCATTCCATTTCAATCAGAAAGCCCTGAGAAAAGACCAGAAGGTGAAAATAAATTAATAAATTCATTTAGATGAGATAGGAGGCAGATCAAAGAACTTGGGTTTGAGTTATGATTATGTTGGATGTCTTGGGATTCTGACATCACTATGTCTAGTCAGTGAAAGGAGACTAAAGACTCCAAATATACCTAGAATTTGAACCCAAGGTCAGGAAATATTAACTTTTGAAATTGAAATCAATAGCCAATAACAAAGTGAATGGGCCCAGTGGAGAGGACACTGACTTGGGAGTCAGGAAGCCCCAAGTTCAAATCTAGCCCTAGCTATGTGACCATAGGCAAGTCACTTAACTACTGTTTACTCTGGTTTTCTTATCTGGTAAATGAGGATAATAATAGCACCTACCACCCAGGGGTTTTTAAGGATCAAATAACTGAATAATTATGAAGCTTTTTGCAAATCCTAAAATACTATACAAAAGTTAGAAATTGTTAATAAATACTTACATGGTGTTTCCCCTAGCAGAATATAAGCTTCTTAAGGGCAAGAATTGCTTGACTTTTTTCTTTTTACACTCCAGATCCTTTCATTTAAATCCTGGAAGAATACAATAAGAGCTTTAATTTACTGTCTGATGCTTTGAGTCTTTGTCAATGAGTATTTTGTGCGGAAGAAATTAATAGCTGTCTTATACTTTGTCCATTAGCTGTCCTAAGTCCTGACCATTAAACAATAACAAAATTGAACTGAATTCATCATCACGGTTCACATTTATATATCACTTTAAGTTTATAAATCATTGAACATATTAGTAACAGATTCCACTAAGTTCAGGAGTCTGGGGATCCGAGTTCTGGATCCAGTTCAAAACCTAGGGGAGCTTAACCTCTTACGAGAGGGGTTGAGCTCTTCTTGCTATCTCTCTCGATGTTCCCAGAACTCTCCTGTGGGGACAGAAAAACCTCTTAATTTTAAGTTTGTGTTAAATCTAGGATCTCCCAAAAGGGATCGATAAGATATTTAGAACATTAAAACAGGAAATGCTTTATGGAATTGATCAACAAGTCATTTCTCTTTCACCTCAGTTTTACATTGCCTGAAAAACTCCTTCAAGATTTCATATCTTCTAAGTCAGGGAATGACTTGAGTTCATCCTCACAGAAGGGAGTAGTTTCAGGAAACACCTCATATTAGCAAAGAAATCTAGGAACTCCCATATTTGAATCTCATGAAGTTGCCATCAAGGATACAAACACCTATCTCAGATTTGTAGATTAGCCACTTTTATTCAGGAAAAAAAAAAGACATAAAGAAGAGGCAGTTATACCTTGAGATTCTGTTTCAGGCTCATCTAGAACCTATATGCTAAGTGTGAGAAGTCAGGGTTTAAAAGACAAAGAAAATCCTTCTCTGCCTCTTGTAGGAAGTCCAAGAGACAACTATCAAGTCTTAAGACACATATTCAGGAGAGAAGAACAGGAGAGCAAATCTAATTCTGATGCTTAATGAGCTGTCCTCTTAGACACTGACACCCTCTAAAACTATCAAGGGAACCAATGGATAACTGACTGGATTACTTTGTTACCCCATAGTAAAAGTCCTTCAATTCTGATGAAGACATATCACTAGAAGGGGCAACTGGGTAGCTCAGTGGATTGAGAGCCAGGCCTAGAGATGGGAGGTCCTGGGTTCAAATCTGGCCTCAGACACCTCCCAGCTGTGTGACCCTGGGCAAGTCACTTGACCCCCATTGCCTAGCCCTTACCACTCTTCTGCCTTTTCCCAAGGTTTCAGAAGAGTGGTAAGGGCTAGGTATTGATTCCAAGATGGAAGGTAAGGGTTTAAAAAAAAAAAGACATGTCACTAGAAATGGCCAAAAGTGCTCAGCTCACCTCTACTCCATCACATTCTATGAGTTGTGGTATAATTCACACCAGCATTGTTTCATGGGATCTTCAACATTTCCACATGAGGCAGGATATGAATATTTTTAATGTATTTTATAGATGAATAACCTAAATATCAAAGGGATTAAGTGACTTGATGGTATCAGTGGTAGCATTTGAATACAGTTCTTGTAGATGTGAAGTTTAATTTTCTATTCATTATGCTCCCTTATCTCTGATGATTTCTGTGAAAGGAGGAAAAACATCAACACTCTCTATTCCTATTCCTCTCTTCTCTCTTACTACCTTTCTTCCTTTCTGTCTGTCTGTATCTGTTTTTGTTTGTCTCTTTCTCTCTCTGTGTTTTTCTTTGCCTGTCTCTTTCTTCTTTCCCTCATTTCCTCTATCTTTTTGTGTCCTTTTTTCTCTGTCTTTTTGTCTGTTTCTATGTTTATCTTTCTGCCCTTTTCCCTTTCCCCATCCTTTCTTTTTTCTTTCTTGTTATTTCTTCCCCTTTCTTTTTTTTTTCTTCCCCAGGTTCTTCCAATCTCACTCAATTTTTTTTTCTTTGAACCAATGAAGCAAAATCTGACCTCACCCACTGTGACCTTTACTGTCACTTATTAATGCTGAATTCACACCCACAGTTTGCCACACATCAGAAACTGCTTCTGGTTGGCTCTTTGTGCCTGTTATCTCTCTCTGTTTCTCCACAGATGGGGTTGTTTGCTAAAAAAAAAAGTGAAAGATGTTTTATTGCCTTTGCCTTGATGCATGACCTAAATCCGGATCCTAGTAGATAAGACAAAGAAAGTCCCAGACTTGACTTGGTTTTTATTTGATAGACACTTTGTTAAAATCCCCTTCATGTCAAAATAATAGCAGTAGGGCTCTGTTGGATTCTCGAAGACAAGCTTGAGATTAAAGTAACAAACCCTCTAGTGTTTTGCACATATTTCCCAACAGTTGTCTGGTTAATCACAAGGATATATGCATGCAGTTAGAGTTTGGAACCATCAAAAGAAGAGAACCAGAGTTGTTTGCTGTCCATTATTTTTGCATACTATCATTCAGCTCAACTCATCTCCATATAGGGAAAACAATGACTCTATAGTCAGATAACCTAGGTTCAGATCCTACTTCTGATAGTTACTACCAGCATGACCTTGAGGAAGTCACTTAATGTCTGTGGTCCCCAGTTTTCTCATCCATAAAATGAAAAGGCTGGATTAGTTGATCTCAAAGGTCCCTTCCAGCTCTAAATCTGTGATCCAATGAGCTTAATTCCATTTGCCTAGCCCTTGCCCTCTTGTCTTAGAGAAAGTAATGATTTTTTTTTAAAAAGTCATTGATTGACTTATGTCAATTCATGGCAAAGATGATGGATTTAGATATGGAAAGGACTTTGAAGGTCATCACAGTAATATGTGTCAGAGGCAAGGTTTGAACCCAAGTCTTCTGATTCCAAAGGCAGCATTCTTTGTGTCTCCTGTACTCCCAGAAGAACTTATCAAAATTGTCCATTGGAGGCTTACAGCTGATAATAATGAAAATGATAATGATAAGTGCAATGAGCATGATAACAACAATAATGATCCTATGCATTGTATTTTAATATTTGGCAAATCATATTACATCCTTTGGTCCTGGGAACAAGCCTATGCTAGGTGCTGTTATCAGATTCATTTTATAGAAAGGTCCACTTTGGTCCAGGTCAGTTACCAGACCCCTGTGCATCTAAGTGGGCTGGTACCATAAAGGTCTATTTGGCTATCTTCATGATGAATCCCCAGATTGGTCTCTAAACAATCCTGTCCTGCTCAATAAGAGATGCCATCTGGAACCAGGACTTCTGACCCCTTCCACTGCCTATACTAGAGTTGGCTTCTCTCAGAAGAGAGCAAGTATGCCTTGCAAAGTAACAAGTCCTTCAGAGCTCTGGGCCAAGTCTAGCTCTAAATGGGAGGTCTCTGGAAATCCCTTCTGCTTTGGGGTATATAGTACAGGAAGTGGTTTCGTCATCCTGAGAGCTAGCAATCTGGGCACCAGATGATAGTTACGTTGGGGTGAAAAAGCCATCGTGAGTCAGTCATCAAACAAATACTAGGGCAGTGGAAGAACATTTCCCTCAAAGGGAGTGAGAAGTCTTCCAGATTGAAGGACCAAGCATGAATAAACCACAGAGACCAGATGGGTTCTTTTACAGATTTTTTTTAAAAACACCAATATCTAAGGAGGTGAGGACAAACTGAGTTCAGGAGCAGAGATTCAGGCTGAGATTTCAATACTGGACTGGAAGGCAAAAGATGAGATTAAGGAAGCTATTGATTTTGTGACTCCCTTTGACCCCATCCCACACTCAATGCTTTAGTCTTTCATGGAAGCTGCCAAAGCAATTTTGGCCTTGACTTTGAGCTGATATGTTGCTGTAGCTTTCAGTCAGAAGCTCTTCTCTACCTAAAGGTGCCAGTAATGCTATGGGTTCAATTAATTGCTCTTTCCTATATTTTCCCTGTCATGCCCTTCCTCACTCCCATCCAGATTTGCAATCAATAAATTCATGGTAGCAGTAGACTGGCACCAAGAATCTTACTAGGCAAGGAGATACTCTTAGAGTTGGTTCTGCTGCCTTTTTCCAGTTCATAATCTCACCTACATCATGAATTTTATCCAGCTCTGCCCTCTGTGTATTCTCCACAGGTGCTAGACCTTTCCTGTTGCTCTCTATTTTCTCTTAAAGCACATGCAAGAAGGCAGCTAAGTGGCTCAATGGAAAGAGTGCTAGTCTGGAGTCAAGAAAACTCTTCTTCATGAGTTGTAATCTGGCCCCAGACATTTCCTTACTGTGTGACCCTGGACAAATCACTTCACTCTATTTACCTCATTTTTCTCATCTTTAAAGTAATCTGGAAAAGGAAATGGAAAACCATTCCAGTTTCTGCCAAAAAAAAAAATCCAAAACAACCCCAAATGTGGTGAAAAGAATCAGACATAACTGAAATAAATCCACGAGAACAAGAGGCAATATTTAATTCAGTGGGAAAAGTGCCAGATTTGGAGTCAGAGGACATAGGGTCAAGTCTCACCCCTCTATTTACTACCTATGTAACTTTGAAAAATCTGTTCCCCTTCCAGGAAATTTTTATTATCTTTAAAGTAAGGGGATTGATTAGAAGACTTCTGAGGTTCTTTCTAGGTTTTGAATCTATATTACCATCATAATTTTAATGTCTCACACTTCCTCAGGGTGCTTCTCTATTGTCTACTTATGTGATGATGAAACTATCCATCTTGATATAATAAAGGGTTAATGTTATCCGGCCCAAGGCGGGAAAAACCCCCTGAAATTTCATTTCATTTATTTTTTCTTCCAGTGAACAAAAATCTATTTTTCTCTTCTACTTTATTCCATTGAAAAAGAAAAAGGAACTTCCATAATATACATGCATAGTCAAGTAAAACAAATCCTATGAGATAGTTGCATTTTAACAGGGGAGTTCCAGAAGTAACTTTTTTATTACAAAGACTCCAAAAGGCAACATAGATCATTGGACTTCAAGGCAAGAAGATTTGAATTCAAAATGCATCATATATATATATATATGTATATATATATATATCAAGTAACAACCTCTACCTCTTTTTTGTCATCTATCAAAATGAAAGCTATAGACCTGAAGGCCTCTGAGATCCCTTTTGAGTTCTAAAATCTATGCATTTATAATCTATAAGATGTAGATTCAAGACAGTGATTAGCTATAGCTAGCTGTATGACCTGAGACCCTAGACAAGTAATTTAATTTTTTACTGCCTTGATTTCTTGGAGGGGGGGAAGAGGGAAAGAGAGAATCTGAATCACAAAGTATCAGAAAATAATTATAAAAATTACTTCTAAATGTAATTAAAAAAATAAAAGAAAGTTAAGAAGTAATACACACACACACACACACACACACACACACACACACACACACACACATATATATATATTTATATAAATGACAGGGATATAGTCAATAACCTTGTGAATGCTTACAATAAGAAAAGAATAGACCACAAAGCATCTTAAGGTCACTGCCAGCCCTATGACTGAAGAGGTAGGCTGTTGGTTCTCACTCCCAGGAAACTGATAGATCTACTCTGTCTTATCATCTCTTTTGGGCATCTTGAAATGAAGCCATTATTTTCTTTTTTTGAAACTCCCTTGTTTTCCAGGAAGGCTTTTGACCTCTCTTACTGTCCAGGAACCAGGTTCACAAGTGGAAAGTCCAGCACTGAAATGGTAAATATGCTTGGGGGAAATCACTTCCAGGGTTGTACACATGTTTTCTCCAGGGAAACCCTAGGCAACATTAACATATTTTCTTTTGAAGATGGTTTTGTAGATTGGCCTTCCTTGTTATTCAATCATCTGAGAACCTCCCTTTGTCAGTAATCTATTATCTTGAGATCTCTCTAGTCGTGGCAGGTATTTTTAGACTCTGTGATTCTAGAACCAGTTAGCCTAAATAGGAAATCTTTCAGAGAAATGGTACAAGGGAGATAACTTCTGGAGAAAGCCAATAGTTCTTCCATCCCTGACATTTAAGAGCCTGGATGCCCTTTAAATCATTACTGAAAGTTTAGTGTGGTGCTAAAAGCCTCTTTTTGGACCAAGGGACTTCCTCCTCTGCTTCTTCTTTCCCTTTTTTGTTTAAAGGTTGGATTTCAGCTCTTTCTTACACTCACTTTTCTCAGTCTTGAACACTCCATGTCCATTATAGGATCACACCTAGAAATTCTTCACTTCATCTCTGGAAAGTCCTGAAGACTATTGAAATGCAGAAACTAGTCATCAATATTCCCCCATTTTGTCCAGTAGTCAGTGGTACACTGGTAAATGTTTAACAAGTTCTCTGAGGGGAAAAATGTATGTAGGACACACTTTTTAATCATTTGTATTATTAGCATTTTCTCCATCACTTTCTTAGATCTAGATATCAATGAGCAATAAAACAAACTCTGATTACATGTAGGGTTTGGTGAATTCCTAAGTATTATAAATACTCAAAAATTTAACAATTAGCTAGCTCTCAGGAGCTGGCCCGAGCTGGCTCTAGCACTACCTTACCTATGGCTCAACACATTAAGGAATATGATGAAATTTGGGGAGGAAAATCAATATACTTCCAAAGAGAGAGTCACCAGTGCTTTTTTCTTGCATTACATTTTAATTATATACATATATAACAATATAATATATAAAAATAATATAACATGATTTGTTATAAACATGTAATAAGTTATATAATAAATATTTTTATTTAAGAGAAACAGATTATTACATTGCTTATGTCCAAAAATAAATGTCATTCTTCTCTCCATTTTCTTCCCTCTCCCCCAAAAGGCAGGTAATATGATATAGGTTGTACATATATTATCATATAACACATATTTTCCAGTTTGTCATTTGAAATGAGACATATATTGCTTACATTAGAGAAAAATTCATGGAGGAAATGAAGTGAAGAATGGTATGTTTCAATCTGTATTCAGATTCCATCTGTTCCATCAATGATGGTGGATAGCCTTTTTCATCACGAGTCCCTTGGAGTTGTCCTGAATGTTTGCTTTATTGATAATGGTTAAATCCTTCACAATTGATGATCATACATTATTGTTGTTATTGTGTCCAATATTTTCTTGATCTCACTTTGCATTGCTTCATAGAAGTCTTTCATTGCTTTTTGTCTCTGCTTCCTTTCCACACTCAGAGATGGGAGTCACTAGTTCTCTTCTTTCAGTTGTGATAGGGGACCACCAGCTCTCACCATCTTTCCTGCCCTATGCCATTCCAACCCTCAGTACTGACATAATCCAAGGATCTCAACTGCTTTCCATCTACCCTGCTGCTGCAGCTCAGGACCTCTGAGAGATTTCCATTCATCCAATGGCTGAGTTTGATTTTATTTCTTATCTCCTCCCAAAAGAGTGAGAGTTCCATGAGAATAGCTTTTACTACTTGTATCCTCAGTGCTTAGCACAATGCTTGGCACAATCTAATGCTTAATATATTTTGTTTTGTTTTGCTTTGTTTTTCAGGTCAGATCCTTGTCTGCCCTGGTCAGCTGCCTATGATGCTCCCTCCTCTCACCCCTGGTATGACGTTGGAGGTGGTAAGTGTGAAGGGCACAGTACTACAACAATATGACAAGAATTTCTCAGCCTGTACTGCAGAATTTTCAGGTTTTCATGGGGGTGACATGCAGCTTCGGGACAGATAGAACACACCATCAAAGAAAATCAGTATGATCCAAATGAATCTAAAATGTTCCAGAAAAACAGAAGCTTTACTGATTCAGAATTTATTAAACAATGCATAGAGGAATACCTAGCAAGAATTGAAGTGGGATTGCATTATCAGATCCCATATCCAAGGTCAATTCATCTGCCTCCGCTAGCCCTCACTCCCCTATAAAATCATGGACTTAAAACCCAGGAAAAGATCATTATATTTCAAGTCTCATGATAAAGTTCTTAACATAAAAAAATAGGTTCTTTATATAAACTGTCAAGCCAAGCAGGACCTGAGAACAAATTAGATGGTGAATCTTTCCTCTTTGACTTAAACCCAGTCATATATAGGAAGGACAAAGAATAGAGTCTCTGCAATCACTTCTCTTAAGCACTCAAAGATGTGGGTCCCTAATCTCATAACACTAATTGATATGTCCTTGAATTTGATCAGTAATGGTATCTGGCTACTAGATCAAAAGATGCTAGCCCCCAAAGATTTTTCCTATTCATGATATTAGTAACATCTTAGATGAAAGTCTGTAGCTAGAATATGGTTTAAATTTAAATTTTATTTGAAAAGTAAATTTTTTGCAAAAATAACATGGCCATCTACACAGAAGACTGCAAAGTAGAGACAAATCAGTACTTGGTAGTAGCTTCTCTTGGAATTTTTAAAATTACTATGAAAATCAGATACTCACATTAGACTTGTAAATCTATGGGTTTTATATTTTGTTTTGTGCTTAAGTTATGGATATATCTAAAGTGATACTTTTGATGTTTTAGTCAATGTATTGATATCTCTTTTTTTTTTATTCTAATCTCAAGTTGGGATATAATTCTTATTCATCTTTAAGTAGACTATTTTCTCCCTTACCACACAAGTAGACCATATACTCTACTACAATTACCCACTTAACTGCTAGCAGAAGATATAGTATCTGAGGGGAAATTGAGGGGAAAAAGGAAATTTCCCAAAATTTCAAGAATTTGATGCAGTATATTTAATTCTGTCCACTAAGTGAATACAACATTCAAACACATTCTAAAATCTATAACTTAAAATTCTCATCTCAAAGCTTCACTGCAATCTCATGCTACGATGGGCAAAAGTCATTATGATTTCTAATCAACAACAAAACTGGAATCTTACAAGCAGAAAAAATATGCTTTATTAGTTACAAGGGCAAGCTAATTTTAAAATTATGTGTAAATAGAAAAAGGAACATCTAAATCAATGGGAGAAGAGGTTGTGCCTTTGTTATAAGTTAAGTAAAAATCCCACTGAGAGTCACCATTATTCATCCTTTATTTTTTGAAGAGGATGTCTTAACTTGCACTTGAAATGGATTGAAGTGAGGCAGAGGTACACAGTCATCACTCATTCTCTCTTCCAGTGATAGGGCAAAAGGCAAGATGACTGACAGTGGCACAGGATGCAGAGGGTGACCTTGGCATCCTCAATGTCTGACCGCCTCTAAGCATCCCACAATGCCTGCTTCAGCTGCCTTCATGACTATTAGAACAAGATGTTCTCATTTGCCCATTCCAGTGAGGGAAGTCTCCACATGTGGGGTAGATACCCCCTTGATTCACAAATAGATTTTAAGCCTATTGGTACCCTCAGTTTCATTTAGCCCATCTGCCAAGACAAGATTCACTGTACATCAGTCTTCCATAATCCTGCTCAAAGATATTTTAAGGTGTTCAAAGATGATTTAAATTTTCAATCCAAATTGTTGATGGAAAATAAATAAGTGTTCTTTTCATCCATTTATTTGTTCATCCAGTGATTCACTCACTCACTTTTTCATATTTCTATCTTTAGCTCCCATTTATGTCTCAGTCTTGAACTTCCAATTACCTGTTGAATCTCTCCCTATCTTGCCCTTAAGCCAACTCCTCCACTTTCCTCATTGTGAAGGTAACTCTACTACTCTCAGTCATCCAGAGTCAATTTTCACTGCACCCTTTCTCTTACCTTTATATCTAGCTATCAGCCAAGAACTAACAATTCAATCACCACCTCTTCTGTCAACTTCATCTTTTCTACTTCCACAGATGATGCCCTAGGTCAGTACCTTGGATCCCATCACTGGGGCCATTTTAATAGACTTCCAAGTGGTCTTTCCTGCCTTCATTTCATCCTAATGGTTGTCACCAGGTTAATCTTTTTAAAAGACAGAGCCAGGGCGATGTTACTCCTTTCTTGAAAGGCCATAACTGGGTTAAAAGTGTCTAGAGAATTAAGTCTAAAGTCCCCAGTCTGGCACTCAGGACCTTTTAATCTCTCATCGTTCTTTCTAGTGTTTTCTTTCATTAATTCCCCCATCCACCCCTACCTCCAAACCTTTGCTGGTGTTATTCAGTACACCAAAAAGACTCACTTATTTGTGCTTTTGAAAATCCTATTGATCCTTTAAGGTATTGTTCAAATGTCACCTCCACAAAGTCTTCCTTCATGTACCTGATTCTTTTTTTTTTGTCCTAACCTTATCTACAGAAACATTAAATGACTGACCAAGAGTCACACAGTCAATATGTTGTAGAGGCAGGAATTGAACCTGCCACAACCTGGATCAGAGGCTATCTCTTTATCCACTGCCCTACAGCTGATCTCCCTAAGAGGATGCAATTTTTCTCTTCTTGGAAATTTCCTATTGCTTCATGTAGTGGGATAAAGCAGAACATAGCATCCAGGACCCTGTCTTTACCCTCCAGCAGTCTATAAGCTATTTGATCTTGACTCCCCTTTCTGTCCTAAGCACAATATTATAAGCATAGCAAGCATTCAACAAACATTCATCTGATTATTGAAACAAGTAGCAAGATCTTTTGGGGATCGGGTGGCAACTTATACATATTTTACTTCACCTGGCAAAGACAGGGAAACAAAGCTTTTCTAGGAAAACTTTTTCCCCCCAGGAAGGTCCTCAATGTATTCATTCGACGTTTTCAGGATTTTGTCAGTGAGTCTAAACCCTCCACAGGGCAGGGACTAGAACAATGACATTTTCATCTTGTGAAATTTGAATCCATGTCCCTTATAAATATCCCCACACAATACCAAGTCTCTAATTGTAAGTGCAAATGCATTTGAAATTTTATTTTCATTTCAGATGAAATGCTCGAAGTTGGCTTTAAAGTAGGAGAACCTATTACAGTGTTCCTAATTGTCAAGTAGTTACTAAGAGTGAAAAATAAAAACAGAACAATCAATCAATTAATTAATCAATCAATCAATCAATATCCCCACAGGAGTTCTAGTCCATCCCCCAGGACTAGCTTCTGTAAGTACCAAATGAACAGATTGCTTTCTTTTTATCTGGTTCAAGTCATTTCCTTTTCTTTTTCCTTTTTAAATGATAAACTTGAACATCAAAACCTCTGAATGTTTTCATTAACCAAACAACAGAAAAAAGAGAATACACTTGAAACTGTATCTAATAGTTACGACATTTTAAAAGTAAATATTGATTTTTACAAGTAAATACGAAAATCACCCTGCTTGTTGGTGTTCCCTGGTAAAGTTCCTTCTTCTCTTTTCTATGCATTTTAAGGGTTTCATCAATGTGTTTAATTTTTCTTTCTTCTTTTTTTTTTGGTGGGGGGTATCCTGATTACTTTCCTCCCACAACTCTTGTCCCTTCCCTACTTCCCACCAAAACAATGAATGTCCCTATCACATATAAGCACAGTAGAACAAGACCAAGCCCTACATTAGTCATGTCTGACATTTTGTACCTTTAATCCATAAGTCTTTGGGAGATTGGAAGATATGATTCCTTATTGTATATTGATCAGAGTTCTTAAAATCCTTCAAATAAACTTTCCATTATAAAATGATAAGAATTGAATAAATTTTTTTCCTTTTTTTTCCCGAATCTGCCCCTTTCATCATTTCTTAAGGTACAGTAATATCATATCACTACATTCCTCCTTTTCTTTCTCCCTCTCTTTCCTCTTCCTCCTCCTTCTTTCTTCTCTCCCTCTCCCCTCCCTCCTTTTCCTCTTTATCTGGGGATATTCATTGAAAGCAATATTAATTTTAAAAAATTCAAATGTATTTTCCGGAGAAATCCCCCCTTTGACCATGGTCCTTGGAGAAAGTGGATTGATTCTCAAAAGTGATTTCCAGGGGTCTGCTAGGTGAGTCAGTAGATTGAGAGCCAAGCCAGAAGATGAGAGATGTTGGGTTCAAATCTCAAATTAGAAGCTTCTTATCTGTGTGACCTTGGACAAGTCACTTAACCTCCACTGCTTAGCCCTTGAACACTCTTCTTCCTTGGAACCAATGTACAATATTGATTCTAAGATGGAAGGTAAGGGTTTAAAAAATCATTAAATAAAGTACTAGCTATTATTAATATATACTTTATAAATTATAAATCTCTATATATAATCATACAGAGACAGAGAAATATATGTTGTTTTCCCAGATAGAATGCAAACCACTTGAGGGCAGGGTTTTTTAAAAAAAAGTGATTGCCACAAAGTGATTCACCGCAGGCTCACTCCCAAGTACAATATAGCTGATGGACAGAATCAGTTTATTCACTAGGGCACAGCTTCTTGGCTGCTGTCAACCCATTGCCATGATGGATCTAGAAGTCCAGTCATCATTGTTGCATGCCTTACTGGGTTCATCTGTACATAAACTACTGTAGACTACAATTCTTAAATTTTGGGTATCTTATTTTTTCTGAGCTTTTGAAGATCCTAAGATAATAATTATCCATAATATTCCTTCATCTAAGAAAGAAAAAAATAAACATGACAGGGACAGAAGCAAGATAAAGTCCATCTGTTCATGAGTCATTTGTCAATGCAGTTGGGGAAAGCCCTAGCCTCTTTCTCTATGCATAAGCTTATAGAATGTCTTCACTCAATTCCTTGTATGACATACTTTGTTCATCCATTCCCCAATTGATGGACACACTAATTTTCCAGATGCTTGTTATATCAAAAATACTGTTATTAATATTTTTATACATATGTAGTCTTTCCATCTTTCTTTGATCCCTCTGAGGTCTTTGCCTATTAATTATATTCCTGGGACAAAGTACAATTAAGTAATATTTTTGAATAAAATTCCAAATTTCTTTTCACTACGTTTAGAGTAATTTCCTTCTCCACCAACATAAAATTAGTGAACTTATTTTCCCATAGTCCCCAACAACTGTCATTTTCCCTTTTATTCCACATTTTTGTTAGCTGGATGTATATGAGGAGGAATCCCAAAGTTTTTTGTTTTGTTTTTTTTTTACTACTACTTTCTGTCTTAGAGTTGATACTAAGTACTTATTTTAAGGCAGAAAAGCAGTAAAGGCTACACATTTGGAGTTAAGTGACTTGCTCATACACCTAGGAAGGGTCTAAAGCTAAATTTGAACCTAGGTCTTCCTAAGTCCAGGTCTCTATCCCTATGCTATCTTGCTGCCTCTTTAGTGCTGTTTTATACCATATTTATATCCATTCCCCTGGTTCCTTTTCTGATGATCTATTTACTGGATGCTCTCTCTTTTATTTTTTTTAAACCCTTACCTTCTGTCTTGGAGTCAATACTGTGTATTGGCTCCAAGGCAGAAGAGTGGTAAGGACTAGGCAATGGGGGTCAAGTGACTTGCCCAGGGTCACACAGCTGGGAAGTATCTGAGGCCAGATTTGAACCTAGGACCTCCCATCTCTAGGCCTGGCTCTCAATCCACTGAGCTACCCAGCTGCCCCCAATGCTGTCTCTTATATCACTTCTTATATGCAGGTCAAACCCTCACCATACTCCCTCTAAAGAGAGTCACAGACATATTTGACAATCCTTATGTATTGCCCTTCATTGCAACCAAGTCAGGGTACAAAGCTATATTTGAGTAAGGGTGAAGCAATCATCACAGTCTTTAACCTCACACATCAGGCTTTTTTTGTCATCTGTATTCAGCTCAGGATCGGACTTCTTATAACCCTGATATCTTGCCACTGTTATCTAATATTTCTTCTCCCTTTTAAAAAATGTAAATAACATTATTATAAATCTAACTGGTATAAAGGATGTGTCGCACAAAATTTACAAATAATAAAATTCATTATATACTTCATTGTAAATTTCATATGCTTAATTGATTTTCACAGAAAGCTTTAGTTCATTTTGGCTGAACTCTTGTATGCATTAGCCAACCTATGATTATAATTTAACCATGAATTGACAAATAGATTTCCATCCCAATCCATTAAGCCTTTTCCTAAAAAAAATCTATTAATAAATCTGATATGGGATCCACTGTTCAATTATTTATCATTCCTTGTTCAAATTATACTCCCAACACTGAAACCCATTTCAACTTTATTGTTGATTACAACAGAATTATGTTTTTACCTTTTTGTATAGTTGTAGAGTCTGAAGCATTGTCTGATTCTAGATCTTCAAAATCCCCAAAGTTGTTAAAATCATTTTTGTATTTTAAAATTATTAAATATATTTTATCAGTTATTTATTTTGAAGTTTTTTATAAAGTCAATTAGATGGTTCTAATAAATCAAAATAATTTAAAATGCTTTCATCATTTCTGTTCAGTAAAAGATTAGGCTCATTTGTTGAATTATTTTCAAGTAACATTCCTGGGAAGAGCATTAAATTTATCATGCTTGTGAAATGAAAATTTATAAACTCCGTGACACAATGAATACTGTGTAGAAGGTGGAGCCAGGAGGACTTGAGTTTAAGTTCTACCTCATACACTAGCCCTGTGATTCTTGACAAATCACTCACCTGCAAATATGGATAAAAAGAAGCCCAACTCTTCAAAAGATCAAATGAAATTCAATGTGTACAGTTATGAGTAAGCATTATTTAAATATGATATATTTATAAATAAATGTAAATATATGTAAACCTTTCCCTTTTCCAATCTACCCTATACATTCCTTTTAAGCTGATTTTCCTAAAATATAGGTCTACCAATTCCACTCCCCAATTCAAGAATCTTCAGATAGCAAGCTTGCCAGGATTCGAAATAATGGGCAATGCTCTTGGGCTTTCCCAGTCACCAACAGAGTGAAGCAAGGCTATGTACTTGCTTCCGTGCTTTTTAGCATGATGTTTTCAGTGATGTGATTGAACATCTTCAGTGAGGATGAAAATGGTATCAAGGTCAGCTACTTTGCAAAAGGCAAATTATCTAACCTGAAAATACTACAAGCCAATGAAGACTAAAGTGAAGGGAGAGTTGGTGCATGACTTTCTGTTTATCAATGATTATTCACTCAATGTGGCCATTGAGATGCAACAGAGTATGCATCTCTTCTCTAACAATTGTGATAATTTTGTCCAGTTGACTACAAGGAAATAAAGGTTCTCCACTAGCTAGCACTGAACCATCAATATGTGGAACCATTAGTTATAGCAAATACAGAAATCTGGATTGCTGCTCACTTGCCTCATCATAGATGATGAATTGGTGCATGCATTGCCAGAGCTCTGTGTTTGGGAGACTCCAAAGGAAAGTATGGGAGAGAAGAGGGATTGAGCTCCCTACCAAACTGAAGGTCTCCAGAGCTATCGTGCAGCCCATGAACCTGGACAGTCTACCAGTGCCTGCTAGGAAATGAAAACACTTCTATTTGAATGGTCTAATTGAATATAAAGATTCAGAAGATCACCTGGCAAAGTGAGGTACTTGACGCTGAAGTCCTTTCTCAAGCTGAACTGCCAAGCATTCAGACTCTACTGGAGAGAATGCAACTTTGATGGGTTGGCCATATTGTTCACAAGATAAACACAAAGAATATTTTACAGAGAACTCACACGGAAGTCAGAAAAAGTGATACAAGGTCAATCTTCAGGTCTTTCTAAAATACCACGGGTGACACTGGCCAGGACCATCCCGCAAGGCATGCTTGCTCCAAAGAAGGCACCATGGTCTAAGAGTAAAGCAGAAATGCAGTAGCTGGAAAAGAAATGTGAGATGAGCAGATCTAGAGGCATCTTCACCCCAAATGTTCATATGTGAGAGAAACAACTATTTACTCAAAAGATTTCTGAACTCAGCCTTAATTTGGCAAAGGCTCTTTTATTTCATCCTCCTGAGAATGGGTACTCACAAGCCTGTGTTACAGGTGTTACATTCAGCAAGCAAGTACAAAAGTATTAGAGCACACAGATTCCTTTTATCCTAGTCCCTAATGCATCTCCTTTTGTCCACCATTGGCCAGTTACTAGAGTCACAATCTAGTCCCAAGAGCTAGCTAATTCAGACATGGAATTTACAATGCCTCATTACCCCAATCATTCACAAGAGATTTAACCAATTAAAGCAAAAGCAACTTGACCTGTTAGCCTCTTAAAGGACTAAGCAATCATGAATTCCTCATCATGTCCTGTTGACGTGGACGTGGGGAATGGGGCTTAAGCTGAGAACATGAAACAAGTCAATTTTTAAAAGTCCATTATACAGGCTTTTGAAAGGAGTCCACCATGTTGTCAGGACCTGCTCCTCACACTATTGGATATATGTAGCCAACATGTGGTAGAGCCCAAGCTTGTATTGGTCTGGTCAGTCTACTTGGACACACTGCCCCTGACCTACTGACGTCATCTGCTCTTCTGTGAGTACAAAAGACAACAACTATAACTCAATTAATATTTCTAAAAATAAGTCGATCTAACAGTGCTACTCAATTCAAAAATCTTCTTTTGTTCTTTTTGTTTCTAGTATAAAGCAGAAACTCCCCCTTTTTTTACATTTAAACCCCTTAAGAATTTAACTAGTCATTATACATTATTCCCCCTCCCCAAACTCAACATTCCAGCTAAATCAGTCTAATGGTAGATATTGGGTCACAGATGACTTCCCTTAGTCAGACTATACCTTTAGTTTTTATAGTGACATTTCCCAGATTCCCATTGGGTTTTATGCAAATGAGTAGCTGGATAGTGAAGCTGTCTGCACCCTGGGGCAAATTCATTGTTTCACTGGCCTTTCCATATACAAGTGAGTTATTCTAGCCTCACACCCTTTCTAAGGTGTAGAATGGGTCCTTTGCATCTGAAAGAACTTTTCCTTTCCCTTTCTAGTCTGCCTTAGCCCCTTTGGACAGTTAAAATCTAAATGGGACACACTCTTAAAATAGTTAGCTTGAGGTGATTAGAATCTTCTTTAGAGCTGCAAAAGTCCTCAGGGCTTAATGGGTCCAATCCCCCCAATATACCAGTGAAAAACCTGAGGTGAGTGAAGTGAAAAGATTTGCTCCAGAACACTGAGCTAGTAAGTAAAATCCTAGGTTCATAAATTTGGAGCTGGGGGGGTGGGGATCTTCCAAGTTCCCCAAGTTGAATCCTCTCCTTATTGTACAGAGAAGACAACTGTTAGTGGCCCAATACAGATCCCCACACTAGAGGTACAGTGATCTTCACTGTCTACAGTGGACAAGGGGCAAACCATTACTCCACTGAACTGACCCTGAAACCAGGTCAGTTAAATATGTGGGTAGCAGAAATCTGCCGTCTCATTATCAGAAGACATAGACTTAGAGGGAAGGGATCCATTTCTTCACGCGCTACAGAGCCAGGGATAACATAACATCAATGAAAGGTCAGAAATCATGGTAGACATTCAAGATTCTCCAGTTGACATTGTGGTAAAGGGAGGAGACACAAGCTTGGGTTACAAAGATGAATCAGGGAAGGAACCCAAGAATAGGGAATTTCAATAGAAACTGATATAAGTTCAAAGCAAGGGTTCCATGTGTCCTGGTCAGCCCAGTGGCAGGATGGGATGTGTCCATCCCCCACCCCTCATCTGCCTTCCCTTGGGCTGAGCTCAGGTACCCAGTGTCTGTCCCTGCCACCCATTCTTCAGTCTTTGGCTCCTATGTGTCCATGAACTGTGTCCTGACCTCCTCCCTCCCCAGCACATCCCTCATCCTGCTTCCTTCCTTCCCCCCCTTGCACCCTCCATTCTCTACCCCCTCCAATTTGCATTGTAAAAGTTGCTGTACATAGAGGTCTGCAGAATGGTCCATTTATTTAAAGGGAGAACTGTGCCATTGTGAGTATGGGCCAGATGGGCTGGAATCACTGCTGGATCTCAGAAATTGGACAACACCTCAAGGTTCTGGATCTATATAGACTATGTGAGTGCATGAAGGAGAAAGATCGACATTAGAATTTCCTCTCATTTGCTGCTGTTGGGTGTCCCTAAGCAAGTCACTTAATCCTTCCAAATTTCAGTTTCCCTTTTTGTAAAATGGGAATGATACCGGCATTTACCTTACAGAAGTGTTGAGAGGCTCAAATGAGATAATTTACATAAAATGGTTTGCTAACTTTAAAGTCATATAGAAATATTCATTATAATGATGAAGATGATTCAATATATTCAATTCAAAAGCTGGATACTGTGCTTAGTACTGATGCTGATAGTGATGACATGAACTCTTCCAAATGATAACCAGAATTATTCCAAACATAACTTTGGGTCCCAAAAATTCATTTCAAGACAAGACAATGTGTAGCGGAATAAGTTTTGAACTTGGAGTCAAAAGATGTCTAGGTTTATATCCTACCTCTTACCCTTACAGTAAACCTATGTATAAGAGGTAGTGAAGTAGTACAGTGTCTAGGACACTAGACTTGAAGTCAAGAAGACCTGAGTTCCAATTCTGCCTCAGACATTTATTTGACTCTAGACAAATCACTTAACTTCTGCCTCAATTTCCTCATCTGAAAAATGAGTGTAAAAGTAATTACTTCCCATGTTGTTGTGAGGATAAAATAAGATAACATTTGTAGAAGTTTTTACAAACTACAAGCCATACTGCTCTTAGAATAAGGGTTGGAGGTAGGGTGGTGCAGCCAGCCAAACTGGCATCTCCCAAACTCCCAGGTCCCACATGAATCACCTCTGGCACCTGAGCAGGAAAAAATGCCATCAAATTCATTTCTTAGAGTTAAGATAAGAAGAAGTAGGGCAAGGCAAGTCCTCCCCTTTCATTGGTTCAATTTATGGAGGCAACACTGGACATGGCAAATAGGAATCACTTAAGAGAATGTAGCCAAAAGATGGTAGCAAAAAAAGCTTCTACCTCTTCCTCACCTTTTACAGAGGCAGGCAGCTAATCAAAGAAGGCTACCTCTACCCACTTGGTAGAGAACACAGGGGTTTCGATAGGAGGCAAACTGGGCATGCTCAAAACATGCCCAGAGAAGGCAAGACCTAGGTTATACTTTAAGATTCACAAAATCCTTTTTGCACAAGTGATCCTCACAGCGACTCTATTAGATAGGTACTGAAGAACTTGTCCCTGTTTTCCAGAAGAAAACTTGAAACACACAGATGAATGACTTACCCAGAGTCACAATAAACACCAGAGGCAAGATTCCAACCTTGTCTTTCCTTACTCTTTGTCTAGCACTTTTCTGAATATTCTACATTACCTTGAAACCTCTCTATTGCTTTGAACAGCATTTCCAACAAGTGATTAGATGTTTGAAAAGATTCACTCAGGAGCAGCCCATTTATTATCTGTCCAGAGAGGCCATTTCTTTTGAGGGTAAATCCAATTCTTTGGAAGATAAGCCTTACATAGAACCAAAATCTGTCTGTCTCTAATATGCACCCATTCTTTCTTTTTTCTCACTTCTGGGGCCAAACAGAATAAGCCTGGTTTCCTGTGAAAACAGCTCTCATGTAGGGTGGCAGACTTGACTGATGGCTCCTGGTTGAACGATGGATACCATTTCACTGCCACACTTAGGAAAAATCTCAAGTGTTCATCCAACAAGATAAGGCAAATAAGGAATCAGAAAGTCATCTGGGGAGTTGAGCTTTGGAAATCTCTCTTTGATATTTGGAGGAAATAAAAAATTTTCAAAGATAATGAACCAATTAAATGTTTTATAGGATAACATTAACCCATCTTTGAGATGCTCATTCTTATAATTACTTTTATGATTTGCACAAACTATTTCCTCAGCCTAGAATATACTACCATTCCCTTCCCATCTCTGCCTCTCAAAATTCCCCTCCTTTCAAGGCTCAGCTGACATTTTCTTGTGAAACCTTTAATGATTCCCCCAAGTTGTTAGCCCTTTCTCTCTCAAATTGTTATTTAGTCATTTTAGTCCTGTCCAACTCTTTGTGACTCCTTTGGGGACTTTCTTGGCCAAGGAGTGGTTTTCCATTTATTTCTCTAGCCCATTTTATAGTTGTGGAAAAGCAGGGTTAAATGACTTGCCCAAGATCATACAGCTATTAAGTGTCTGAGGTCAGATTTGAACTCTGGCTTTCCTGATGTCAGGGGCCCTCTGTTTGCTCTACCACTTACCTAGTTGCCCCACTTCAAATTCTGTTGCTTCTGTCTGTGAACATGCAGTATTAACCATTAGAATGTGGGCTCCTTGAAGATAAATTTATTCTTGTCTTTGGATTTTCCATGCCTAATACAATAACTTGTAAATACATGGTTCTCTTTTATTCATTCTAGTTCCAGTTAAATAAGTTTTCTTGCTTTTCCTCACACATGGCATTTCTAGAAAGTTAATATTAATCCGAATCCCTTTTTGGTCCCCAGGATAACCTTGTAATTTTATTGGAAAAATCTTTGGGCTGAAGCTTTAGACTGTATCTCTCTGGGGCCATGGGTGCAGGCCTCCTTCCTTTTGTCTACCATGCTAGGAAATGCTGTGCATGTACTGTGCAGCCATTCTAAATGGCTGGTGCTTACTCCAGGCATCTGAAAGACCTTCCTCTTGTCCTGCTGAGGTTTGAGTCCTTTAATCAGAGAGACTCTGACAGGGGGAATCAATGAAGAGCATAAATTGATAGAGAGAAAAAGAAATCTCTCTCTCTCTCCTTTCCTGGAATCATGGACGTAGGGGGGCACAGTGTGGTCTAGCTCTGGACTGGCTCAGCCTGCTCTGGAGGAAGCAGCTGAAAGAGCTAGTCAGTCACACATGACTTTTGCTTCTCTCTTTCTATCTCCAGCTCACTTTTTGCTATTTAATAAATAATTATAAAATTGAGATATGGTCTCTAGAGACTTTAAATCATAATACATTCCATCTTTAGACTCAGTAACTTAGAACTGACTGTCCCTTTCTCTCTGTGCCTCCACCTAATAGAATCCCAAGTTTCCAAGAAATTTCAACACACTGTTAACTTTTATTGGAGGTTTTCCTGATTCCTACTAATTACTAGGTCATTTCCCAAGATATTGCCAAGACATTTGTATTTATTTTGTCTTGATCAATCAATCAGTAAACATTTATTAAGCTATGTGCTAACCACTGTCTTGAATGCTGGGAATATGAATGATTGGAATGATCTCTCCTTGCCAAGAGCTTACATTCTATCTAGGGAGAAAAGCAAATACACATTTAAGTATATACAGAATAAACATAAAAAGAATAAATACAAATTAGTTAAATGCATAATGATTGAGGAAGAAGACAATAGCATGCCTGGATCAGGAAAGGTTTCATATAGAATAGGAGCTTTTAATCTGGGGTCCATGAACTCATGAGAACAAAAACTATATTTCAATATAATTAGTTTCTTTTGTGTAGTATTTTAGATAATGGATTGAAGCTGTGGTTCTGAGAAGGAGTCCATAGTAGGTTCCTTTGGATTGGCCAAGGGGCATAGGAGAACAAAAGGGTTGAGAAGACCTGATGTAGAAGAAGATGCTTGAAGTATGGAGATGTATTTTAGGAGGTGGAGATAAGAGGAGAGTTTGTGTTCCTCTATAGAATTTAAAGGTGGGGAGCCTGGTACAACTCTTGACACATGATAGGTAATTAATTCTCATGGAATGACAACTTGATTGATTAAGATTTAAATTCAGGTTAATCTTAGCACTTCCCTCTTTTGATAACTTCCAATATATGTTCTATATATCTTGTTTGTACATAGTTGTTTTTGCATGTTGTCTCCTTCATTAGACTATGAGCTCCTTAGGGGTAGGTACTATCTTTTGTCTTTCTTTGTAATACCAGCCCCCAGCATATTTGCTTTTCAGTTGTACCCAACTCTTTATGATCTGATTTGGGATTTTCTTGGCAAAGATACTATAGTGGTTTGCCATTTTCCTTTCCAGCTTATTTTACAGATGAGGAAACTGAGGCAAACAGGTTTAAGTGACTTGCCCAGGGTCACATAACAAGTAAGTGTCTGAAGTGAGATTCGAATTCAGGAAGATGATTCTTCCTGATTCCAAGCCCAGTGCTCTATCCACTGGACCACCTTGCTGCCCAGAGACATTTAGTATATGATAATAACTGATGTTTATGGTGTATATAATAGATGCTCAATAAATGCTAGTTTATTGTCTTCTTCCAAATCCAGCCTTCTTTCCATTGTACTCTTCTGCTATTTAAACTCTCTCATCCTCAGTTTTCTCATCTACAAAATGGAGATTGCACTATTTGTACTGCCTACCTTATCTATAAAATGTAAAGGTTAGACCAGCTAAGTTCTAAAGTTCTTTCCAGCTTGGGGGCTTGTCTTTGAGATATTAAAAGAGTCAGATCCTTTAGGGAGGAGGCTGTGGTCTGCCTCGGTAGAGACAGTTAAAGATACCAATGAAAATATAAAATCAACAAAGTATCACAGAATATGGTAGAGCAGAAGGAGCATTAGTTTTAGAATGGGAGCACCAGAGGCTGGATCTCCCTCTGTCTGTATTTTTAATCTGCTAACTGTGTTGGTCAAGACAAGTAACCTTGCTCAGCCTCAGTTTCATCATTTGTAAAATTCAGAGGTCAGACTGGAAGACCCCTAAGGTCCCTTCTAACTTAAATTCTACAATCCTATGAGCCAAAGTGGGTATTCTTCTGTGGCCTCCTTTATAAAAGGGTTAGGATAAACCCTTTATAAAGGGTTAGGATAAATGAGCCCCAAGCTTCTTTCCAGCCTTAATTCCTATGGTCATTGTGAGCAAAGCATTTTTAGAAACCTTAAAGTGCTATTTTTAAAGAATGGGCGATTATGATGTTAGCACATCCAAGTGGTATTTGCCTGAACCTGGCAAAGTGATAAGTTTTGCTTGCATTTATGTTTTCTTTCTAAATACTAATTATTTTGAAAAGATTTTTGATTTGTGAAAAGGCCCTATTTAGAACAGGGTAGGCATGTAGGTTTTTAATAGCATTAATGCCTTATATATCTATTTAAAGTTTTCAACGCCCTATCATCAACTTTCTTTCCTTAGGGCCTTACAATAACCCTGTAATATAGGCTCACAGATCTAAAGATAGAAGGGAGCTGGAGGCCAGCTAGTTCAACTTCCTCAGTTTACAGATGGGGAAACTGAGGCCCAGGGAGGGGAATGGAAGCTTTGGTCTTTCTGTTTGTTATACAGAGTAAATATTCATCCATTTGGCAGGCATGGAGCACCTACTCTGAGAGATTTGTCATGGCAATAAGCACTTCCAGTAATAATAGTGACTTTCCAACTTTTCTCCTCAATGGGAAGTAAACGTGGAACAATCGAAAGTTCACCAGCTTGCCAGTCAGAGGAGCTGGGTTCAAATCATGTCGCTGATGCTTATAGCTAGTTAAATCTTAGGCAAGTCACGAAACACTCTGGGACTCAGGTTTCTTGTGTAAAATGAAGTGACTGAACTAGATCTCTCTGAGCTGTCTTTTAGAAGTTCAAGTCACTCAACTGTCTTGATTCAGTTTCTTAATCTATACAACAAGGGAGTCTTCCAACTCTAGATTTACAATTCTATACACGGCCTCAGGCAAGTCATATCCTTCTGGGACTCAGTCTCTTGAACTATAAAATGAGAAGATTAGACAACATGGCAGCAAAGACCCTTCCAACCTTAGATCTAAGTTCCTATAGGTGTCCTTGGGCAAGTCATTTCCCTTCCCTGGGTCTTAGTTTCACAGATGGATTATATGACATGGACATTAAGGTCACTTCTAACTCTGAGATTATGTGACTGATACTCAGTGAAATATTAGCCATAATGTTACAGATGATATATATAAATTCATGGTCACATAGAGAAGATCACAGGTGGACTCAAACCCAGCTCTAAGATTTTTTATTAAATATGAATGACTGACACAAAGTAAAGGGAAGTTCTTTATGTATAGTCTGTCTCTGTCTCTGTCTCTCTCTTCCTCCTCCTCCTCCTCCTCCTCCTCCTCCTCCTCCTCCTCCTCCTCTTCCTTCTTCTGATCTCTCTCTCTCTCTCTCTCTCTCTCTCTCTCTCTCTCTCTCTCTCTCTCTCTCTCTCTCTCTCTCTCTCTCTCTCCCCTCTCTCTCCTACCCTGCATCTTGAAGGCAAAGACTTTTACTCTTTTATCTTTATATCTAGAATGCCTACAATTCTCCCATCACATCTGGTACACAGCAGGCTTTTAATGAATGCTTATTGATAGCTCAGTTGATGAAACTGAATTGAATATGAATGTAAAACTTAAAATAGGCTAATGTTTGCACTGAAAAGATGGTGACGCTAGAGAGGAATATCGTTTTCTAAAGGTCTTTCCTGCCTGGTTTTGGACATTCTGATCTTTGAAGATGAAAATACCAATGACAGTCAAGTTCAGTTCGCTAAACCAAGTACAGCCTCATGTGGTGCCTCAGTGGACCATAGAAGGCAGGTAGGTCAAGAAGCTACCAAGTAATAGCAAATAAAGTACTGAATTTGTGCTCAGACAATCTGGGTACAAATCTTAACTGTTCCTTACTAGCTTCGTGACAATGAACCAGTTATTGTTTCCAGATCTCACTTTTCTGATCTGTAAAGAGAGGGGCTGTACTACATGACCTGTAACTTCCTCTCTATATCTAAGTCAAATCAACTTTCAGTTACTGGAAAAGTATGCAGGGGGAACTGAGTTTGGCTGGACTCCTTCTTGCCTAGAGTCTATTTCCTTCATGGTGGTTCTTTCCAGGTTAATGCTGGCCCTCATTTTGACTGTTTCCATCTATGCTCCTGACCCAGGATCATGTTGCTCTATACCTTCCCTCATTAAGGATCTGCACAATATTTTTTTCTTTATAGATGAACAGAGATCACTCATACTAATCATATTTATTAGTGAAAAATTTAGATTTCAAAGTAGAGAGTATTTTTCAGTTTGTTTTAAGGTCCTGTCTCAGAAAAAAGAAAAGGAGAATAATTCAGGAGAGTGTACCTTCTTTGGTATGGAGCATTAAGGAACATCTTTTTTTCTTTCTCTATAATATTGTTGTTTAGTCATTTCAGGTGTGGCTGACTCTTGGTGACCCCATTTGGATTTTCTTGACAAAGAGACTGGAGTGGTTTGCCAGTTCCTTCTCCAGTTCTGATTTAAAATTCCTATATATTTGTATTCAAGACAAATAGAACCTGAGTTAGGAAGGGCATCAAACTGAAGTCAGTTAGTCTTCTACCATATCTCTAAAGTAAATCATACAGGCTTTATTTAAAGACCTCATTATTCCCCAAGGCAGTCTATTCTACTTTAGGACAGGTTTAATTACTATAAAGTTTTCCTTTATTATACAAAGCTGAATTTGCTTCTCTATTGTTCTCATTCATCTGGTTTCTCTTCTGCCTTTAGAACCAAGCAGAGTAATTCTAATTAGTCAATAAGCATTTGGATGCCCTTATCCATTGGACAGGGCCATTGATATCTGAAGACCATGATCAAAGCTTCTCTTCTCTAGCTTAGGTTCAATATCCCTAGTTCTTTCCATAGATTCTCATGTGGCTTTGACTCCACTCACCAAGATGGTAATCTCCTTTGGATACCTTTTGGTTTAATACTGCCCTTTCTAAAAAATATGACAACTTGAAGAAGACACAGTAATCTAGATGAGTTCTAACTAGGACAGAGCAGATAGAGCCTAGAACCACCAGTTTCATGTGGGACACAGCTTTTATTAAGCTAGCCTGGAATCATATTAATCACTTTTGACTCTCAAGTCACATTGTTGATTTGCATTTTTTTAATTAAAATCCACTTGAGTAATTCAGTAAGCACTGCAAGTTTTCAGAGACTTTCAGGACAGGCAACATATATAAATGAAAAGAAAACAGCAATTTTAATCCATTAAAACCTCTGTATTAGGTGATTTCTTTACTGGGTTGTTTATGGTAATTGGAGGTGTTGGACAAACACACTGAGAAATAAGGTAATGGGAAGACAGAATTCTTTCCCTCCTTCTCCCCCTCCCCCCTCCAACTTCTGCTGTCTTTTTTAGTTGGGATCAAGCTGGGATTTAGAATGGGTACTTAAGTTGACTGAAATTTTAACAGATAACTCACTCTCTAAAATACCAGTAAGGGGAATTAAATTTAAAGGAAGGATGGGTAAAGGGAATCTGGATAGGAGAGAGGGAGTTTAGGATTTCCCTAATCTATTATAAATCTCAAAATGACTAAGTAAAGTTGTATAGTCTTTAAGAGGGATATTGTTAACAGCTTTCAAAGGTCTTCAGAGCCAAGCTCCAAATCTGTCAGGGAGAAGCCAATAACCAGAAAGGCAGAGAAATCTCCTTTGGATCTTTCTCCCAAAGTCCCAGGAAAAAGAGTGAGTAAGAAATAGTTTGCGTCTCCTTGTTCAACTGCCTTCTCTAGGCCACATTATTCTCTGAAATTTTCCTTGATGGACAAATCTTCAAACTTCCATTCATTGCATTTACTTTTCCAGGTTTTCTGTAGCATTAATCTCTTATACCTCAGATCTTTTTTACATAGACTTAAGACTGGCTATATCTCTCCTAATGTGATATTAGAAGAAGCTACCAAGTAATAGCAAATAAAGTACTGAATTTGTTGTCAAGACAATCTGGGTACAAATCTTGACTCTACTCCTTACTAATTTCATGACAATCTGCAAGTGATCGTTTCAGGACCTCACTTTCTTGACCAATAAAGTGAGGGGCTGGACTACATGACCTGTAAATTCCTTTCTATATCTAAGTCAAATAAATTCTCATCTCATCTATCCATCTGTCCTTTTAAAAATTCTGCTTTTCATTTCCTTGACAGTCAATACATCATAAATTATTTGTGGGTGTGGCTTTTCATGCATGAACTCTCATGGATGATGAAAGCCTGATATAGTGGAAGAAATGTTGGCTTTGAATGAAACTAATATGGGTTCAAGTCCCACCTCTGATGCTTAGTACCTCTATGACTTCAGTTAAACCATTTAATATCTTGGGGTTTCAATTTCTCCCCTCTATAAAATGATGGGATTGGAGCAGATGGCCTCTGACATCTCTTCTAGCTCTCAGTCAATGAATTTAGAATTTCTAACATGTTATAGCCTTCTTATATTACTCATGTGCTTTTCCATATTTTTTGGAGGAAGGAAGGAATTATGGATTTATTAAGCATCTACTATGTACCATGCACTGTGCTAAATGCTTTACAAATCTTATCTCATTTGATCTTCTCAACAACCCTAAGAGGTAATTGATCAATCAAAAAAAAAAAACTTCTATTAAGTTTTATACAGTGATGAACACTGTACTAAGCACTGGGGATACAAAAAAGAAGCAAAAGTCAGTTGTGTGTCCATGAAGACATGGGTGTTAATATAAGCTTTCATTGCAAAAGCCCATATGTTCCATTCTTACATTTTCATCAAGGATGTTGTGGAAGAGGATATAGACCATTTTTAGAGATATTTTATACCAAGAAGAAATTAATCATGGACCAGTATTCACTGATACCTTTTCAGTCCTATTTTTTGGGTAGAAGCACTCCCCCTCTATTCTTTTGGAATTGTGTCAGTTAAAATATCTTAATAATGAATCATCGAACTTATTAAAAAATTGTATTTCCTCCAGTAAAGACTTCTTCTGGAGTCAATTTGTTCAAGTTCAGCTGCTTTTCCAAAAACTGATCTTCTCAAGGATTATTAACACATCTTTCCATAGCACATTGGTTTAAGAACAGATAGAGTTTAAATGTATTGGAGCTGTTTTTTTGTGTGTGAAAATAGATCTCTCTCTAAAAAAAACCCACAGCATTTTGCATCTGTTCTCTGTGAGCTTATATTTTTGTAGTATTCCATCCTATTTCTCTATAATGCTTTGTATATGAACATGTAACCTAAGCCAATACTACTCTTAATACTGTCTCTTTGCTTGATAGGAAAATCAAGTATTTGTTGACCAAGAGGGTTTATGAATTCTTCCTTTTCTTCAATCCTAGTTGTTGTTTTTTAAACCTTTACCTTCCATCTTGGATTTAATATTGTGTATTGGTTCCAAGGCAGAAGAGGGCTAAGGGCGAGGCAATGGGGGTCAAGTGACTTGCCCAGGGTCACACAGCTAGGAAGTGGCTGAGGTAAATTTGAACCCAGGACCTCCCATCTCTAAACCTGGCTCTCAATCCACTGAACCACCCAGCTGCCCCCTTCAATCCTAGTTTTAAAAGAGATGTTGATACAACTAATGCCTTTACTTTTGATTAGTTTCATACTATTGAATTTTCTTTGGCTAGGGAGATAGCTGATTGTTTGCTTTCAACAAATTTTGTGGGAAATGCAGTAGTCCGCAGTTTTATCATTTTGATCCTTTCTTCTCATGAGCATCTCTTCTTACCTTTGTCCTCATCTCTGACCAGCCAATGTCTGGGTTCATAAATCCCACTGATTCTGAAATGACTCCTATATCAGTAACTCATATGTTAACATTTAATCAATTTAATTATAATGATGTCATTCACTTGATGTTCAACATATCCATCACCTTCTGATTCTTCTTGAAGAAAATATTCATAACTCAAATACAGATGAATCTTCTAAGATAATGTAAATAAGCTTCTTTCCTTTCTTGACCTTGAATCAAAGTTTCCAGAATTGTTCAAGTTGTCTGTTCCAGTGCCCACTTTGGCTTTTTTTAAATTTTATAATATTTTATTTGATCATTTCCAAGCATTATTCTTTAAAGACATAGATCATTTTCTTTTCCTCCTCCCCCACCCCCCATAGCCGACGCGTAAATCCACTGGGTATCACATGTGTTCTTGATTCGAACCCATTGCCATGTTGTTAATATTTGCATTAGAGTGTTCGTTTAGAGTCTCTCCTCAATCATGTCCCCTCAACCGCTGTAGTCGGGCAGTTGCTTTTCCTCGGTGTTTCCACTCCCATAGTTTATCCTCTGCTTATGAATAGTGTTTTTTCTCCTAGATCCCTGCAGATTGTTCAGGGACATTACACCGCCACTAATGGAGAAGTCCATTACGTTCGATTATACCACAGTGTATAAGTCTCTGTGTACAATGTTCTCCTGGTTCTGCTCCTCTCGCTCTGCATCACTTCCTGGAGGTTGTTCCAGTCTCCATGGAATTCTTCCACTTTATCATTCCTTTGAGCACAATAGTATTCCATCACCAACAGATACCACAATTTGCTCAGCCATTCCCCAATTGAAGGGCATCCCCCACTTTGGCTTTTGGTGATAATGATATTAATAATAACAACAAACAATAAGACTTAAAGGTTTTTCAAATTCCTTTACAAACATCATCTCATTTCATGTTCATGACCACCTGAGAGGTAGCTGATATTATTATCCCCATTTCACAGAAATTGAGGCAGAAAAGTTAAGTGGCTTTTCCAGGGTTGCATAGCAAGTAAAGGTCTAAGACTAGATTTAAATTCAAGTCTTTCTGACACTAGGCCCAGTCAGCAATGTATTGGGCAAAGGATTAACAGCAGATTTTCTTTTAAAAAAATGTACACATGACAAATTATTGGTTTAATTTCCATTATTAACATTTTCCCTATCATTTTTCTTAAGTCTAGAAATCAGCAAAACAACAAAGTCTTAATTTGTAGCATCTGCTCATTTCCAAAGTGCAAATGCAAATACTAAAAATTAAACAAATGGTTCTCCCAAGCTAATATGAGCCTGTTCCAGCACTCCTTAGGTCATTATGTCTAGTGTTATATCTACTATGCCACCTACCCTCTTCAAAGTTGTCAAATATCCAGATGATCTATTGGCTTCATTTAAAGACTTTCATCAAATTTCTCAGAAAAAATTATCCTCTCATTCAACCTATGCAATGGTTGTTGGTATATAAGCTATAATTATCTTAAGAGCTTTTAAAAAATACAATTACCATAAGTACTTCATAGGAGAATGACCAAACATTTCATGAAATGGTTTCTTGTCAGTTCTTTATTCACTGTGCATTTTATTTTATTCTCCCAGGAGGAATCACGAGTCGTTTTTCTATTTGCTTTCCATTCTCTTTGACCTTCTAGTTTTATTTATAAGAAACATATCACTCCATTCACTTCCTGTAGCATGGCAGTCCAATGGCACAGTGCATATTGAATGCCAACTAATGAATTACTATTTCTAAGTATTCCAGGAATGGTGTGATTCTTAGTACTCTCTTCCCCTTTTCATGTCATTGTGTCATTGTTCCATAATTTCCATGGAAGCAAAAGAAGAGGTCATTTGTAATTTTGCCCATTCTACAGGGGGCCATAAATTCATCACTTTAATATATGTGGTGATGTACAATTCCATATTTAGCTAGGCTAAATCTACCTTGTCATAGCCATCAAAGGTTATATCTGCCATCCAACGTTTTCTTTTAAAATTCCCCACAAAGTTTCTACCCCATTGCTTAATTGGAAATGATATTTGGAGGCAACTCTTGTTTTTCAAAAGCTATGATGGCAAAGGAAAAACTCTGACAAGTCCTACAAAGTCTGTCCTTAAAATGTTTCCAATTTTGCAGGACAAGATATTGGAAGAGGCACTTTGTGTTGGATTTTGAATCTGAAAGAACATTTCTTGGTGGAATTTGGATGGCATATATGACCTTTGAAGAATGGAAAGATAAGGGGTAGCAAGGTAAGTAACTTCAAGGCTAGGAAATGTTACAAATAGGAAAGATCATTGAATAAAGCTTCAATACATTTTCCATTTCGCTTCCCATAAAGCCATTTTTTTTTCTAACTGATGAGGAACTCAAATAATTACTTTGGAATCAATAGATTTGTTTTCTTATGTACACAAAGTTTCAAGATTGTTGACAGAAGTATATGGGTTTCATAGAAGTCCTTAATGCAAGCTTTGATTCCATTCCAGTTTGGCAGTAATCACTATAGCACCTATCATACTGTATAAGGGCACTGTTCTAGATTCTGCAGAAATGGAGACAAAGGAAAATGGTCCCTGTGTTCAAGGAACTTCCATCCTTCTGGGGGTTACAACATGCATACAAGTAAATTAACAAAAACTATAGGCAAAGTAATACGAAAGAATCCAAGCAAAAGAGTGACAAAAACTGAGGGAGAATATGGAAAAATCTAGTGGAGGAAACATATGAAGTTGTGCTTTGAAAAAAATTAGAGATTCCATGAAGTGCATAGGATGAGAGAATTAATTACCATAAGAGAATCAAGAGCTCAGGTGAAAGATTAAATCAGTCTTGCAATATATTCTTGGCCTTGTTGTTAGAGAATAAGAATCGATGGAAAGTTGTTTTTCTTTTTCTTCTTTATTGCAATTCTTAGCATATTCACACCACTGTCATTACCCTAAACATCTTTGTTGACAACCCTGACAGTAAAAGATCATTTGGCAAATGAGGATATTAGTTGGAAAGGTCAAACACAACAAAAGCCAAAGGATAAGGACATAAATATTTATAGGGAAAATTAATTTGTGTTTGATGGCCACGTAGGAGGAAGGAGGACAAAGTTAACATTTTACAAGGGAAATTCAGTCTGGATCCAGGTTCTAATGGCCATTAAGCTTGCCATAAGTAACTAATAAATGGTGCAGAAAACTCATTCTCCACGCAATTTTCTTGCCTCTAAATCTGGAGCTTTGTAAATACAAAGCTTGGACCCTTGGAGCAGAACGCAGGCCTATTCTGGTATTTGTAGCATGGCTCAACCTCCAAGAAAAGTGTATTTCTTGCAGAATTTGTTTGTGCAATGACTCTGACTTATTTCAGCTTACTGATTCATATGTATAGCAAACATTTGTCTACTGTGAATTTAGGGTTCCAGCAGGCCTGGGTTAGCAAACAGCCTCATGTTCAAATTTTAGATCTTCCTGCCCAGTGAGCTCTCTCAGTGTCTACTATTTGTGCAAAAAGAGAATGAGATTCCCAATATTTCTGATCTCCAGAGTATTTGATCATGGCATTGCCATTTCCTCATTTCTACCAGTGGAGATATTTTCTGATGAACAAGTTTTCTGGGAGTGAAATTCTATGTCAATTTAGAAAAATTCATATATCATGCAACACTATGCCACATATATGCAAGTTGGACCATGACAAAGATGGTCCCAGGGAAAATCTTCTCTTTCTACCTATTGAAATTCTAGTGAAATCCAGGAAAAGGAGAGAAGCTCTAGATATCTGTCAATGACCCTACTCCCCATCCTTTCCATTTTTTGCCCTTCTCCACCTTTGTAGAGGTCTTCACTTCAAGTCTTGGGGCCCAATATTTTTCTCAATCAATCAGTAAACATTTATGAAATCACTTGAATGTGTTAAACAAATTCCTAAGTAGTGCAGTGGGATACAAAGAAAGACAAAAACAAGTCCTTGCTCTCAAGGAGTTTCCATTCTCACAAGGGAAATAGCATGCAAACAGCTATGTCTAAACAAGATATATGGAAGGGAAATGGAAGGTCAGTGAAGTTGGAAGCAGAGGAGATCTGAAACGACTTCTTGAAAAGTTGGGATTTGTTCTGTGTCTTAAAGGAAGCCAGGAAGTGGAGGGTGAAGTGGAGAGGGAGAGAGAGAAAGAGACAGACAGACAGACAGACAGACAGAGATAGATGGAGACAGAGAGAGAGACAGAGACAGAGAGACAGAGACAGAGACAGAGAGAGAGAGACAGAGACAGAGACAGAGAGACAGAGAGAGAGAGAGAGTACAAGAACATTCCAGGCACTGGGGACAGAGGATGAAAAGTCAGTAGATAGAGTTTTGTGTGCAAGAAACAGCAGTTCCCTTCACAATTTCCTCCCAGCCCTCCCCCTCCCCCATTAGATCGATGATTTTAGTCATCTAAACCTTACCATTATCTATCTGAGTAAAATAAACAACTCATCAATCAACTAGTATTTAAGAGTGTTTAGAGGGAGAGTTGGGTGACTTGGTGGAAGAGAGCTAGAAGGAGCTAAGTTCAAATTTGACCTCAGACACTTTCTGACTGTGTAGCCCTGGCAAGTCACTTAAACCTTATGCTTGGCCCTTACCATTCTTCTGTCTTGGAACCAATATATAGTATTGATTCTAAGATGGAAGGTAAGGGTTAAATTTTTTTTAAAGGAGTACTGCCCTTAGAGTCAGAAAAATTTGAGTTCAAATCTGGATCCAATTCTCTTCCTCCCTTTATGACTATGAGAAAGTGATATTGTTTGCCTCAGTTTCCTCAACTATATAATGGGGATAACAATGACACATATCTCCCAAGGTTTTTGTAAGGATACAATGAGTTAATATTTAGAATGTGGTTAGAAAAGTGCCTGGCATATAGTGGGCACTTAATAAATGTTTTCAAATAATAGTTTTAGATGGCTAAATGGATATACTACATTGATTAAATGATTTTTCTAGAGTTACACAACATGTTTGATATACAAGACTTGAACCCAAATCTTTCTAGGAGTCAGACCAGCTCTTTATCTACTATGCCAAGCTGTTTATCAGCATGTATATAAAGGGTATACAAAATAAATGCAAGATTGATCATTGATAATTATAGTTAGTATTAATATAGAACTTGAGACAGAGTCCTTTACACATATTATTTGGTTTTTTTTCCCTCACATCACAAACACACAAACAATAGAAGTGGATATTATCCCTATTTTCCAAAAAAGGAAACTGAGGCCCAGCAAGGTTATATGAGAGAAAGTAAATTCAACCAATCAAATTACTTCTCTCCTGTACCTTCACCCTCAAGAATCCCATATACCTTTTCTCAGTTACTTCCTATTCCATTCAATATGAATTTATTTCTAATATTCTGAAATTCTCATACAAGAGGCAGCAAAGGACTATTGATTTAGAGCTGTGAGGGGCATCTTAGAAGTCATCTATCTTTATGCCTTCATTTTACAGATGAGGAAATTGAGATTCAGAGAGTCACACAGACAGTTTATGGCATTTTAGTACAAATTCAGGGTGCTTTCCATAGCTTCCTACTGCTTCCCAGAAAAAAGGAGATACATACTAGGTATAGAGTAAATCCCAGAACTGATCTGGATTTGAATCCTGCCACTAAAATTTGCTAACTGGGTGGTTTTGTTTTTCACTTAAAAATGAAATCAGGCTCTTTTTAAGAATGATCAAGGCCTTCTGGGGGGAGTAGGGCCAAGATGGTGGAGTAAGGCAGAGCAATTCAAGGTCACCCTGAGAATCCCCTCCTATCAATATTACAAAATGCCACAAAATGAATATAGGAGTGAAAGAATCAACAAGGAGACAGTCAGAAACAACTTTCAAGAAAAGAAAGACTTCAAAGGTAGGCAGGGAACATCTGGGGCACTGGGGTAAGGGGGAGCACAGTCAAAAAGTAGTGAAGAACAAGCCAAGAAAAAGCCACACTCTGCCATCCCACATCTGCTGTCCCAGATTCTGAATCTAAGATCAAGCCAACATTCAGACCCTGAGACTTTGCCTGTGCAAATAGAGGTTCAAGCCAACCCATAACCCTTAAATTGGCAATCTATGCACAGTAAATATAGATGGTCTGCCTTTGTAAGCCATTAGCAGGAGATTCTGTTCTTCAACCCTGGACTGAAGCAGAAAGTTGACTTAATTGCCATTACTGCCTCTGACAATTGCTAGATCAACACTGTGACTCACCAAACAAGACATCCATGGAGACAACTGCCTGGTTCTGGGAGAATGCACTGAGAGTCCTCACTTGCCCCTGCCAATTCAATCACCCTGCATGTCTCTGAGTCACAGAAACATGAGTAAGAAAAGGTGAGTACCATGACAGTACTTCATTCCAGCATCAGTTCACTCAAGGAGGGAAAGAAGCTCTGTGGGCTCTGGGGAAGTCATCTTTGTCTCTTTGGACAGTAATAAAATGAAGGAGGTGGATGAGATGACCCCCAACATCCAGCTCCAAAAACCCTATTTTACCATTGATTTATTCTAAGTACTTCCTGCTTATAAGTGTCATGTCAACATAAACTGTCCTTACTCTGATGGATTTTGTATTTCATGATTCCAAAGAAGTAACATAAGGAAAACTCTCTGCAACTATTCAAAGGATACATAGGGCCTTCAATGATTTAGGGAGTTCTTAGTGAAAAGCTTCTTCTACCAGTACAGGTGGGCTGCTAGGTAGCACAGTGGATTGATCATCAGGCCTGGAGTCAGGAAGACCTGAGTTCAAACTCAGCTTCAGATATTTACTAGCTGTGTGATCCTAGGTAAGTCACTTAACTGCCTCAGTTTCCTCAACTCTAAAATGAGCTGGAAAAGAAAATGACAAACAAGTTCAGTATTTTTGCCAAGAAAACACCAAATGGAGTTACAAACAGTAAAAAATAACTGAAACTACTTAATAACAACAAGTTCAGGTCAGTGTCTTATCTGAAATTTACAATCCTCAACAACTGACTAGAGCACTCAGTGGTTTGTCTGGGTTCACATATCCAGTTTGGGTCAGAGACAGTTTTGTTGATTCTAAAGCCAGGTCTTAATCCATTACACTGAGCTACTTGTTAAAAAATTATTCCACTGACATAAGGAACTTCCAGTGATGAAAATCCTTTTGCAAGTACAGATGGAATTTATTTTGAAGAGTTGTCCTCAGCCCTGAAAGAATCACAACTCTTCCAGAATTATACAGTTAGGGGAAAGTTGGGTGACTCAGTGGATTGAGAACCTAGTCTAGAAATGGGAGGTCCTGGATTCAAATCTTGCCTTAGATACTTCCTAGCTGTGTGACTTAGGCAAGTCATTTAAACCCCATTGCCTAGCCCCTGCCATTCTTCTATCTTAGAATCAATGCATATTATTGATTCTAAGATGGAAGATAAGGATTTTTAAAAATTCTTTTAAATTTAAAAAAGAGAGAGAATTATACAGTTAATATGTTGTCAGAAGCTAGACTTGGACTAGGTCTTCCTGACTTGAATAATTTTATGGTCATTGAAGACTTCTAACCATTTCTTGTGCATAAGTCAATAATAGACTCTTACCTCCTTATACTCACTATTCAGTTCCTCATCTCTCTTTAGTTTATATTAACTATAAAACTCTAGCAAATGAGTCATACCATGATTATTAGTCACATGGGATTGTCAGGCACTCTTTGTACAAAAATGTTGAGCTATATTTTTGTTGCTAGCAGATAGCATGGTATCTTGTTCCTAGTGAATATCTAATGAATGTTTTCTAATTGATGTGACTGTTTTTTGAATTTATAATGAGAGCATCAGTATGATGCACAAATGTATGAAAGCAATGGTCAATTGACAATGATTAAAGGAAGCAACGGAATCAATATCTGAGCTGCATTATGTAAAAGATGGAAATTTTTATAATAATAATAACTAGCATTCACATAATGCTTTAAGGTTTTCAAAACATTTTGAATATATTATCTTATTTTATCTGTACAGTGAACTTGTGAAGTAGATGTTGTTATCCATTTTATGGATTAGGAAACAGATGTTGTTAAATGGATTGCCCACAATCTAGTAAGGGTCAAAGGCAGGATTCAAACTCAGGTCTGCTTAACTCTATATGCACTCATTGCCACTTAGTTGCCAATTACTGGTCTTCTGTCTCCATTTTCCCTCTTCTACAAGTCTTACTGTGGAGGTAGAAGGGATGTCTGACCTAAGACTAGCCATTAAGAATCTAGGGTTACACTGATCAATCACATGGGTCAATGGGGATATGATTGGGGATATAGATCTAAGTGATCACCTTAGTGCAAATATTAATAATATGGAAATAGGCCTTGATCAATGGCATATGTAAAACCCAGTGGAATTACTCATTGGCTATGGTGTGGGAGTGGGGGGAAGAACATGAATCATGTAACCATGGAAAAATACTCTAAATCAATTAATAAATAAATTTTTTCAATTCTAAAAAAAAGGAATCTAGGATTACCTCCTTATCACACTGAAGAAACTTTTGATGGAAGGAAAGAAATAGAATAAGGTAATGCCATTAACTTTTTATCAGCAAGCCAGAGATATTCAGCTTTCTTTATTGATATACAAAGTATGGCCCCACGGGAAATGGACAATTTAGAGACAATAGCTCTTCATTCTACTCTGAACATGGTCACTTTAGGGTTTGGGGCAAGTCATTTAGTTTCTTTCTATCTGTTTCCTTATATTTAAAATAGAAGAAACAGAAACAACGTGAGTCAAGATGGTGGCTTACAGACAGCAACAGTTCAGACCTCTGTAAACCCTTCTTTACTGATCAAAAGCACAATGCTCTGAGGGGACTGAAAACCAAATCTAACAACAGGACAGAGCTAGGGAACCCTCCTGCTGGACCCAATGTAAAAGGAACACTCCCAAAAAAGTCTCAATTCTAGAACACGTGGGTTTAAGGGGAAGGAAGAAGGAAGTTCTCAGGACCCACCCCACTCCCCACCAATAGCACTGAGCTTTAGTGGTGGCTGGAATCTCTGGGCAGGAAGGGCACTAGTCTGGAGGGAGTACCTTGCTGGCAAAGCTGTGCCAGCCTCAGGGCATAGAACACAGGTTGTGTAGAGGGAGCTGGAGGAGAATCACAGAGCAGGCAGCCTAGTCACAACCAAGATGCTCCATCTTGCCCTCCACCCCTTTCTGGAGGTTTTGGCCTCCCAGATCAACTCCTCTGCCCTGGCTCAATCTTATCAATAGGGAAGATAAGAAACCTTCAGAGGGCAGGAAAGTTCAAGCTCCAAACACTCCTCCCCCACAGACTGATCTGAGAGCCTTGATGACTAGGCTCCAAGGTCAAAAGCTGCAACAAACTACAGGCAACAACCTTGACAACAGGGCAGGAAGCCCAGCTCCTTTTCAGCTTCTGCTATCAGCTGGAGAAGATCTGACTAACCCAATCATCAGAAGAACAGAGAAGAATCCCCTTCAGGATGGAACAGTCCAAACCCACAGATACAGCACATAATGAGAGAAGCATGACTATAGACAAATACAGGGGGGAAAGAAGGAGAAAATATGAGTAAACAACAGAAAAAGAAAAAATTACAATTGATAGCTTCTATCCAGGCAATGAGAAAAGAGCAAATTGAACAGAGGAGGATCAAGGAACACCAAGTAAAAACACAGAAACTCCAGTGAATTGGACATGGGTGATGGAAGAACTCAAAATACAATTCAAAAAACAATTAAGAAAGACTGAAGACTGGGAAAAGAACTTAAAAAGCAAAATAAATCATCTGGAAACAGAAAATAGTGTCTTGAAAGCCAAAATTAATCAGCTTGAAAATGAGGCAAAGAAGATGAAAGATGACCTCCAAAGAAAATCAGACCAGAAGGAAAAAGATGATAAAAATACAGCGATGAGATTCAGTCTTTAAAAACTAGAATCCAACAACTAGAAGCAAATGATTTCTCAAGGCAGCATGAAACTTTAAAAGAAAATCAAAAGAATGAAAAAATTTAGGAAAATATAAAACACCTCATCCACAAAACAGAAGATCTAGAAAACAGGTCGAGGAGAGACAACTTAAGAATCCTTGGACTACTGGAAGATCATGACAAAAGAAAAAAAACCTAAACATCATTCTACAGGAAATAATCTAAGAAAACTGCCCCAACATTCTAGAGCAAGAGGAAAAAGTGGAGATTGAAAGAATCCACATATCTCCTGTACTTAATCCCCAACTGACAACACTCAGGAATGTTATAGCCAAATTCAAGAACCACCAGACCAAGGAAAATATATTAAAATCTGCTAATAAGAGCTCATTCAGATACCATGGAACCACAGTTAGGATAATACAGGATATGTCTGCTTCTATACTGAAGGACCAAATAGCATGGAATATCATATTCCAGAACAAGGGAACTAGGTCTACAACCAAGAACCAACTACCCAGCAAAACTGACTATATTATTGCAGGGGAAAGTATGGTTATTTAATAAAATAAAAGACTTCCAAGCATTCATAAAGAAAAGACTGGACTTGAACGGAAAATTTGATGCCCAAATACAGAACTCAAGAGAATCACCAAAAGGTAATTAAGACAGGGGGAGAAACAAAAAAAAATCCAACTTTTTTTAAGGGACCCAATAAGTTAAAATGATATGTATTCCTACAAGAAAAGAGGATATTGGTAACTCTTAAAAATTGTTATCACCTGGGTAGCTAGAAGAATTATACTTAGAGGGAACAGTAACAAACTGTATAGGATGAAATATCAAGACATATATATATATATATACACACACACACACATATATATAATTAGAGGTAAAAAAGAGGTTAATACTAAGAGAAATGGGAAAAGAAACAAAATGGGGTAAATTTATATGTCATAAAGAAGCACATGGTGGGAGTGGGGGAGAACACCAATACACTGTAAGGGTAAAGAGGTTGGAGACAGAAAATATAATTCTTATGTGCATTGAAATTGACTCAAAGAAAAAAGAACAATCAGATCCATTGGCAGCAGAGAATTGATTTGCATCCTCTAGGGAAGTAGAAGGGTAACAAATAGACTTGTGAAGAGGGAAGTAATACAAGGGAGGGAGAGGGTAGGGGTCTAGTTTTAAAAGACTGTAAAGAAAATAAGAGGGGAATAATAAGGGAGGGGTAGAAAGGGAAGTAAAATAAGGGTGGGGATTAGGGGACTGATTAAAAAAACACTGGTGTAGAAGGAAATAGTGAAAGAAGAAAGGGCAGGACTAGGAGAGGAAATCAAAATGATGGGAAATACACAGCTGGTAATCATAACTATGAATGTGAATGGAATGAATTCACCCATACAACTGAAGCAAACAGCAGAGTGGATTAGAAACCAAAACCCTACCATATGTTGTCTGCAAGAAACACACATGAGGAAGGTGGACACACATAGGGTAAAGGTAAGTTGATGGAGCAAAATCTATTGGGCATCAACTGAGAAAAAGAAGGCATCTACTTCAAATATATATTTTCATAATTATACTATTGGGAGACCTGAATCTTCCTCTATCAGAACTAGATAAATCAAACCAAAAAATAAATAAGAAAGAGGTAAGAGAAATAAATGAAATCTTAGAAAAATTAGTTAGTAAATATATAGAGAAAAATAAATAGGGACAAAAAGGAATACACTTTCTTTTCAGCAGCACATGGTACACTCACAAAGATCGACCATGTACTAGGGCATAAAAACATTGCAAACAAGTGCAAAAGGGAAGAAATAATAAATGTAATCTTTTCAGATCACAATGCAATAAAACTAATAATTAGTGAGGGTAAATTGAGAGGCAAATAAAAAATTTAATTGGAAATTAAATAATATGATTCTCCAAAATTGGTTAGTTAAAAAACAAATCATAGAAACAAATAATAATTTCATTGATGAAAATGACAATGATGAGACATCCTTTCAAAATCTATGGGATACAGTCCAAGCAGTTTTTAGGGGGAAATTTATATCCTTGAGTCCATATATTAACAAATTAGGGAGGACAGAGGTCAATGAATTGGGCATGCAAATTAAAAAACTAGAAAGTGAACAAATTAAAAATCCCCAGATGAATACTAAATTAGAGATCCTAAAAATTAAAGGAGAGATTAATAAAATTGAAAGTCAAAGACCTATTGATTTAATAAATAAGACTAGAAATTGGTACTTTGAAAAAACAAATAAAATAGACAAAGTACTGGTCAATCTAATAAAAAAAAGGAAAGAAGAAAACCAATTTGACAGTATCCAAGATGAAAAGGGAAAAACTCACCTCTAATGAAGAGGAAATTAAGGCAATCATTAAAAACTATTATGCCCAATTATATGGCAATAAATATGGCAATCTAGGTGATATGGATGAATATTTACAAAAATATAAATTGCCTACACTAACAGAGGAAGACATAGAATACCTAAACAACCCCATATCAGGGAAAAAAATTGAACAAGCCATCAAAGAACTCCCTAAGAAAAAATCCCCAGAACCAGATGGATTCACAAATGAATTCTATCAAACATTCAAAGAACAACTAATCCCAACATTATACAAACTATTTAACAGAATAAGCAAAGAAGGAGTTCTACCAAATTCCTTTTACGACACAAATATGGTACTGATTCCAAAGCCAGGCAGGTCAAAAACACAGAAATAAAACTACAGATCAATCTCCTTAATGAACATAGATGCAAAAATCTTAAATAGGGTACTAGCAAAAAGACTCCAGCAAGTCATCAAGAGGGTTATTCATTATGACCAGGTAGGATTTACACCAGGAATGCAATGATGGTTCAACATTAGGAAAACCATCTACATAATTGACCATATTAATGAGCAAATTGAAAAAAATCACATAATCATCTCAATAGATGAAAAAAAAGCTTTTGACAAAATACAACACTCATTCCTATCGAAAACACTAGAAAGTATAGGAATAGAAGGGCCTTTCCTAAAAATAATAAACAGTATATATCTTAAACCATCAGCAAACATCATAGGCAATGGGGATAAACTAGAGGTCTTCCCAATAAGATCAGGAGTGAAACAAGGATGCCCATTATCACCTCTATTATTTAACATTGTACCAGAAACACTAGCAGTAGCAATTAGAGAAGAAAAAGAAATTGAAGGTATTAAAATTGGCAATGAGATGACCAAGCTATTACTCTTTGCAGATGATGTGATGGTCTACTTAAAGAATCCTAGAGAATCAACCAAAAAGCTAGTCAAAATAATCAACAACTTTAGCAAAGTTGCAGGATACAAAATAAACCCACACAAGATATCAGCATTTCTATGTAGTTCCAACACATCTCAGCAGCAAGAATTAGAAAGAGAAATACATTTTAAAAATCAGTGTAGACAATATAAAATTTTTAGGAATCTATTTGCCAAGACAAATACAGGATCTATATGAACACAACTACAAAATGCTCTTCACACAATTAAAACTAGATCTAAACAATTGGAAAAATATTAATTGCTCACGGGTAGGACAAGCTAACATAATAAAAATGACAATCCTACCCAAACTAATTTACTTATTTAGTGCCATACCCATTAAACTACCAAAAAATATTTTTACTGAATTAGAAAAAAACACAACAAGGTTAATTTGGAAGAACAAAAGATCAAGTATATCCAGGGAAATCATGAAAAAAAAAATATGAAGGAAGGGGGCCTTGCAGTCCCAGATCTCAAACTGTACTCTAAAGCAGTGGTCATCAAAACAATTTGGTACTGGCTAAGAGACAGAAAGGAGGATCAGTGGAACAGACTTGGGGTAAATGACTTCAGCAAGACAGTCTATGACAAGCCCAAAGTTTCCAGCTTTGGGGACCAAAACCCACTATTTGATAAAAAACTGCTGGGAAAATTGAAAGGCAGTATGGGAGAGATTGGGTTTGAATCAACATCTCACAACCTACACCAAGATAAACTCCGAATGGGTGAATGACTTGAATATAAAGAAGGAAACTATAAGTAAATTAGGTGAACACAGAATAGTATACATGTCATATCTTTGGGAAAGGAAAGATTTTTAAGACCAAGGAAAAGTTAGAAAAAATTACAAAATGAAAAAATTTATTACATTAAATTAAAAAGGTATTGTACAAACAAAACCAAATGCAACCATAATTAGAAGGGAAACAACAAATTGGCGGGAAAAACTTCATAACAAAAACTCTGATGAAAGTCTAATTACTCAAATTTATAAAGAGCTAAATCAATTGTACAAAAAGTCAAGCAATTCCCCAATTGATAAATGGGCAAGGGAAATGAAAAGGCAATTTTCAGATAAAGAAATAAAAAGTATTAATAAACACATGAAAAAGTGTTCTAAATCTCTTATAATCAGAGAGATGCAAATCAAAACAACTTAGGTATCACCTCACAGCTAACAGATTGGCTATCATAACAGCAATGGAAAGTAATGAATGCTAGAGGGGATGTGACAATATTGGGACATTGATGCATTGCTGGTGAAGTTGTAAATTAATCCAACCATTCTGGAGGACAGTTTGGAACTATGCCCAAAGGGCGATAAAAGACTGTCTGCCCTTTGATCCAGCCATAGCACTGCTGGGTGTTGTAAAAATTAAATTATATATCTAATAATAAAACATTATATTCATGAGGTTTATTAAAGATTATTAGAAATCAAGGAATAAATAACTACAAAATAAAAATCCACATGCCCATGGTTGATTAGCCCATTTAAATCCCCACACTTAGCTTACTTGCTACATCATTGCAATGGAAGAGAAGAGAGAGTGGGAGGCGTTACTGCCAATTAAATACCAATTGTGATTTCACCAATGTGGAGACTCAGGTGAGATTATAGGGGATTCTGGGAAATATCAAGGACTTCTGGGGATTGAAGTCTAGGGTTCAAAATCTCCCTTTTTACAGTTCATACCCCAAAGAGATAATAAGGAAAAAGACTAGTACAAGAATATTCATAACTGAGCTCTTTGTGGTGGCAAAAAATTGGAAAATGAGGGGATGGTCCCCAATTGGGGAATGGCTGAACAGTTTGTGGTATCTGTTGGTGATTGAATACTATTGTGCTAAAAGAAATAATGAACTGGTGGAATTCCATGTGAACTGGAATGGCCTCCAGTAATTGATGCAGAGTGAGAGGGGCAGAACCAGGAGAACATTGTACGCAGAGACTGATACACTGTGGTATAATCAAATATAATGAACTCCTCCATTAGTGGCAATGCAGTTATCCAGAACAATTCCAAGGGATTTATGAGAAAGAGCACTATCCACATTCAGAGGAAAAACTGTGGGACTAAAAACACAGAAGAAAAACGACTATTTGATTACATGGGTCCAGGAGGATATAATTGGGGATGTAGACTCTAAATGATCATCCTAGTGTAAACATCAACAACATGGAAATAGGTTTTGATCAATGACACATGTAAAACCCAGTGGAATTATTCTTCGGATACGGGAAGGGGTGAGGTCAGGGGAGGGAAAGAATATGATTCTTGTAATCAAGGGAAAATGTTCTAAATTGACTAATTAAATCAATTTTCAAAAAAATTAGAAACAACAATTAACTGCTGGTAATGCTTTGAATTAATCTGTTTTTGAAAATGTTATAGAATTACACAATAAAACTTAAGAAATTGTTTAAAAAAATAGGAGCATTCCTATTGGTGAAATTGTAATCTGATCCAACTATTCAGGAGAACAATTTGGAACTTTGTCCAAAGGGCTATAAAATTGTGCATACCCTTTAGTCCAGAAAAAACTCTGCTAGATCTGTATCCAAAAGACATTTTCAAAAAAGGAACAGGACCTATTCATACAAAAAATTTATAGCAGCTTTTTTTAATGGAGTGAAGAATTGGAAATGGAGGGGATACCCCAAAATTTGGAAATGTTTGAATAAGTTAGGGTATATGATTGTGATGGAATACTATTGTGCTATCAGAAGTGATGAGCAAGATAATTTCAGAAAAACCTGGGAAGATTTACATGAACTGATGCAAAATGAACTAAGCAGAACCAAGAGAACATTGTACACATTAATAGAAATGTTGTATGATGATCAAATGTGAATAGTCTAACTTTTTTCAGAAGTACAATGATCTAAGACGATTCTGAAAGACTTATGATGAAAAATACTACCCAGTTCCAGAGAAAGAACTTTGTGACCTGAATACAGATCTAAGCATTTTTTTCTTTACTTTATTGAATTTTCTTGGTGTTTTTTGCACCTGTTTTCTTTTGCAATGTAGCAAATATGGAAATGTTTTACATGACTGCACATGTATAATTTATATCAAATTGCTCACCTTCTCAAGGAGTGAGGAAAGAAGAGAATTTAGAACTCTAAATTTATAAAAGGAGGAGTAGCAGCTGGTTAGCTCAGTGGATCAAGAACCAGGCCTATAGATGCTAAGTCCTGGGTTCAAATCTGACCTGAGACACTTCCTAGCTATGTAACCCTGAGCAAGTCATTTAACCTCCATTTCCCAGCCCTTACCACTGTTTTACCTTAAAATCAATGCTGATTTTAAGAAAGTAGGTAAGGTTTTAAAAAATATTTTAAAAACTAATGTTAAAATTATTTTCACATATATCTAGGAAAAATTAAAATAAAAAATAAAATAGAAGCATTGGATGAAATGTTCCTTATGGTTCAACAAATACCATGATGATGATGATAACTCCTCTTTATATATTGCTTTTAGTTTTATCCATTGTTTTACAAATATTATCTCTTTTTATCCTAGGAGGTAGCTATTATTATCCCCACTTCCCAGGTAAGGAAATTGTAGCAGACAGAGGTTTAGTGATTCATCCATAGTGTCACAGCTAGTGAATGTGTAAGGCTAAAGTTTAATCCAAGTCTTCCTTTCTCTGGGCCCATAATTTTATCCACTATGTAATATTTTTAAAAACAGATCTCAACCTTTGGTCTCTTCAACAATCAATGCAGTTTTCCCCACAGGACAAATTATACAGTAGTAGAGCTGATCAAGTCATTCAGGAAGAAGAAATGATCCATAATCCAATGCAGAGCAGACATGTAGACAATCAAGAACAAAAGAGATAAGGCATTAGAAGCTTACTTTTGGATAACTATATAATCAGATAAATACATAAAAGATAAGTGATATCGTGGGAACTCTCTGTACTGATGAGCATTATGACCCTATCTATGTTATGATACATGGCCTAATCATAGAACCATAGATCCAAAGTGGAAAGGACCTCAGAGACCATGTAGAACAACACTCTCATTTTGATATTAAAGAACAAGGACTGAACAAAGTGAAATGATTTTCCCATGATCATGAATATAGTTAGCATCTGAGCATCAAATGGAATTTGAACTCAGGTCCTCTGACTCCCTCTAACTCAGAGGAACTTATTTGAAATACCTAAAAGCTAATTCATCATCACAAAAGTCATGGATAAGGTTTACATCCAAGTGTTCCTGCCTTTGAATCTGTCACTTTCATCCATTACCCTTCAGTCCCTCTCTAGGAGGCAGATGAGGAAGTGTTCCCATTGGACTGCTGGGCAGAGGGATGGGTGATAAGAAAAATGTCCTCAAGTGTGTGTGGAGAGCAACCCCTCTCCCTTGAGCATGCATGACAGACATTTGTCAACACAGGTATAGGTAATGCTTTGCAGTGAGAGATCAACATATTCCATTCAACTCAATGTAATAAGCATTTTCATTGCCTACTATGTGCCAGGTACTATGCTAATCTTTAGAGACTAATGTTCAAATAAGTTGTGTAAGAGTCTTTAAGGCTGTCTTTAAATGAGATTTCTTCTCTCCTTCCCTCCTACTCTGCACTGAAAACAGTAATAATTAAGCATTCTCTCCTGAAATCCTGTTGTGTGGCTGCTGCACCACCAATTGCTTCCTCTCACATCTAAATGAGATGGGTGGCTGAGGAGAGGGAAAAGACTCTACCACTCATTCCCTGGGCTCTCCCTTCACAGCCTGTAGTACCAGCTTGTATGGGTTTATTTTATCCAGATGAAGTGGCAAAATCCCTTTCATACTCATTTGTCAAAAACCTGGTTATTTCTGCAATGCTTTTCTATCTCAGATAAGAAGGGTCTTTTCTAAGACTCTCTTAGGGTCCCTTGAAAGATTTTTCTTTGCAATAGGTAGTAGGTATCAGAAATAACAGTCTCAGCCAGGATATATACATACACATATCCATCTGTCCATGTATGGATGGATATACATGGTATGTATAGATGATAATTATAAAGTAGGTCTATATATGTGTTGTGTGTGTGTCTGTATCCATATATACATGATATATGTGTATGGTGTGTGAACTTTAAATTACTCCACCCTACTTAGATCTTACTTTATGGTGAAGATAAAGTTGTAATCTCCTGATTGAACAATGAAGGTACTTAGCTCTTATTTATATTGAAGCTAGAACTTTAAGCTAAGTCTATTTTTAGATCTTGCTACAACAAAAAGGTGTTAAATAACTATAAAGGGTAAATTAATCACAAAAAGGTTAAGTAACTAACAAAAGGTGAACTTAAGAAGTGTTAAGTAACTCAAAAGATATAATCTAATCAAAGAAGATGAGAACTAAAGAATGTGCAGTCCTGGAAAAAAAAGCCTCTGATGTGATTAGTAGATGTGAAAATTTAGAGGAGGAGACACAAGAGTAAAAGGTCTATATATTTGGCTCACTTCCTCTCTCCAGTACCTTTTGGAGGCGGAGAGGTGGCTGGTGGCAGCGTGCTGGGCCTTTGGGCATCGTGGTCTGGCTACAGCTATTGTATGGTTTGGTGGTGAGTTTCTGGCTCAGTTTTTCTCCTTTTACTTGCCAACTTTATCCTCTTAGAAATCTCTAATCTTCAGAGACCTAGTGGCAGAGATCTTGAACTACCCTGGCACAGGCCAGGCAGGAGAAATCCTATACCTTCTTCTCTCTTTCTCCTTAAATCCTTCCTTCTATATTAATTAAAATTATCATAAATTTCCAGACTGACTTGGGTATTTTACTTGGGATTTTTCCCTGGCAACCAATTATTTTAGATTTTAAGTCACCCTAAAATTATCTTTACAGTTGGATATATTCAGTGGAGATATGAACGATGGATATATACTATATATGGTATAAACATATACCATATATATAGATATTGTCTATATATATGGACAGAAATAGAAATAGATAAATAAAGGATATATGTATGTAATTTATTTATAAATAATAGATAATAGATATTTAAAGGATATATATTTATTTATATTATATATATAGGAAATATTAAAATGTAATGAATGTATAATTAAAATAATAATGAATATAATGAATATATTAAAATATAATTAATAAAATATTATCAACACATACCTTATATTTATTCTGTATTACCTATTTGTGTACTTGTCTTTCTGATAGAATGTAAATTTCTTATTGATAGGAACTGTTGCATTCTTTGTATACTCAGCAACTAGAACATGAATAGTCACACAGTAGACAAATGCGTTTTGAATGAAAAAAATCATTCACTAGAATCCATTGATTGTTGGTAGGGCCAGTACAATTCAGTCAATGGGCAATAAAAAGGGGGGGGGGGTTGATATAGGTTAGTGATGGTGAACCTTTTAGATACTGAGTGCCCAAATTGCAATCCTCACAGCACATGTGAGCCTCACATCCCCCTGCTTTACCCTAGACAGGGAAGGGAGGAAGTGCTCCCAGTGGGCTGCTGGGCAGAGGGATGGGTGATAAGAAAAATGTCCTCAGGTGTGTGTGTGGAGAGCCACCCTCCCTCCCTACCCCTTGAGCATGCATGACATAGGTTTGCCAACACAGGTATAGGTGATGTTTTGCAGTGAGAGATCAACATATTCCATTCAACTCAATGTAATAACCATTTATAAGTGTCTACCATGTGCCAGGCACTATACTAAGCTTTAGAAGCTAATATTCAAATAAGTTAAGTATAAGAGTAAATTATAAAATAATTTGTTCTCCCCCTCTAAAAAGCCTAGAATATAATTTCTACTTCCCCCATCTCCCTCCAAAATCTCACTCCAGTGATAATAATAGCTTGATCTTTATATAATGCCTACTTTGTGTGATTCACTGTGATAAGCACTTTTTGTAAATCTTATTTAATTTGAGACTCAGAAGAACCTTTGAAGTAGATGCTATTTCCAATTTGTAGATAAGGAAACTGAGGCAGACAGAGGTTAAATGACTTGTTCAGGATCTGACAGGTGATAAAGTCTGAAGATGGATTTGCACTTAGCTCTTCCTGGGCTCAATATTCTTCTAGGTTCAACACTAGCTCTTGAACCATTTAGATGCTTCTAAATGGAAAAACTTGGGTATGGGAAACCAAACTCTTTGAGGGGTTTGTAGTAGCTCATTTCTAGAGGAGGCATCAAGTAAGCAGTTAGGAAAAGAATAGGTCTGAGTCTTGGGACCCTTAACCCAATATAATAATAACATTATTATCTATACAGAGTTGTAAGGTTTGTAAAGCATTTTCAATGAGCAACCCAAGGTCATGGTCAAGAACTCCAAGGGTTCTGTCAAGTACCTAAGGCAGAAATACTAGTCACTTTTTATATGATGGAAAAGAATCCCATAGTCTTTGGCAGAATGGGGTTGTATCAGCAAACAAAAAAAAAATGGGGTTGTTTCAGGCTAACAGTTCTATAAATCAATCCTCAACTCCTAGGAAAGGATACCATGTTTTCATAGCATTTCTAGTTGAAATGCCAGATCTTTGAACCTTGATTAAGTTGAACAAGATAACTGAAATGTCCCTTTTGCCATTGTATATCACTAGTTGTAAATCTGCCAGTAAAAATACATTTTTTTAAAAAACTCTTACCTTCTGTCTTAGAGTCAATCCTGCGTGTATTGGTTCCAAGGAAGAAGAGCAGTAAGGACTAAGGCAATGGGGGTTAAGTGACTTGCCCAGGGTCATACAACTAGTGGCTGAGGTCAGATTTGAACCCAGGACCTCCCATCTCTGGGTTTGGTTCTCAATTCACTGAGCCACTAAGGTGCACCTCCTCTGCCCCCAAATAAATCCTTGTTTTTAGGGGTCTGAACACTTGCCTTACTCCAGCAGTAAAAGTTTCATTCTTTCAAACCATTCCTTCAAGTTCTAAGAGAAACTAACTGATTTGGTACATAGGGATGTAAATAAATTAAAAGTTGGAATCCCCTAGGACCCAAAAGGCTCCTAGCATATGGGTGGGAGATAATTGACATTGCTTGGAAATGGTCACTTAACCACAGGCAGGGGCATTGAGCTATTCAGCTACAGTAAACTCAAGGATTGAAGGATAGAACATGTGTACATACATGTGTACATGTGGCATCTGTTTCCCACACCCAGTAATATTTGTTTTTTAAAAACACGTGCAATTGTGAGATTTTACATCTAGAGCAGGAGAGGACCCCCAAAGTTATTTTCTTCAAACACCTCATTACAGATGGGGAAATTAAAGTCTAGGGGAGTGAAATAATGTGTCTATTGTAGCATATGTAGTACTATCGGTGGGATTTTGATCCCAAGCCTTTAACCCCAGAATTCTTTCCATGTCAAATATACCTTCAAACTGTAGAAAAGAGAGGAAGCACTACATGAAATTCAGACCCTTGTTGTTAAACTGGCTTTAGATGGTACTGCTTAACTGTGAACTACATTTCTATATGATATGATATATTAATATGAAAGGACTACCTTTCTTTTTGTTTGATTTTGTAATTCCAGAAGCTTAGACTGTGCCTGGCACACAGTAAGCACTTGCTTTTGTTTATCCTTCATTTTCAGAGAACAGATGACATCAGCGATTGATGTCTTGACTTGTATATGAATTGGATTTAAGTAAGACATTTGAACAAAGTCATTCACATCATTCTCTCTTCCAGACTTAATACTTGCTGATTGACTAAAAAGAATCTTGATTACATTTCAATGTAATTGGTTTCCTTTGTTATCCTGTGTACTTTTATTTATTTAGAAATGCTTACCTTCTGTCTTAGAATGAATAGTAAATATTCAGAAGAATGATATGGGTTACGTAATTGGGGTTAAGTGACTTATCCAGGGTCACAGAGCTAGGATGTGCCAGAGAACACATTTGAACTCAGGACCTCCCATCTTTAGCCTTGGTTCTTTGTACACTGAGCCACCTTGCTGCTGTCTTTCATTTTTTTTTTAATGTATTAAAACTTGATTCTGAGAAGTACTCAATGGCTTTCACCAAACTGCACAAGAGGTCATGACACACACAAACAGATTAGAGAACACCTTTGACCAGGAATGGATTTCCTGCTGAATTCTCTTCCAACATTGACAATCTGTGATTCACTGAAAGACTAGAGCTTCTGATGACCAGCCCTGACCACTCAATGAAGCTTAACAGAGTGGACATGCATCCAAAGGTCATTTTGTTATTATTTTTTAAAATTCTAAATGCAATTTATTTATCACAACAATGTCACAATAATAATACTTTTATCTTCTAAATAGCAACTCTAGTTTCATAGAGTTCGATTTGGATGGAACCTTAGATAGAAGAGTCCAGTCTCTCCTTTTGTATATGAGAAGACTAAAGCTACTTATCCTCAGTGTCTGAAGCTAGACTTGAGCTGTCCCAAGACCACCATTTATTCCACGTTTGTACCACCTGGGTTTCACCTTCTTCCCACTGAACTCTTGGGGCACATATAATAGATCTTAACTTTTTTGTTTGTTTGTTTCATAGGATCAAGATTTAGGAATCATATCTATGGAGATCATCTATCTCTCATTTTAGAGGGGAGGTTTCATTCCATATTCAAGAACTGTCTTATCTCTTTATGTATTCCTAGTGCTTAGCACAGTGCCTGGAGGCACTTAAAAAGATTTATTAATTGACAGATATTCAACAAACACTTTGGTAAAGAATCCACTGCATCAGGACCATCACCAGTGGTCCTGATATTGTGCTCCTGGACTTTTATGACTACAAGATGACCTTGTGCAACTGCTTCACTTAAACCCAATTTATGCTCTAGTCAAAGCATATATTTCAATAGGGATGTTACCTTGGTCCCTTCAAAAAGGAAGAACAACCACCAATCAATAAGGCACCTACTATGTGCCAGGCACTGAGCTAGATGCTAGGGACACAGAGACAAAAATGATCAGAGTCAGGAAGAAGTTTACCACTGACCCTCTGACTCAAATCCTGACCCATTTCCTCTTATTCTATGCTGTTTGAATTATTTGATGCTAAGCCACTGATTTTATTTGAAGGTTGGAACTTTTAAAAAGAGTGTACCTACTAATCACAGAAAACATGAAAGCCACACCTTTTGAAAACAGTACCCCAAAACAGAAGAGTAATCAGTCATTCTCTTAGACCATGAGGAAACCCATTAATTCTCAGTTTGTTCTGTGACCATTCAATCTGGCTTTCAGGAAGTATTTTACCAGTTGAATTAAGAATCTCCTAACTTTCGATCTGGCCCGGAAACCATGCTGAGATCATATTTTTTTATATATACATGCTGGATAGAATTGTTATAAATTACCATCCGCAAAACACCACTCCAATCTTTCAGAAACTGTAATCCTCTGTCGACTTCACTATTTGATGCCATAAATTGCCACCCTTAGTGGCTTTGCAATAAGTCAAGAGCTGTACTATTAGGCCAGAATTACTTTCCCAGTTGGGCTTCTCATGGCTGCTCAGAAGCACTGGGGGCAGGATTTTCCTAAAAGCTTGACTTCTATAATGAATCAAAGCCTGAAGTCTTTTGTAAAAGGGAGAAAGGGAGTAATTGATGTCCCTCCAGAGTCCAAGTATTCGGACACAGTATGGATTGTTTAGTCCTACGCTCAATGTTTGTGGTTAGAAAAGAATCCAGCATCCTTTTCTGAATATACTCGCTCCTTCTGAGAGTTCTGGTTCATATTACTTCATGGAACAAAAAAAGAATGTGGAAGACTTTCCTATATCGAAAGAGTTGGAGAAAGTTCTTTATAAGTCTTAAAGAACTAAATGCTTGTGAAATATTTTTACTATTATTATTGTTTACTATTTAGTATGAAGATACTAAATATTTTTGCCTCTTAATGGTCCAAAGGAGGGAAGATAAGTCAAAGGTAACCATAGTATGTCAGAAGTGGAAGTGACTTCAGAGGCCATCTAATGTAAACCATACCTCTTTGGGAATCCTCTCCTCAATATTCCCAGTGAAGTGGATCAGTCAACCTTCTTTGGAAAAATCTTAGAGTTATGGGGAGTCCATTACTTTACAAAGGTAGCCCACTGTACTTAAAAAAAAAAAAAAACAACTTACCATCTGTCCTAGAATCAATACTTGATTCTAAGGCCAAAGGGCAGTAAGAGCTAGGCAGTGGGGGTTAAGTGACTTGCTCAGGGTCACACAGTTAGGAAGTGTTTGAAGCCAGGACCTCCAGTCTCTAGGCCAGGTTCTCTGTCTTTTGAGCCACCTAACTGCCTCCTCCCATTGTATTTTTTAAATAGTTCTAAATAATGAGACCATAAGTTATAGAGCTGGAAAGAGGTTCATAGGTCATTTTATCCAACTGCCTCATTTTACAGATGAAGAAACTAAGACTCGCAGGTTAAATGGTTTTACCCAGAACAATCAGTTACTAAGTAGTAGCAGATATAGGATTTATAGCTAAGTCTTCTAATTCTAAAAGGAGCACTATTAATTGCTGAGTAAATTTTCCTACTATCTAGCCAAAATCGGTCTCTCTAAAACACCTGATTGCTTTACCTAGCTATGCTTTTTACAGTCAATCATTCAATCAACAAATATTAAAGACCTTATTAAAGACCTATTATGTGCCAGGAACTGTGTGAAGCACTGGGTGGGGTTGGGGGGTTGGAAAGGGGAAAAAATAAAAAGTCCCTGTTTTTGAGGAACTGAGATTTGATTTAGGGCAAATTTCACGTATGTATATGGGTATTCCTCTTCCTGGAGTTCAATCCTCTGTCTTAACACTTGCTCTTGTGGGTTTCTGTCCCCATCACTCTTAAGGTTCTAGAGGTAATACTGTGAGGCTATGCTTCTCGTACTCTGATTCCTTAGCCCCCATCTGTGTGCTTCTCATTAATGATCAGGCAGTAGACTTTGATATATTCACCAAAATTCAGCTCAGTAGCCCTTGAAACAGGACTTTTCATCATCACACAGTATAAGACTTTTAGATGAGGCATAGTCAGCAGAAGGATCCCTAAATTCTAGTGATAAATTGGAACCAGGAAGATAATATCTACATACGCTCAGTTTAACCTACCAGAAAGGATAAATCCTGTTATTTTTGGTTCCTATTTGATAAATGTATGCAAAATAAATAAAACTATTTTAGTGATAAAGGAGGCACTAATAGGTGTGGAAGGGGGGTCAAGAAAGGCTTCATGTAGAATGAGGTGCTTGAGTTAAATCTTATTAGAGGTAAGGAATTCTATAAGGTGAAGTTAAAGATGAAGTGCATTCCAAGAAGGAGGGATGCCTTTCAAAAATGCCTGAAGGTGGGAGATAGAGAGTCAGGTGTGAAGAAGAGTAAGGTCAGTTTGTCTTGATTATATAGTGAAAGGAGGGGAAAAAATGTATAATAATGTTGGAAAAGTAGATTCAGGACAGATCATAAAGGATGTAAAAAACAAACCAAGGAAATGATGCTTTATTGCAGTCAGTTGTCATTAATGATTAAAGGAGTGACTTGATCAGACCTGTGATGAAGGAAGAACAAATCAAATCCCTCTTCCATAGGAGAAACCTTCAAATGCTGGACAGCTATTACCCCTTTGTCGCTCTTCCTGGACACTATGCCTCTCTTAATGCAACTGAAAATGGCATTCTCTATATTGGTTTTCTTGTCTCACTGTTTGCTTATATGGATCTTGCAGTGCAAAAAATAAAAATTTCCAGAGCTCTTTCACCCAAGCCATCTAGTTATGTTTTCCCACGCTCAACTTGAGAAGTTGATTTTTTGAACCAAAGTATTGGATTTTATATTTGTTCCTATTCAATTTCGTGATAGCCTGATGTGATTTTTAAGGATCCTGATTCTGTCATCCAGAGTAAGATAGTAGCTGTTCCTCCTAGCTTTGTGTCACCAGAAAATTTGATACATTTATATTGTATGTTAAGATTTGCAAAGTGCTTTATCTAGGAAATCTCATTTGGTCCTCACAACAGCAGTGTGGAGTAGGGACTATTATTATAGCCATCTTTGCTGATAAGGAAACTGAGACAGTTTAAGTGATTTGCCAGGATCACATAGGCTTTCTTTCAAACTCAGGACTTTCTGACTACAATCACAATACTATTCCACCGCACCACCTAGCTGGCTCAGATTTGAGAAAAGATTTCAAAGGGTTCAGAGGACTGAATCTTCATACAAATCAATGCTAAGTAATATTAAATAGAAAGTGACCAAAAATACATCCCTGAATGGGCAGTTATATACATAATTAACTTCTAAGCTCATATCAGACCATTAATGACTACTGCTCTTTGGGTCTGGTTGTTTCATGACTTTTGAGTTCTCCTAATTGTACTACTGTCCAGCCTACATCTCATTGTTATTCTTCAGTTGTTTCAGTCATGTTTGACTCTTTGTGACCCTGTTTGGAGTTTTCTTGGCAAAGATAATGGAGTAGTGTTCTATTTTCTTCTCTAGCTCATGAGGAAGTTGAGGCACCCAGGTAGAGCCTGAGTCTGGATTTGAACCCTGAAGTCTTCCTGACTTCAGATTATCCACTGTGCCACCCAGCTGCACACATCTCCTATTTGTGGACAGAGACAGTACATTTTGTCAAATGTTATATTTAATTCTAGGTATCATACTTCTGAAGCATTCTCTTGACCTGTCTACATATATTTTGACTAATAGAACAAAGTCCATTAACCCAGCCAAAAGAAAAAAGTTTAGAGTGTTACTACCTGTTCATGAAGACCTGTTGACTCCTAAAGCACTCTCCCATTGTATGTGTTTATAAACCACCCCTTTAACAAAATATTTTACAATTTTACCAGGAATCAAAATCAAATACACCAGCCTATGGCTTCCAGACTCTGCTTTCCTTTCTTTTTTGAAAACCAGGACATCTGTCTTTCTTAAGCCCTGTGGCACGTCTCATTCTTGATGATCCTTCCAAGATTGTACACAGTGGCTCAACAACCATACCTGCTATCTCTTTCATTTCTCTGCACTGTAGTTTGTCTAAATCTAGGGATTAGAATTCCTGGTTAGAACTTGATTGCATGGGTTTTTTCATTCTTTGTATTAGATCCTCAGTGTCAAGCTGGGCATAAAGGAGGCACTTAATAAATGCTCACTGATTGACAGCTTGGAAGGTAGCCTGGGTATTTTGCTCTCTTTTACTATTTTGGCTTTCAATGCCTTAGCAGTAATTGGTTAAATGACAGTGATGAAAAAATATATAGAATTTCAAGAAGTTTTGTTACTCTCATGTTAAATGTAACATACATTTTAAAAGTCACATTTTGCAAGGTCACAATTCCAGATGTTGTTCACTCGGTCTGACTCTTCATGACTCCATTTGAAGATTTCTTGGCAGATACTAGACTATTTTGCCATTGTCTTCTCCAGCTCCTTTTACATATGAAGAAACTGAGGCAGAGTTAAGTGGCTTGCCCAGATCACATAGCTAGCAAGTGTCTGAGGTCAGATTTGAATTCAGGAAGACAAGTCTTTCAGGCTTTAGGCCAGCACTCTATACACTGTGCCATCTACAGCTCCAGTGTGTAAATATACCTTTTAAAAAAATCTGAATTTGTTGATGAGTCCCCTTTTTATTCTCAAAGATGTTTTCAGACAGCTTCTCTTTCTCATTTTACACAGAAACACACATATATACATATATACATGTGTATAAATACAAACAAGTATGTGGGCATGTCTGAGTGTATTTATAAACAGGTATTCCTTCCACACTCTAACTTTCCTTGTCACCATTTTGATATATCACAGGTGAGCATAAAAAATTAAATAGGAACATTGAGGGAGTTTTATGGAAACCAAAGACAACACAAAGACCAGCAGACAACATAAAAAATGTTTAGAAACTTAGAAATATATAAAATAGAGCCTTTCCTCAAAATTATAAACAGCATTTATTTAAAACCATCAGGAAGTATCACCTACAACGAGGATAAGTTAGATGCCTTCCCAGTAAGATCAGGAGTGAAGCAGGGATGCCCATTATCACCACTACTTTTTTAATATGATACTAGAAATGCTAGTGGTAGCTATAGAGAAGAAAAAGAAATTCAATGGATCGAAGTAGGCAATGAGGAAACTAAACTATTATTCTTTGCAGATGACATGATGGTATACCTAGAGAATCTGAGAAAGTCAACTAAAAAGCTAGTGGGAAATAATCAATAACTTTAGCAAAGTTGCAGAATACAAAATAAACCCACATAAATCATCAGCATTCCTTTATGTTTCCAACAAAACCCAGCAGCAAGAGTTAGAAAAAGAAAATACCTGGGAATCTACTTGCCAAGACAAATCCAGGAATTATATGAACATAACTATAAAACATTCTTCACACAAACAAAACTAGACCTAAACAATTAGAAAAACACCAATTGCTCATGGGTAGGACAAGCTAACATAAAAAATGGCAATTCTACCTAAATTAATTTACTTATTTAGTGCTATATCTATCAAACTACCAAAATATTTTTTAATTATATTTTATTTGATCATTTCCAAGCATTATTCATTAAAGACATAGATCATTTTCTTTTCCTCCCTTCCACCCCCCATAGCCGACGCGTAAATCCACTGGGCATTACATGCTTTCTTGATTTAAACCCATTGCTATATTGATAATATTTGCATTAGAGTGTTCATTTAGAGTCTCTCCTCTGTCATGTCCCCTCAACCGCTGTATTCAGGCAGTTGCTTTTCCTCAGTGTTTCCACTCCCATAGTTTATCCTTTGCTTATGAATAGTGTTTTTTTCTCCTAGATCCCTGCAAATTGTTCAGGGACATTACACCGCCACTAATGGAGAAGTCCATTATGTTCGATTATACCACAGTGTATTAGTCTCTGTGTACAATGTTCTCCTGGTTCTGCTCCTCTCGCTCTGCATCAGTTCCTGGAGGTTTTTCCAGTCTCCATGGAATTCCTCCACTTTATTATTCCTTTGAGCACAATAGTATTCCATCACCAACATATACCACAATTTGTTCAGCCATTCCCCAATTGATGGGCATCCCCTCGTTTTCCAGTTTTTGGCCACCACAAAGAGCGCAGCTATGAATATTTTTGTACAAGTCTTTGTGTCCATTATCTCTTTGGGGTACAGACCCAGCAGTGCTCCAAAATATTTTTTAAAGAATTAGAAAAATTAAAACAAAGTTCATTTAGAAGAATAAAAGATCAAGAATATCAAGGAAATTAGTGAAAAAAATGTGAAGGATGGAAGTCTATCATTACCAGATCTCAAACTATACTATGAAGCAATAATCATCAAAATGATTCGGTACTGTCTTAGAAATAGAAGAAGGAAATCAATGGACTTGAGGTAAATGACATTAGCAAGATAGTGTTTAATAAACCCAAAGATCCCAGTTTTGAGACAAGAATCCACTATTTGACAAAAACTGCTGGGAGAATTTGGAAAACAGTATGGGAGAAATTAGGTTTAGATCAACATCTCACACCCTATACCAAGATTAACTCTGAGTAGGTAAATGACTTAAATATAAAGAGGGAAGTTATAAACAAATTAGGTGAACATAGAATAGTATACCTGTCAGATCTTTGGGAAAGGAAGAAATTTAAGACCAAGCAGAAGATAGAGAACAGTACAAAATGTAAAATGAATAATTTTGATCATATTAAATTAAAAAGTTTCTGTACAAACAAAATCAATGCAACCAAAATTAGAAGGGAAGCAACAAATTGGTAAAAAAAAATTTTATAACAAAAAAACTCTGCGAAAGGTCTCATTTCTCAAATTTATGAGCTGAATCAATTGTACAAAAAAAAAAATCAAACCATTCCCTAGTTGATAAATGGGCAAGGGACATGAATAGGCAGTTTTCGGATAAAGAAATCAAAACTATCAATAAACACATGAAAAAGTGTTATAAATCTCTCATAATTAGAGAAATGCAAATCAAAACAATGCTGAGGTTCTACCTCACACCTAGTCACATACACAGCCAATATGACTGTTAAGGAAAATAATACATGTTGGAGGAGTGGTGGCAAAATTGGGACACAAGTATATTTGTTGTGAATTAATCCAGTCATTCTGGAAGGCAATTTGGAATTATGCACAAAGGGTTTTAGAAGAATGCATACTCTTTGATCCAGCAATGCCACTACTAGGTTTGTATCCCAAAGAGATAATAAGGAAAAAGACTTATACAAAAATCTTCATAGCCACACTCTTTGTGGTGGCAAAAAACTGGAAAATGAGGGGATGTTCCTCTATTGGGGAATGGCTGAAAAAGTTGTGGTATATGGTGGTGATGGAATATTATTGTGTTGTAAGGATTGATGATCTGGAGGATTTCTATATGAACTGGGAGAAACTCAATGAACTGATGCAGAGTGAAATGAGAAGAACCAGGAGAATATTGTACACAGAAAATAAAATGTTGGGGAATGATCCAATGTAATGGACTTTGCTACTAGTAGCAATGCAATAATCCAGGACACTCCTGAAGGACTTATGAGAAAGAATGATATTCACATTGAAAGAAAGAACTATGGGAGTGGAGATGCAGGGGCAAAACATATGATATCATTTTTCATATGTATATATGGGTATGTGATTTGGGGTTTAGGCTTTGAAGAATTACTCTATAGCAAAAATGAGTGGTGTGGAAATGGGCATCAAATGATAATATTTGTACAATTCAGTGGAATTTTTTTGTTGGCTATGGGAGGGGGAAAGAAAATGAATCATGTAAACATGGAAAATATTTAAAAATAAAATTTTATTTAATTAAAAAAGAAATGTATAAAATATATGTATATTATATAATATCAGCATATGTTATCTTTTAACATCACGAATAGATACAATTTCTTTTTTAAATTTAAAATAAAGAAAAAGTTAGTTTGTCAAAAGAATGCAAAAACATTATATGACATCCAAAATTTAGCAATCTTAACCTTGATCTTTCTATATACTTAGCCCTTATTTTACAATAAGGTACTGTAAACACCTCATAAAAGAAAATGAAAAAAATGAACAAACTTCTCCAGTATGAAAGAAGGACCAAAAAATTTTACATAGATTTTTGAAATGGTGGGAACACTACCCCCTTAACTCCTGCAATGTGCAAGGGGTGAAGATATATATAATATCCCCCAAATTTTAAAGTTTTAAGATTTAAGAATTTATAAAAATTTACTAAGACTTTTAGGACACCCTATATAGGCATTGCATTTTTAGAATTTCATTTTTGAGAGTCCCCCTCCCAATTCTACTACTTTGGCTGACTTCCCCTGAAAAATCATAGGCCACAGCATTCTACCTACTCATTATCTAAAACCTTTGAAATCCTCTTTTCTAAAACCTAGTGTTAATGTCACACCTTGCCAAGTTATCCTCCCTTTCTCCAACAGAGTTTCTAAAATGGGCAAGCCACTCCCTTCATCCCCTACCAAGATTCCCAATATTTCTACATGAACAACCATTTAGTTTCTCCTTATAATAGGGTCATAGATCAAGTGCTGGAAGCAACTTAAAAAGTAATCTCATCCTGTGCTCTCATCTTACAGATGATGAAAAATTGAGTTCCAAAAAAGCTCTCCAAAGGTCACACAAGTAGAAGTGGTAGAGCCATATGATCCCAAATCCTTTGATTTCCAACTCAGCATTTAGCAAGTGGCTGGTACATAGTGGGAACTTAATAAATATTGATTGATTGATTGGCTGACAATTCACTGAGGACATGCTGTACCATGCTTTTCCCACTTACTAATCATATTTCTCATATAGATCCTTCAGTTAATTTGTCCTGACTTCTGAGTTCAGGGGATTGGAACATTTTTGTCAGTCTGTTATTATTCCTCACTGTAGTCAACAGAAATGTTTTGGATGACTGCTGGGTCTATACCCCAAAGAGATAATGGAGAAAAAGACTTATACAAGAATATTCATAGCTGCGCTCTTTGTGGTGGCTAAAAATTGGAAAACAAGGGGATGCCCATCAATTGGGGAATGGCTGAACAAATTGTGGTATATGTTGGTGATGGAGTACTATTGTGCTAAAAGGAATAATAAAGTGGAGGAGTTCCATGGAGACTGGAACAACCTCCAGGAAGTGATGCAGAGCGAGAGGAGCAGAACCAGGAAAACATTGTACACAGAGACTAATACACTGTGGTATAATCGAACGTAATGGACTTCTCCATTAGTGGCAATGCAATGTCCCTGAACAATCTGCAGGGATCTAGGAGAAAAAACACTATTCATAAGCAGAGGACAAACTGTGGGAGTAGAAACACCGAGGAAAAGCAACTGCCCCACTACAGTGGTTGAGGGGACATGACAGAGGAGAGACTCTAAACAAACACTCTAATGCAAATATTAACAACATGGCAATGGGTTCGAATCAAGAACACATGTGATACCCAGTGGAATCACGCGTCGGCTATGGGGGGTGGGGGGGAGGAAAAGAAAATGATCTTTGTCTTTAATGAATAATGCTTGGAAATGATAAAATAAAATATTATAAAATTTAAAAAAAAATTTAAAAAAAGAAATGTTTTGGACGATTCTCAGTATCTTATGAATTTTGAATTGGAAGGGTCTTCTAACATTGTATATAGTCCAACACCTTAATTTTGTTTGTGTTCAGTCATTTCAGTGGTATCCAACTTTTCCTGACTCCATTTGGGGTTTTCTTGGCAGAGATACTGGAGTTTTGGGTATTTTTTTTTTTAGCATTTCCTGTTCTAGCTTATTTTACAGATGAGGAAACTGAGGCAAACAAGTGTTAAGTGATTTGCCCTGGGTCATCTAGCTACTAAGTATGTAAGGCCAGATCAACCTATCCACTGTGCTACCCTTATTTTAAGAGGAGGAAAATGACCCCAAGAGGTTAAGGAATCAGCCTAACCCCACACAGGTAGTAAGTGGCTAGCACTTGAACCTTGGTTCTGTCTCATTCCAATCCAGAGCCTGCTTTCCATTCTCATTTTTCTCTCTCTTAAGTCTAGCTCATTGTTGAGAGCCATCAGGCCATGATGCCTGTGGCAGCTCATGATTGCTTGACCCTACCCAGATAGTAAAAAAATTTAATTGGTTTTGAGTCCATAAGAGAAGAATTTGAGTGTAACTTTCAATCATTATAAACTACAATCAATCTAGGGACCAGTAATTAAGTTCTAGTCTGAAGCATGCAGAATCAGGCAGTTACAAGCATTAGGAACAGAATTGGAATTCAGAACTTCCTGACTACAGTTCCTTGCCCTTCATCCACTGCATTGTTGTTTTTGCCTTTTGTCAGTAACAGAAGATAGATTGCAGGACAATTCTGAGTGTCTTCTGAGAAAGAATGCTATCCACCTCTAGAGAAAGAACTGTGGGAGTAGAAATCCTAAAGAAAACATGATTTATCACTTGTTTACATGGGTATAGGATTTGGGGTTTTGGTTTTAAAATATCACTCTATTATAAAAATGAATAATATGGAAATAGGATTTGAGTGATAATATATGTATAATTCAGTGAAATTACTTGTCAACCCCAGGAGGGGGAAGGAGAGAGCAGATGAAGACAACAAGAATCATGTAATCATAGAAAAAAAATTTAATAAAATAAAAAAAAATCTAAAAACCAAAAAAAGAAGGTAAATTGCACCCGTGGTCAATGAATGAAGCCCCTAGAAAGGAGGATGGAGAGAGAATACCTCACAGGGCCAATGCCAACAATAACCAACACTATGCTAGTAGTAAAGTAGCTCTTGAGAGGGGAGGAGAGGACAGAATAAAATAGCCTCAATTCTGCCATAAACTTGCCTTCTTCACTTGGGGCTAATGTCAGATTGGCTGGAAACTGAGCCATTCAAGAAGCAATCCAATTTTCTTTCCTTCTTATTTTTCTTTAATCCAAAGATTATCAAAGTCTGTTATTTCAGGTCCTAGCTGACCTGTCTTTGGAGCCAAAAATGAATCACGATAATGACAGAACTGCATAATCTCTGCATGTCAAAAAGTAGCCAGCACAGGTTGCCTTTCTCCCAATTTATCTGCATCAGAGCTGTTTTCTTCTCCAATACAGTCTAAGGCAGTTTTGTTTTTTGTTTTTTCCCTCTAAAGTCCAACATTATGCCAGATCCAATCATTGGAGTGAAATTCTAGTTTTAGAGCTGAAAGAGACCTCAAGGTTATCTACTCCAACCCCTTCACTAGACACATGTGGAATGGGACCCCTAGGGAGGATGTGGATTTGGAGCCCAAAGACATGAGTTCAAATGATACATCTGCATCACTTCTTGGCTGTATATCTGCAGGAAAATTTATTTAACTTTTCTGTCCCTGATTCTTTATCTATTAAATAGTGATGATAATATTTACTTTGCAAGGAAGCTTGTGGACTGTAAAGTATTCTATATATATATATAAACATTTGCACACACAACCACATGGATATGAATATATATATATATAAGGGTGTGTTTGCATGTGCATACAGGCTTCTCTTCCACATCATTGGGGTTGATGCCCAACAATCTGAAAATTTTATATAAAATTTTGAACCAAAGAAGAAATCTGAATTTCTCTTTTTCTTTTGTGGGGTGTTTACAGTACCTTGGAGTACAATTTGGATTAAGAATTTGGTCTTAGGCTATATGTAGGTCAAGGCTAAGACTTCTCTGCATTCCTAGCCTTTGTTGCCTTCTGGCTCTTGGTTCTTTTCACAAACTATTTACTTATTTTAACTTTAAAGAAGAAATTATGCCTATTTATAGTATTAGTAGATCAAATATGTTGATGTTTATAATACCACACATGCATTTCTGAGTTTCTAACCCTTTTCTAGGTCATCTCCTGGTCTTTGTTTGTCCACTACAGCTTCCCCAAGCTTCCAAAAAATTCTCATTCAATTTCTTATGATGATCTGTGATATACTGATATGGAGAAAGTGGTGATGTGGAAGGGATGCCTAAATATAAATACATACATATACATACAAAACACATTGTTCTATGTATAAAAATACATTAATGAATAAGTACATGTAGGTGTTTATATGTATATGTAAATATATTTAGGTATTTAAATAAATATTTCAGTATGTTTATATATACAGATATTTCTATAAATGTATGTTTATATACTATTGCTATTTAGTCATTCTTTTGTCTGACTTTTCAGGACCCTGCGGACTATACTGTCCATGAAGTCAATCTTGGCAAAGATACTAGAGCGGTTGGCCATTTCCTTTTCCAGTTTATAAACTCCAGATGTGTGTGGGTGTAATTATGCATATATTTATATACATATTTATGTGTATCTATGTCTATAGATAGTAATATCTATGTGGAGATATCAATATACATCAATTATCTCTAGATATAAAGATTAAATAGTCCTTGATAATCTATGAATTATAGGGAGGAAAAAAAAAAGAAAATCAGAATGTTCCTGCTTAGGCAACTAACAGTTCAGTTTCCAACCACCCAGCTGAAAAAGGAATGCTTATGTTAGGGTTGGAAGTCCAAATCCCTTGTTTTATAGAGGAGGAAAATAAGGTCCCCAGAGAGGAAGTGACTGGCCCACAGTCCTACAGGATAGTCAACAGAGCTGGTATACATACACACACACACACACAAACACATATATATAATTTTAAGTATATATACTATCTCTAACTCTGGGAAAGCTGCAGAAGCTCTAGAGGCCTGACTTAGATTCTGATCTCTCTTGGACTTTGTTATTCAGTCATTTTCATTTGGATCTGACTCTTCATGACCTCATTTGAGGTTTTCTTGGCAAAGATATCGGAGTGGTTTGCCATTTCCTTCTCCAACATTTGTTAGGCATTGTGATAAACACCTTAAGCCATCTAGTTCAATTTATACTTGAACAGCAATATAAGGAGAAAAGTACAGGATTTTCAGTTGGAGATCTGAGTTCTAATGCCAGTGTTACCTTCTCTTCCTTTGGGATTTTAGACAAGTTCTTTCACTCATTCTTAGTCTCACTTTCCTCATTTCTAAAATGAACCACCTGGGCTAGAAATACTCCAGTCTGCATGTCATTTTAATTCACTTCCAATACTTTGTGACTCTATTTGGTGTTCTCTTGGCAAAGATTTTGTAGAAATTTGCCATTTTACTTCTCTAATTCATTTTACAGATGAGGAAACTGAGGCAAACAGGGTTAAGTGACTTACCCAGGGTCACCAGTTAGTATCTGAAGTAAGATTTGAACTCAAGATGAGTCTTCCTAACTACAGACCTGGTGCTCTATACATTGTGCCATGTTTTCTTAACATCAGCTATTATTATTAAAATATGCTTAATAATTATTTTATTTATTTATATATTTATTATAAATGTTATTAAATTTAATTAATTAAAATTAATAATTTAATAATTATTCATAAAGAAACTTTGCTCAGAAAATTCCCTTAACTGGTGTTTCTATTGTTTTCAACAAGTAAAAAAAATAATATTTATTACTGATAAATAGCGGGTCAGCAAACTCTTATTACAAACCTACTGCTATGTGCCAGACACTTCCCTAGGTATTGGAGATGCAAAACCAAAATGTAAATAATGCCCATTTTCAAAAAGCTTCCATTGCCATTCTTGCCCTTTCTTTCTTTCTTTCTTTCTTTCTTTCTTTCTTTCTTTCTTTCTTTCTTTCTTTCTTTCTTTCTTTCTTTCTTTCTTTCTTTCTTTCTTTCTTTCTTTCTTTCTTTCTTTCTTTCTTTCTACAAACTTGGACTTCTTTCTAGCCTATCCCCCACCCCCCAAATCAACAGATATCCAAAAGAAATTGCCATGGAAGTCGACCACATGAGTCCATAAAAGGGAATTTTGTTGCCACCTGGCTAACCAAAGAGCTTGAATTCTCTCCTCCATGTGAGATTATGTAAAACTATTCAAATCCTGACTGACAGCATTTTCTAAGCCAGCTGTTGGGCTTCATGAACATTTGGGAGGAGGGGAGACTGCAGGGTGAGGTCGTTAAATCTTCCTACATCTTTTACGGAAAGAAACAGCTGTGATCTTCTTGCCCAGAAAGAAGTAAACAAAAATTGGCAGTTCGTCAGCCCCATCCAGCAGCAGCCTTTTAAGCTGTTTTCCCTCCCTGTTGTTGCATCTGCTGCTGCCAGGTTCCGGTATCAGTAATTCTGTTGCCCAGATCACCAAGGGGGAGTAAGTTCTTTGGAGACATCATCAACCAGTTCTGTTTGGCCAAATACCATCCTGGATGGGACTTAGAACCCAAAAGAAACATTGATTGGGATCTCAGTCAACCAGTTATTTCAAGATGCCATTACCATAGGAGTATCAAATTTGTCTACTCATTTTGCAACATTTCTCGGAATCAATAATTCTTAGATTCAATGTCAACCAATGAATTGATTGGCAGTTTTTAGGCACTTGTTAAATTCTGAGTCCTATGCCAAATGTTCAGAATACAAAGGCAAAAAAGAAAAGGGAGAGAGAGAGAGAGACAGACAGAGACAGACAGAGACAGAGAGAGAGAAACAGAGACAGAGACAGAGACAAAGAGACACAGAGACACAGAGAGACACAGAGAGACAGACAGACAAAGAAAATTAAAAACTCAGTTCTTGCCCTTTTCCTTCCTTCAAAGCTCTTGCATTCTGAGGTAGACAACATTTTTTTAAAAAAAGGAAATGCGTTCTAGAAACATACAGCATAGATAGAACGTAACTTCTGATAGGAAAAAATCAATTGAAATGAGAATTTTTTTCAAGTGAAAGGAGATTCACTGCATGGGAAGGTACAAGGTATTTTTCAAACAGTTCCAGGGTTTCATTTGCAGTAGTCTTTGGCCTTCTTAAATAGAGAACAAAGTATTCATTTATTACTTCTCCTGGCCCCTTTCTCCTCTACCATCCAGGCCATCTGTTCCTCAGAAATTGTCTTTAGTTGTACAGTTACACTCCAGGTGACAATCACTATGGAGTTATTGGTCCCAAATGTTTTTTGATGGGAACATCTCCTTTGTCTGTGGTTTGCTCTGTGCTCTTTAGATGAAATACTGTACTCACTGGGTTGCAGGAAATAAAGAAAGCAGGAACAGATCTGATGTCATATGAATACCTTAGGCTGAGTGAGATGCTTCATCCTGTAGAAGACAGAATTGTCACATAATTGGGGAGGACAAAGGTTTCTCATTCCTGACTTTTCTTTCTTCCTTTCTTCCTTCCTTCCTTTCTTTCTTCCTTCCTTCCTTTCTCTTTCTTTCTTTCTTTCTTTCTTTCTTTCTTTCTTTCTTTCTTTCTTTCTTTCTTTCTTTCTTTCTTTCTTTCTCTGTTTCTCTCTCTTTCTTTCCTTCTTTCCTTCTTTCTCTCTTTCTTTCCTTCTTTCTCTCTCTCTTTCTCTCTCTCTCTCTTTCTTTCTTTCTTTTCCTTCCTTCCTTCCTTCCTTCCTTCCTTCCTTCCTTCCTTCCTTCCTTCCTTCCTTCCTTCCTTCCTTCCTTCCTTCCTTTCTTTCTGTTAAACTAATACAGTCCTATTATCTCTTCTATTAGGAACTATGATATTCTGAACAGACTGGTTGGTTGATGAATTAAGGAGACAAACAGAGGTAGAGACAGACATTGAGAAATTGAGACAGAGGAGGCAGAAAGAGACAAAAACAAAGAAAAGGGGGAGAAAAAGGGAGATATTTGACCTCAGGATTCTTCAGTCCTGTACCCACCTCACCACTCTCAGTTGTGCTTCTGTCCTTTACACATTTGCCTCTACTCTAAGTATGGACTTAATATATTTAAAAGCGTCAGGGGCAAGGTTGTGATCAATGGTTCACTTCTTTGAATTGTTTATCATCCCTGTAGAATCTGCTGATGTTTAAAAGCTTACTGAAGCAACAGTGGAGGTTGGAGGAAAAAAGCAATTTTTTCCCTGAAAAATATATACTCTTTTGTTTTTAGGAGGATGCAGGGGGATTGAATTCTAGTTCTTTCTATATTAAAAAAAAAAAGAAATAAAGAAAGCCATGAATAATTGTGCATTCTCTTCCTGAGCACCTTTCCCACCCCCAAGCATCACCCTCCTCTCTTCCATTCTCCTGCTGGTGCTGTGCCTATGCATGTCTAGTAAAGAACTGTGACTCACCCCTCCTCAAGTGTCTGGCTCCATAATTCAATTGATATCTTAAGTGAAATGAGTTTGGCAGTTTAAGGTCAGTTTTCTGTGGTCTATGGTAACGTTATCAGGAAAGTTGTTTGTCTCTGGAGGGAGTGAACACAGAAACCACCGTTCATCCTCCCCTCTCCACTCCCCCATTTTCCTACATCCTTTCAGGTTGTGACAGCTTGAAAGGAAAAAATATAAAGCCTTCTCCTCTAAAGGGCTCCTACGAAATTTCTCATTGTTGACATTGTTTGTGACATGGAGGTAGGGACAAAGGTAAAACACTACTGCCTACCACACCAAAGCCACCCCCCTTCCCTCAGTCTCTCCCCCCAACTTCTCTTCTCTCCCTCTGTCCTCTAAATTCTCTTTCTATATCTCTCTGTCTCAGTCTCCGGGTCTCTCTCCTTTTCTGACTCTTAATTTGTTTTTGTTAGATCATTAAAATGTTGGTAACTATCAACTACCAATCTGTTTATCAGTATGCCTATATGTAGAAAGAGTCAGAAAGATAGTTTATAGATATAGATAGATGGACACTTTAGAGAAGAGAGGGAGGGAGGAAATGGGAGAGACAGACAGACAAACAGAAACAGACAGAGAGAGAGACAGAAAAACACACACACACAGAGATCGAGAGAGAGAGAGAGAGAAAGAGAGAGAGAGAGAGAGAGAGAGAGAGAGAGAGAGAGAGAGAGAGAGAGAGAGAGAGAGAGAGAGAGAGAGAGAGAGAGAGAGAGAGAGAGAGAGAGAGAGAGAGAGAGAGAGAGAGAGAGAGAGAGAGAGAGAGAGAGAGAGAGAGAGAGAGAGAGAGTTTGGAGAACAGAACACATCACATCATACTGTGAGATCACCTTGGACCCAGTTCTGGGCAGCCTGGTGTCATGGAAAGCCCTGGACTAGATACATAGGTACACAGGGACTTTTGCTATTTATTATGTGACCCTGGACAAGTCACAATCTCTCTGAGCCTCAGCTCTGCAGTAGTAACCTACAGGGTTTAGAATGGATGTCCCATAAGTCCTCCTCTTCCAACTCTAAATCTATGATGTTATCATTTTTTCTTTACCTACAGAGGGGCATTGGCTTAATCAACATTTTCTTTTAAACCTAAACCAAGTCCTCCAAATGAAGGGAGTGATCCTAGTCCTGGGATCTTTTCAACAGACTCCCATTACCAAGTTCAAAGTGAGTTCAGTTTCATCATATGCCCGGTAAGCTGAGAGATCCTTGGGATTCCATTTCATGCTCGGATACCACAGCAGTAAGGAGAGCTTACCATCATATTGTCCATGTGTATCTATCTGCTAGTTGGCCAGCCTGTCTGGCTGGAATTTAGACTCCTCTGCTAATCTGCTGTCTCAGGCCAAAACACTGGGCAACTCTGATGAGTGTCCTAAGAGGCCTTTAGGGACTAGAGTCACCCTGGGAATGAGATTACATAGCCATTCCCCTGACTGTAAGAGGAGCAGTTGCCAGGACCTTGGGGCAGAATCATAGAAATCCAGATGTGGAAGAGTCCTTTTAAGTCAACAGGCATTCATTAGGCATTGTGATAAGCACCCTAAGTCATCTAATTCAATTTATACCTGAACAGCAATGTAAGGGAAAGAATACAGGATTTGTAGTCAGAGGACTTGAGTTCCAATGCCACTATTGTCTTCTCTTCTCTGTGTGACTTTAGGCAAGTCCTTTTACATTGTTACTCCTATTTTCCTCATTTATAAAATGAATTGACTGGGCTAGATTCCAATTTGTCATTGTGTTGTCTTCAGTCATTCATTTCCAACTCTTTGTGACCCCATTTGGGATTTTCTTGGCAAAGAGACTGGGATGGTTCACCATTTCTTTTTCCAACTCATTTTATGGATGAGGAAACTGAGGCCAACATGGATAAGTGACTTAACCCAGGTCACATAGCTAGTAGATATCTAAGATCAGTCTTCCTGATTTCACATCCAGTGCTCTATCCACTGTACCACCTAGCTGCCAAGAGAAAAACTCCCAGTTCTCTCCTAATTCTCAATCTATGATCTTTTTGACCCTTCTATAAACCTCCCAATAAATGGTCATTCAGATTCATTTTAATTTAAAGGCCCCTAGCAGTTAGTTGTAAATCCTTTTCTGTTTTTGAATAACATTAATTTCTTTATTTGGAACCCAAATCTGCCTCTTGCCTTCTACTCAATAGTCTTAGTTATCCCTTATTTTTTGCTGTACAATTCTTCTAAGTCCCTCACTCAGTGCATTTAAACAAGTTAATCTCCTCTCAGGAAAATGTCTTCTTTGATCCTTGGAGTTAGGCAGGGGGTAGGGAGAGAACAGGAAAGGGATAGGCAAAAGCCAACCTCTGGTGTGGCCATTGGAACAGGAAGCATCACCATTTAGCTATTCCATTTTTTTTTTTACCAAATATTTCTTTCTCAACATTACATGCTGGACATGATGCCAGGGTTCATGGATAAAAAACCAAAATTAAATGGTTCCTCCCCTCAAAGAGTTTATCTTATAGGGGAGATGACACACTCATAATCTATACCTATATAAATGTATACAAAATTTTAAAAAGTTAATTAGTTATTGCTTCTCTGCTGAAGGCATTTAAGAGCTGTCAGCACCTTCTAAATGTCAGTGCCCTGGGGCAAAGCCCTAGTTCCTGTGCTCTGATAAATTATAGCTTTCTGCCCCAGATCCCTTGGGCATCAGGTAGATTCTAATGCTCCTTTCAGGGGAGTTGCTTATGAATACTAGACTATATTTGTTTTGATTTTTAAAAGCATTATATAAAATAACATTTTATGCAAAGAAAAAAGTCTTTTTAAAAGGAATGTCTGTTTTATATAATGATAGTCCTGTTTCTCTGAGTAGGTGGAAATGTCTACAAATGTATAAGTTCATTCACATTCCAGAAGGTCTTCACCAATCTCCGGTAATATTCCAGGAAATATCAAAATGTTGATATTGGAGTCCTTTCTTCTGCTCTGGCTCCCAGGTGGATTGAAGTTCAACCTCACAGTGAATGAGGAGTCATTTAAGTCTCAGGTGTATGTTTCCTTAGACCCTCTCAAAGGTACAGAATTACTTACATCTTTCTAAAAGACCTCAAGCTGAATATTAATTGGATCTAGCCTCTCCCCAGAGACCATTATGCCTCAGCTTCAAAACTACAGGGCAAACAAAAACCAGAGTATGAATGAGTATCTGGATCCTGGTTTTTGAGGTTCATGTTTAAAGGTGAAATTATTAACAGCCGACCACTAAGTTATTTCAGCAGTCCCCTAATGGAGTTGCCATTTGACTTAAGAACCTCAGAGAATAACTTTCTCTTTCTATGCATTCATCTGGGTATGGATATCACTGAGGCAACTGGATGGTTTAGTGGATTAAGGGCAGGAAGTAGATTAAAATCTGAAAGACCTGAATACATATCCTGTCTCACACACTTGCTAGCTGTGGGAACCTGCACAAATCACTCGAGCCTCAGTTTTCTAGTGTGTAAAAAAAAGAGTGAGTGGGTCTCAAAGATCCCTTCCAGCTCTAAATCTAAAATTATTTATATGTAGGTACAGCTACACATATGCATACATGTATGTGTACATATTCAATTTGCTGTGTGCATTATATGCATATGTATGCATACCTGTTTATATCATGCTTCTCTATATGGCTATACATTTATATTCTATATATGTGCATACATTGGGATGTATGGGGCATGCTGGGAGGCCTACCACCTCTTGTGTGAGGGCTTACCAAGCCTTTGGGGGGAGGGGCTGCTAATCCATCTTGAGTGTCAACCCAACTCTCACCTGTGACTCCAAGAAGCTGGAGCTTGCACAGCAGCCATAGCCTTGTGAAACCATCTGGTAGAATGGCTAGACTAGGTTGAGGGTGACTGATGGGTCTCAAACCCATATGTGACTTAGGGAAATGTCTGCTCCAAACATATGAAGAGTCCCTCCAGTGGAATGGGCAAATGCAAGCAATTTGTTGCAGTGGCCACAAAGGTTGCTAAAGCAAGTTCTGTGGAGTGCTTAGAGCTTGGATTCCAAGACCATCCACTATATCCCGGACCATTACCATTCCTCCTGACTTGTCCTGCCACTGGGCCTGGATGACTCTGGGAGAAAAAGCAAGGCTGACAAATTTGTGCAACAATGCCTCATTAATCCAAATCACAAGCAAGTCAAGACCTCACCAGTGACATCATCGCTCATCTTCTAAACAAAGGACTAACAATAATAGTAATAATAATAATAATAATGCATACACATGTGTATGTGTATAGATATAGTTCCAACCATGTCAGTACAATTTAAAACTATTTAAGATTTAAAATGCACTAAGAGTTCTGTGACATGTGTGCATAGCTTGTTTGTAATATGTCTGTCAAAATGCAATTACCTTTGAATCCAGATCATGAAAGACAGTTTGTTTTCTGTGGAGAAGCAGGAAATCAGACCCAAATGGGATTAATTCCAAACACAGTGACCAATTTCATCCCAACCCAGTCCTGACCTTGTCTGATGAATAGAGAATGAGTAGGCAGCAGCAGTGAGCGGTCCTTGTGCTCCTGGGCTGAGGTTGGCTGGCCTGCTGCCTTAGGACCAAACTGGGTGCTATCCTACTGTGAACACATAATGGATCCTTTGAGAGCCCTGCTGGGTGCCCTGTAAAAGGTCACAGTGCCCCTTAATTAGTGAGCTCATCTAGTTTATAAAGCGGAAGTCCCAGAATGCTGAGAGTTGGAAGAGACAAGAGAACCATCAAGTCTAAAGAGATTCTAAACAAGAATGAAGTTCTTCTACAACACATCCAGGACAGAGTACCAAGGCTTTGCTTCCAGTCATCAGGGAGCCAGATGATGCAGTGTGGAGAGTATTAGGCTTAGTCAGATGGACCCCCATTCATAATTGACCTCAGGTACTACCTAAGTGACAGCCTGAGCAAATCACCTCAATTTTCCTCCAGTTTCATCTCTAAAATTAAAATGAAGGGGATTGGACATAATAACCCAGAAAGTCCCTTCCAACTCTAAATCTATGACACTATGACCTCTACTTAAGGGGGACTCATTGACTCAGGAGACAGTCCATTCCACTTTTAGATGGCTTTAAAACCCACCTGGGCATCTAGGTGGTACAGTGAATGGAGCACTGAACTTGGGATCAAGCAGTCATCTTCATGAGTTTAAATCTAGCCAAAGATGCTTACTGTTTGATGTTAAGTATGCCATGTAACCCTATTTGCCTTAATTCCCCATCTGCAAAATGAGCTGGAGAAAGAAATGGCAAACCACTCTAATATCTTTGCCAAGAAAACCCCAAATTAGGCTCATGAGGAATTTGGACATGACTGAAATAACTAAACCAAGTTATTAAAGTTATTAAAGTTGACTATTGTACTAAGTAGAACCTAAAGGTTGGAAGGAATTGTGGAGTGACTTTAACAACATAGAAATCATTTTACAGAATCTCTACCAAATAATCATGTCTTTGCTTTATTCTTCTAAATTTCCACTTCTACATGAGTTATACCATGATTGTTGGCCAAATTCAATAAATAGAAAGGCCTTTCTTTATACTAAGTATAAACTAAATCTGCTTCCCCATAATTTTCATTCATCACTCTGTCTTTTGGAGTTGATATTGACCAAGACACAGTGAGATATAGTGGAAATGATGGTGGATTTGGAGTCAGAAGCCCTGAGTTCAAAACTCAAGTCTTGCAATTACTGTGTGACCAGCCTTGTGCAAATTACTTAGTCTCTTTGGGTCTCTCTCCATTTCCTCATTTGTAAAGATGATGGAGGTTGAATCCCAGCTTGGATGAATGATTGAGGAAGCATTTATTATTTGCATGCTATTTACTAAACACTAGAGTTATGAATAGAAAAGCAATCCAGACTCTGATCTCAAAGAGCCCACATTCTAATGGGGGAGATAATGCACACATGATGAATCAGATGGAAAGGTCCCATGGATTTTAGGGTGTAACTGCAAAACAGATAATCATGTCTCTTCATTACTGCTGATTCTACTAGTAAAACCTGAACCACTCAACAAAGTCAAGAACTTTCTTTTCTGGGTTTTCAGTAACTGTGGCTACACAGATGGAATTGGAGAGGATAATGCGCAGAATCTTCAGAAGTCAAGCCACATCTCCACAAGGGTTGCTTTCCTCCATGATGGCTCTGAGATGGGGCTGGCCTAGAAGCAAGAGCAATGGTCCAGGCATTACTGCTGTTCCCAAGTCCTCTTGGTTCTGGCTTGTCTTTATCCTAGACATAGATCCCTTTTGTCTCTTAAAAAAAAAGGACAATCATGAATTAAATGGTTGCGGGGGAGGGGGTGGTCCTAGGATGAGGCAACTCCTAGTTTGTCAATATTACTTCACACCAAACTAACTAATCATCTATGAAGTTTATCCTGTCCAAGCTTCCATTCACTCAGGGACTCACATAAGTTAGGTCTAGAGGCTTTTCTCTCACACTAATATCCAGAAGATAAGTTTTTATAGGTATTATCAAACAGTAAAGTATGAGAGAATGTGTATTCACTAATTCTAGGATGTCTGGATCAGAGATTTTTAACTTGGGAGTCCAAAGACCCTCCCAAAGAATCTATGGATAAATCTTTAGGTTATCTATGAACACGGATAAAAAAATACATCCTTGGTTTCCATTTGCAATCTTATTTATTTTATGCATTCAAAAACACTGTTCTGGGAAGGGATTCAGAGGCCTCATCAGACTCCTCAAGGGATCCTTGACATAAAAGAAGTTAAGAATACCTCCTCCAGAGCAAGGTTTTATGGGCAGTACCTTGAGAACCAAGAGTTATGTTCTGAATAAAGTTCTCTGAAGTTGCCAAGATATAATAATGCTAGTTAACTTTCTTTTCCTCCACCTAGGGCCTAGATTTGAAACAAAGAAACAAACCCACAGAGATGTGGTTTGAGATTCTGGGGCATATACCTCCAGTTCCCAAACGGAAACCCTAGATAAGGGTGTATGCCAACCAAGCAATTAATCAACAAGCATTTATTGAGAGACTACTCTATTCCAGCCACTAGGCTTGGTGCCAGGGATTTAGAGGCAAAAAGTAAACCATCTTTACTATAAAGGAACTTATATTTTCATGGAGAAAAAAACATTAGAATCAATCAGATGAATGTTTAGAATAGTGGTTCCTTAATCAATCAGTATTTGATGTTTTCTTAAGGCAAAGAGGAGTTTGACCTGTCAGGGAAAGGAGGCAACCTACACTCAGGACAGTTACAATCTAATCCTCCTCTTCACATTCTCTAGTTCATCATAATCCCTCTTAAAATGTCGCTCCTGCAGCTAATTCTATTCATCTCAAATCCCCTTACTCTTAACTTGATTCTTTACATCTAGACTCAATTTCTAGGAAGTTACAGGATCAGAGTTCAGGAGTTTGAAGATTGTCCCATTCTATAGAAATCCAAGTTGTGCTGACTTGTGGTCCTTGTCCAAAATTTGGAGGAACAACAGGTAAAAATTATGGAAAGGCATGTTGAGGGTCAAAATAATAATAGTAAAATGTACATAGTACCTACTGTATGCCCAACACTAAGGTAATGCTTTACAATTCTCATTTGATCCTCACATCTCTAAGAGATAGGTACTCTTATTATCTCTATTTTTCAAAGAGGAAACTGAGTCAAACAAGACTTAAGTGACTTGACCAGGGTCACACAATCAATAAGTGTCTGAGGCTGGATTTGAACTCAGGTCTTGCTGACTCCAAGCCCAACACTGTTTTCTACTAGGACAACCAAAACGTTTCCCAAGGGCTATATAAAAGAAGAATTGCCTTCAGTGTGTTCTCTCTTCCTGGAGATGTTCCAGCAAACTTGAGATGACTTCTCATTGAGGATATTACAGGAGGCATTCTGTGGCAGGTATGAGTTGGACTAGATAGAAGAACTTAGAGTCTTCTCCCTCTCCTCTGATATTCCTTTTCACACACCCTAAAATAGAGCCTTACTCTCCTAACCATCATTGATAACCCAAAACATTCCATCGCCCAACTCTTTGCTTCTGCAATGACTATCCCCTATTCCTAAATGCTTTTTCTCTCTTCATCTCCACTTCTAAGAATTCTAGGCTTCATTCAAAACTATGTTCAAATGCCACCTCCCACTGGAGACCTTTCTCCATCTGCACCTCTACCCCCAACTGCAACTATCTTTCCCTTTTAGATTACCTATATTCACTCTGGACCTATGTTGTTGCTCTTAGTTACTTATATGTGTTTCTTCCATTACAATGTAAACTATTTAAGGGTAGGAACTACTTTTGTCTTTCCTTGTATCCCCAGGATTTAGCATAGTGCCTGAGACATAGCAAGCTTGTTGCTAGTTGATACATGTTTTCAATCCTTCAGGGATTCCCAATTGGGTATCCCACCCATCAAGTGTCCTCTTTGGAATAAGTCTCTGCTTCCTGCTGGAATTCTTACAGTTTTTCTTTTATGATGTTCAAGATAATTGGCCTGTGTATTAAAATCATTCCACATTAGCTCCATGAAGACAACAGGCTTGTCAATCTGCAGAATAAGTGCCTGCCTATGTGGTAAGATGTAGGGGGCCTTCCTGGTTAGAAATCCCTCTCTCTTTAGTTTGTTTCTGATAAATGAAAATACATCATTACCCCAACCCCCTCAAATTAATCACTGCCTTCCTGCCTTCCCTTTACAATTCTAAAGGGATCATTATTTTTTAAATGCAATTTGCTGCTGAAAAATTATATCCAATACTTCAAAACCTTATGTGCTCTTGACTTCTGGTTTTTTATGTTCTACTTTGTTCCATCTTTTTCTGAGTTTCAATGCGCTTCCAGACTGCTCCTAAATTATGGTTTCTTCAAAGGTTTCAGGTTATTTAATAAAAAATATTTAGTTTAATGAAGTTTTTTAATATATTTTATTTTTTTAATTTTTTAGTCAATTTAGAACATTATTCCTTGGTTACAATAATCATATTCTTTCCCTCCCTTCCCTCCCCCCACCCTTCCCGTAGCCGACCTGCAATTCCACTGGGTATTACATGTGTCTTGATCAGAACCTATTTCCATGTTATTGATGGTTGCACTAGGATATTCATTTAGAGTCTATATCCCCAATCATAACCCCCTTGACCCATGTAATCAAGCAGTTGTTTTTCTTCTGTGTTTCTATTCCCACATTTTTTCCTCTGCTTATGAATAGTGTTTTTTCTCATAGATCCCTCCAAGTTGATCAGGGTCATTGCATTGCAACTAATGGAGAAGTCCATTACATTTGATTGTGCCACAGTGTATCAGTCTCTGTGTACAATGTTCTCCTGGTTCTGCTCCTCTCACTCAGCATCACTTCCTGGAGGTTGTTCCAGTCTCCGTGGAATTCCTCCACTTTATTATTCCTTTGAGCACAATAGTATTCCATCACCAACATATACCACAATTTGTTCAGCCATTCCCCAATTGAAAGGCATCCTCTCATTTTCCAATTTTTTTTTTCTGCCACCACAAAGAGTACAGCTATGAATATTCTTGTACATATATTTTCCTTATTTATCTCTTTGGGGTACAAACCCAGCAGTGCTATGGCTGGATCAAAGGTTAATGAAGTTTTAATAGCAATGAGTGACATATTCATCTAGGGCAAATGCCCTCTATGAAACTCAATTTCCTCATCTGTAAATGATGGGGTTGAACTAAAGGGATGATCTCTAAGTTCCTTAGAGTCCTAAGAACCTGGTCAAATGTAGTTGCCTAGAGGAGGTAAGAAAATAAGATAAGTCTCTAACATTTACTGTAAAGTATATAATCAACTTCCCCTCCTCATGACAGGAAGGCCCAGGATAGCATATAAACAATGGGAACCCAGTGGAGGAAAGGGCAAAAGGGGAGAAAAAGTCAGAAAAAAGAGAAGTGGGGGGGACAGACAGTTGTCCAGTTCACAGCTTTGCTAATGGCTGATCCTGCAGGAGTCTGGATAAATCTCTGTGTGAATCAACAGGAAATCTTAGGCTTACTCATTCCTGTAGCAGTCATGACTCATCAGGTGCACTGAGACAAGCCATTTTTTCTCTCTTAGGCTGAGCACTGTAGAATTTCCATGCCTCTCTATTCCCCAGGCCTGATATGTTCTCTCCCCATCTCCACCTCCTGTCTTCCCGGCCTTTCCTTCAAGTCTCTGCTAAAATCCCATGTTCTGCAAACCCTTGAATGTGAGTGCCTTCCCTCTGAGATTATCTCCAATCTTCCCTGCATTTTCCTTGTCTGGGTGTGCATAGTTGTTTGTAAGTTGTATATGCTGTTGGAGTGTAAGCTCCTTGAAGGCAGAGACTGTTTTCCCTTTTCTTAATAACTCTGGTGTTTAGTCCAGTGTGTAGTGTGCCTGGATGCTATTATTTTGCACACAAGGAAACTGGGGTTTGGAGAGATGTAGCAATTTTTCTCTTAAGTCCCAGAGAGAGTGAAAAATGAGAGAGGTACTGTTAGCGACAAAGGATGTTTGAAACTGCTTGAAGGTCCTCAGACAGAGGGAAAGTTATTTCCACATACAGTTATGCAACATGCTGTAAATAACCAATTGTATATTGTGTATTACCACATACTTCTGTAGCCTATATGAGCTCTGAGTAGTCTATTCCCACTCTCAAGGATATACCTCCCCTTCAGTACTCTAGGATTATTCCCTGAGTGGTCAGGAGTGATTTACTAACACCTTCTTCTCAAGCCCCAACTAGGGAACTTTTCCCTCTTCTCAGTCTTATCAGTTAAGAAGATTTTAGTCTAGCATTCTTAGTCTACTTTTTTTTAAAAAGGGATATTTATTGAGATGATATAATAAGGACAAATGATAGAAAAAGCATCACTCCCCACCCCCCATGCAAACTCTGTGACACATTTTCTTATAATAATATGTAGAATTGAGGGGAAAGTGGACTTAGCAAGTACATGAAGCAAAGGGCTAAGTCACATCTCCTAATTGCCGGAACTCCTTTTTCTTCCATTTGTGGGATGTTTGAGAAGTTCCCCCATCAGACATAGCTTTGGGGATTTTGTTTGTTTTCTGGGTGCCTTAAGAATCGATGAAGCTGTACCCTGTCTATCCTTGGCTGTTCCTGCAAACATTGCTGTCAGCTGATCTGGAGATACTACTAGAACACTGATGAGAAGATGGAATGTCCATCATCCTTTAAACCCTTCAAAGCTCACAAAGTTCTCCTAAGATCTGGCAGAGGAAGGCAAGCCTCTTCTGCCCCCTAATTCCCCCAAGTAAATTCTTCTTCAGAGATTTTCCCAGAAAACTCCAAGTTCTTGCATATACCAGGTTCTAAATTACCTTAATGATTTACAGACTATCTTTAGGACATAACCAAATTTCCTGGATCTATGTGGACTTTTCATGTTGTTTAATATCATTCAAGTTGCAAATACTTTTAGCATTTAGTCAAAAGCCTATGATTGAAATTGAGCAATCACTATTAATTAGAGAAATGTAAGTTAAAAAAATTCCAAGGTATACCTCACACTTATTAGACTGGCTAATTTGACAAAAAAAAGAAAAATGGTAAATGTTGGAGGGGATGTGAGAAAACTGGGATACCAATACGCTGTTGGTAGAGCTGTGAACTGATAGAACCATTCTGCAGAGAATCTGGAACTTTGCCAAAAGGGCCATAAAACTGTGCATACCCTTTGACCCTGAAATATCACTATTAAGTCTTTATCCTAAAGAGATCCAAGATAGGAGGAAAAGACCTACTTGGATAAAAATATTTATAGCTACTCTTTTTGCAGTGGAAAAAAAAAGGGTAATGAAGCATGTCCATTAATTGGAAAGTGGCTGAATAATTTGTGGTGTATGATTGTAATGGAATACCACTGTGCCATAAAAAAATGATGAACAAAATTACCCCAAAATAAACTTGGAATATTTTATAAGAAGTGATACAAAGTTAAGTGAGCAGAAACAAGAGAACATTGACACAGTCAGCAATAATACAAGATGATCAACTGTGAATGAATCAGCAATGGAGGATCCAGAACAACTCCATGGGACCAAAGATGAAAAAAGTTATCCAGCGCCTTAGAAGGAAATAACAGTCTGAATGCAGATTAAAGCATGCCATTCTTCCTTTTATTTCCTCCATGAATTTTTCTCTAGTACAAGTAAAATGCTTCTTCTTTCACAACACGGAAATAAGTATTAAATGATAATTCATGTACTATCTCTATCATATTACTTGATGTCTTGGGGAAGAGGAGAAATGGAAGGGAGGGAGAAAATATGAATGGCAAAACACCAGAAAATGATTCAAAATCATATTGAGGTATAAAAGTATCTTAGAAATTAAAAACAACAAAACAAGTTGATTAGGCATCTTTTCGCTTACTTTAAGAGAAATTTCACTGAGAAAATAAAACCTTGGTTTCACTTCCTGGTGGATGTCAGTTCCTTGAAGAGAGAGATCTCTTAATTTTTGTCTTTGCCCCCCTAGTGCCAACCATAATGCATAGCAAAGAGAAAGTACTTAAAAAATGCTTGTGCTTGATTAAGAAGCTAATGCAGCAATATTAATACAATGTTTGGAGGGTGCTTTAAGGTCTTCAAAGTGCATTACATTCCTGGTCTCATCTGAGAGGTAGTGTAATGGAGAAGGCACTGGACTTGAAATCAGGAAGATCTGAGTCCAAAATCCACCTTAGACTGTTATTAGCTCTGTTACTTTGGGCAAGTCACTTATTCTTTTTGGAATTCAGTTGTTTGTTTCTTTTTAATTCTCATAAAATGAGTTCCAGCAAGGTCCCTTCTATCCTTTAATCTAAGAATCTACCCACAACCCTGAGATGTGAACACTACAAGAATTATCCTCATTTTACAAATGAGGAAAGGTAGTTGTACAAATGAGTACAAGGTAGTTGTGGCCTGCATTGAATTAGGAAGTGATTGAGACAGGATTCAAACCCAGGTCCTTCTGAAACCAGAACCCTGGGACATTATTGAGCAGGCAGGAGGCATCTAATAAGTAAATGCCACTTGACTTTGAACTGAACTGAATCCAAGACCAGTGATTCTATCCACTACCGTAGGTTGCCTCTACAAGATAAACAGAGAATCCTAGATAAACATCTCTGGACTTGGCTGAATAGGTTAAGACCATATGCAATTACAGCTCCCCATCTGTGACTCTAAGTCTTACATAACCCAGAACACTGTAAATGATGCAGAAAGCATGAAAAGACAACATATCCATAGGGCCATTTTGAAAACAGAGGGATTTCCTATTTTAATGTGGATGAAAAACTGCATATTGCAAGTAATTCCATTTGCCACTTGAGAGGACGATGATTTTTCCAATTCGGCCCAGTTCATCTGGTCATAAACTTTTAAAAATACTTCTGACCCGCTAGCTCCTTAAAAGCCTTTGAGGGTAATGTTGCAGAACACCACACATCTTAGGGTGGGGAAGATGGACTGCATGCAGAAAAATATAAGCAGGGACTCTGTTTCTGTCAAAATAATGGAAAGAACATGGAATGCATTACTCCACAGGACAAGCCCATTTGATCTAATGGATGAAGCGAGGGAATTTAGACCACTTTTAACTCTTTAGTTGCTCAGTCTAAGAGAATGTCAGCTGCTGAAGTGCAGAGACGTTTTCTTTCTCTGTCTTTGTATCCCCAGGGGGTGGTACACAGTGGGTACTTAATAAATGCTTCTTGATTGAGTGGTTTAGGCATGCTGATCCCATCAGAAAGAGAATGAAGTTTTTATAAATTGACTGACTGTTCTGGAGGATTATTGGTATCAATGATCTACATTCTTCATCTGCTAATTTTGCTTACTGGTGAAATGCACAAACACAGATGGATAATAGATACTTGTCCCAATTTCAAGTAATTTTGAAAGAATAACCAAAAGAAAGAGATGGTTTCTCCCTGTAATGAGAGTGAGGAAGACGTCTACACATACATAAGCAAACACATACAAATTACACACATATAAATATATATACATACATAGTCTATAGAGAAACATGGAGATAGAGACAACTCCATCTATTTCTAGCTCTATCACTTCTATCTCTAACTCTATGAAGAAACCACCCAAGGTGAGGGAGAAAACTCGTTCAGAGGGAAGTTGGAAATAAGCAAGAGGAAGAGAAATTGATATCCATAAGAATGTAAGTTTCTTGAGGGCAAGGACTGCTTCTTATTTGTATTTGTTTCCCAGCACCTAGCACAGTGCTTAGAACATAGTAGGTGGTTCAGAAATGCTGAACTGTGGGACAGAATTGAGGAAAAACAGAGGTGAGGGCAAGGTAGGAAGGAGAAGAGAAGACTTAGGGACTGAGGCTGTAGGGGAAACCTTTATAATTAGTGGTATAGAGAGAAGCCAGGAGATATAACTTGGTGTCATTAGGATAAAGACATACAGAAAGAAGTTGAGGCAGTCCCAGCTGAGTCAGAGAAAAGGGGTGGAGGCAGATAGAAGAAAAGTCTGGGAAACATGTTCTGTCTCCATGGAGGGATATAAATGTCTTTGTTCACCCAGTGCTTTGTGGGATTCAGCAAACTCCTTTATAATTCTAGCTTAGCATTCCCTTAAATAGCTCCAAAGTATCATCATTAGCTGAAAATGATTATAAATCCCCAAACATTAAAGAAGAGGGGGAGTTCTCATACCCCTCTTCTCAAAGGTCAGCGTTATGTTTTCAAATCCTCTCCCCAGAGACTGTGAAGAGCATTTAATTATAGTGTTACCATGAAAGCCAAAGTTAATATAATTACCACTCAGGCCAAAAAAAAATGTGGGGAGAAATCATATAGCTATTTTCCAATTCAAGTTTGGTTTAGAAATCTAAACTGGGGCATGGGACAAATGTATCAGAAAAGAGAATGGCATCTTAACTGCCACGGTAAATGGGAGAGAAAAAGAGAATTGACAAAGGGAATGTACATCTATCAGTTCATCTAAAGTAAAGAGTAGTTAATATATTGAACAGTAGTAAAGCCTAGAAAAAACCCTCATAGGCTCTAATAATAAATTGAATCTAATAAAATGAAATTCAATAGGGATAAATGTAAATCTTGCACTTGGGTTCAAAAAATCATCTACAAATACAGGGTGGAGGAACCCTGTAGGACCATCATTCATCTATAGTACCATGGAGTAAACAGTGTGATACAGCTACCATTTCATGTCTGAGTGTATCCTGGATTGAGTCTCTCCTCCCATATTATCTATCTGGCTGCCTATCTACTTGTGGATACTACCAAAGTGTCTTCCTTCTGTTCACTGCCTTGGTCAGAATACATTTGCAATATTGCATTCAATTTTGGGGACCATGTTGAAGGAAGAGCATTGTAAAACTGGAAAGTATTAAAAGAAAAGCAATCATAGTAGTGAAGGATCTTCTATGATCATGCCATATGATTACCTTTGGAAGTAACTAGGGAAATTCAGCCTGGAGGAAAGAAATTTTGGAGAAAGAGGAAGACCTAATAACTTTTCTTGAGTGTTTGATGGATTATCCAGCAGAAGAGGGAAAAGCCTTGTTCAGTTCCATACCAGAAGGCAGAACCAAGAGCAAAGGGAATTAGTAGTAAAGAAGCAACAAAATGTTTGCTCTAAATACAAAAATTCTAACAATTAGATTTATCCAGAAGGAAATGGGCTGACTTGAGAGATAAATAGGTGGGTTCCTCCTAGTTTGAGTACTTTGAGCACAGGGTGGGTGCAGAGGGTTTGAGCAAAGAGTGAATGACCACTGTTCAGATAGGATGCAGACGGGATTTTTGTTCAGCTGAGGATTGGATTAGATGACCTTTTAGGTTCCATCTAACTAAAATTCTGTGATAACAACAAAGATGTTGCTAGATTGGCATGTGTATGTATTTTGTGTGTGCTGATTAGATCAGAACTCTTAGCTCATTTAAACCTTAAAAATGTGTTCTTTGTGGTGGCAAAGAACTAGAATATGCCCATCTACTAGGGCAAGGGATGCCCAAGAACTAGGGATGCCCATCAATTGGGGAATGGCTAACCAAATTGTGGCACACAAACTGGTTAATTTTTTTAAAGAGTGAAATGAGCAGAAGCAAGAGAACATTATCTAGAGCAACAGAAATAATGTTTAAAGACTGGCTTGTATATGTCCACCTCCAGAGGGAAAAAAATTGATACATAGAAACAAGCAAGACAAAGTTTTATATATGTGCATACATTTTTGCTAAATGATGCCTTCTCTAGCGCAGGGAAGGGAGAGAGAAAGGGAGATAACTGGACATTGTAATGTAACAAATTGATTTTTTTTTTTAAAGAGTGTGTTTAACAAAACACTATAGCCAAAATGGTTGAGAACTACTATGGAGACCTGATTGATCCAAGTGACCATACTTAAGTCATCTAAAAGAGAATTCTCACCATCTCACAGGGTCAATAGTATGGTTATACTAGAGCCAGATCACACTGTTTCCTAAGAGCTAATTTGTTAAATTTTTGGTGTGTGTTCACTTCAGAAATCAGCAAAGACTACAAATCAGGACTTGACTAACTTTTGTTGATTGACTACTTTTCAAGAAGTGATGAAAAATGTTAATGGTGCATATTAAAACTAAAAATACATATTTCTTTTTTATAGTTGTTAAGCACTTATCAGTACACTCTGGTCAATCAATGTCTTAGGCTATTATTATAATTTATGTACATAGAACATCTTCCTTGATAATCCATCCCTTGTAACAAAGAATGAAAAAGAGAAAAGGAAATTAGTTTAGTAATACTAATGAAAACATCAACCAAGTCTGAAAGTAAATGCACAGTTCCACACCATATTCCCTACCTCTACACCTCTTCTCTTCTTTAGGGCTTCAATTGATCATTAGAATTACATAGAATTCACTTTTAAAGTTTTCTCTTCTTCTTTCCATTTATGTTATTGATATTCCTGGGCACAATTATTTTACTGGTTCTGCTTGAGGCACTTCATGTCTATTCACATAAATTTTCCCATGCTTCTTTACAAAACAGTTTTAAATGGAAGCTACTCATTGAATTTCAAGTATGTTTAGGCAGGTTTGGAATTCCTCCATTTCCTCCCATCCTTGAGAAGTTCTTTCATTCTCTCTCTCTCTCTCTCTCTCTCTCTCTCTCTCTCTCTCTCTCTCTCTCTCTCTCACACACACACACACACACACACACACACAAATAAAGGAATTGCTTTTAATCATCTTAATCCATTGCTGATTCAAGATATCTTATGGGAAAGTATTTGTGATGCTGGGTAAGTTGAATAACATGTGTCTAAGCAGCTAAAAGCTTTAGCCATTCTAAAAACAAAAGAACTACTACTACTAATTATTATTATTATCATTATGTAATTTTCTGTATCTCTAGCATCTACTTTCACTTGGGAGGTTTAAAATCAACTGTTTCAACGTGGGTGCTATTCAGATAAGTCCCAGTAAATGGATGATTGCTGGATCATCAAATTATTTAGCTCCTTTTGTGTAACAGCTTGCTTAGCAGAGCACTATTGGATTGCCATGATAAAGGAAAAAATAAAAAAAGAAGAGCCAGGGCCTTCTTTAAGATGAACATTTCCTCTCTTTAAATACCCAGATGTTTTCTCAAGACAATCCTTTTCTGAGAATCCCAGAATCTGGGAATAGAGAGGGCCCATCAAGAAGCATGAACAAAAATCCTTTCTAGAGCATCCCTGAGAAATGGTTGCCCAGTCTTTGTTTGGGTGTAGGTGGACACATTCAAGGTATCTGTGTGGTTGGCTGAGCCAAGCTCGTCACCAGAAACCATGCCCTTTGGAATTCTAATCTTAGCACAGGCACTGCGAATTGAGCTCCAGCCTCACTGAATCCCTGTCTGCCTCCAGGTTCCAGCTAGGAGAAAACAAAATAATATTCCAGGCACCTCAGCACAGCTGTGAGGATTAATAAACTGCATTTAAAGTCACCCTCTTTCATTTCTTTACAGGCAAGCTACAATCACAGAATTATCAGAAGTGACAGATGGTAGGGTTTGTCCAGGAACCACAAACTGAGTTCTTCAGGGCTTTAATGCTCCTCCTCTTCCCAACTGCCTGCAAATTCTGTGGCAGAGGAAACAGAGAACTGGCCTTATACACAAGGGGTTCTGGGTTTGAGTCCTGCCTTTGACATAACCTGCCTTATTTCACTTTGGTTAAGATATTTAATCTTTTAGGGTTCTGGACTGTTCTCTGACTATTAATTATAGAACAAGTGTCCATGGACATTGGTGGGAGAAAAAGTTTTTCTCATAAAAATTCCCTCTAGAATAAGACCACACAGCCAATCCAGGCCAAAGTTAGCAATATTTGATCCATCTGAAAGGCCTACCCTTCTGTGGATACGGCCTTGGTTAATGTCCTAGCTTCTCAGAGCTAGAACTAGGAATTTTTATATTTGTAATAAGATGGGTGCCAGAGAGGTGCAGGACAGCTAAAAGGGCAGGAAGTGCTTCCTGGGACAAAGTGAAGTTTTGAACTGATGCTGGTAGAGGTAGGGATGGTTCAGATGGCTGCCAAGGTGAGAATGCATCTCAGGTGAGTCTGAGAAGCAAGAGTTCTCACTTGAGGTGAGAGGAAAGAAGTATTCCCTAGAAGACTTATATGAAGTACATTTTAGCATTCTCAGACAAAATCCCATTTGCCCCAACCCAGTTAAATCCCAGTAATATCATTTACCTAGAAGGGGATTCTAGAAACAGATTTATGGGACTGAAGTATATTGCTTTTGGATTCTCCTACAAATATCAACAAAAATAATTTTTTAAACTCGATTCTTAACAACTTTGTGGGATTTGAATACGGTCCTAAGCCCTAAATTATAAAGCAGTTTGTATAAACAAAGCTAATTGCCATGCTACCCTGATCCCCTGAGCCATGTTGGAAGAATAGAAAAATAAAAGCTCCTGGTGAGTTTCTTTGAGATTAATCTATTTTTCTTGCTTGCCTTTCATTCTAGAGGGACAGCTTCAAAAAGTGAAGGGATATTTCAGGGCACAGGTTAATTAACTGTTCCAGCTCACCGCTGAGACTCACAGATCAAGTGGGCTCACTTTACAGTGTGGACACATGGGTCCACAGGAAGCTAGAGTGAAACCAACTATCCATCTCACCCTTGAGTGGCAGTGGAGAACATTTTGATCCCGCCATGTCAATCACTGGCACTGGACTGGAATCGAAGTGTAGTTGAGATAAGGGCATTTGTGAATAGTGTAGAGATGCCTTAATCCCTCCATTATCTGAGTTCCCAGAAGAATCTATCACTCCATATGAGTGAGAAGTCACAGTAATGATGAAGAGAGAGCCAGAGGAAGTTAGACTGAACTGTTAGCTGTTTCCTACATTCAACACATCATGTCCCTCCTCCCTGCCCTCTAGGATCAGTACCATCCTTCTAAGCTCAGTTTAGCTACAGTGTCCATGAAGCCCCCTTCTGCTCTCCCTCTCTTGGGTCCTTGTTGAGCAGAGACTACCCCTCCAGATATATAGATATATATGGACATATATATAAATATACATATATTTATATTTATATCTGAAGCACTTTGCTGATCTCTTTTTTTGCCCTCATCATTGCCTACTTTGTGCTATACTTATCAGGGTGCCCTTGAACTTAGTTTCCTTGAAGGACGGCAAGATTAAATTACTGCTTCTAATGATAATGGAGGTAGCTAGGTGGTTCAGTGAATAGAATGCTGGGGATGGAGTTAGGAAGATCTGAGTTCAAGTTTGGCTTCAGACACTCTGGCTATATGAATCCAGGCAAGTCACTTAAGCCCATTTGCCTCAGTTTCCTCATCTATAAAATGAGCTAAAGAAGGAAATGGGTAACCACTCCAGTATCTTTGCCAAGTCTTCCCAGTCACCCAAACTGACAACTAAGATATCCCCAAGTCCGTCCTCACTCTTTCTCATTCCCTTACAGAGGCACAAAAAGTCAGACATGACTGAATGAACTGAACAACAACTAATGATGATTGTGGGGCAATGCAGTGGAGTGGATAGAGAACTGGCTTCAGAATTAGGAACCAATCTGATATTTTCAAAAGGAGCCCCAGGTGCCATAGTGAAGTAGAATGATTGCAGTATTTGGACTATGAGGACTTGGGTTTGAATCCTAGCTCTAACATGACCATTTTGATTATGGTAGATCATCAAACCTCCTTGGATCTCAGTTCCCTCATTTGTGGAATGGAGCTTAGATTAAATGGCTTCTATGTCTTTTCCAGCTCTAAATCTATTATGTTATGGCAGATAATTCATAATAACATATGCATTTCTATGCATGAATATTGATACCAAATTATTATCACAGTGTAACTTAAGGTGAGAAAAATTAAATACCAAGAATACATAGAAAATCCTCTTTCTCTTAATATTCCTTAAAGTGATAAGTACTAAAACTTTGAGACTATCAGTTAGTTGGCCTGTATTTAGGAAGTCTTTGCTACACTGGAAACATGCCAGCTGTCTGTTCTTGGTTATAATCCAGCCATAAATAGAACAAATCCTGGATCTCTCTCCCTTAAGGGCTCTGTTCCCCCTTCCCCCTCTCCCCATCCAATTTTCTGCTCTGGAAACTTCAGCATTGTATAAACAGAAAAGTGCTGAGTTTATGATGAAAGAACCCAACACTGCATCCAGACCTTCCCACAATCCTAAACCAACATTCCTGTAAACCAGGCAATTCTGGTCCTCTTCCATTCTCTTAGCACCCCCAAGCTGTAAAGGATCATTGAAATAGAGGCAAAGTATTTCTTTTCTTTTTTTTTCTCTAGTATTTACTGAAATGGATATTTTCCTGGGAAGTCATATACAGAAATGGCACAGGATGAGAACACAAAGAGAGATTGTCATCTACCTAACTACTAACTAGGGCAAAGCAAATGAACTTTTTCTCCAAGGTACTAAAATTTAGAAGGTGCAAACATTTAACATGTATTCCTTCAGAAGAGCAGAATGATTTAGAGGATATGATTAATTTACAGTTAAAAAGATCTCAATTTAGAGGGTACAAATACTTACCACTTACTCCTCCAAGTAGAGTAGAAGGAAGTAAAATGAGCATGAGATTTGCTCTGATGCCAATGGGATAAAATACAAGAATGGAAGTGGTTTGGATTTTGTAAGATTATTGAGACTAGATTTTATCCTATTTACTTCTGCCTCTCCTCTTCTATTCCATAAAGAACTTACCAACCCACCACGTCCCTTCCCTATTACCTCTCCCACCAACTTTTTGAAGACCAGTCACTCGGCTTCCTTCTTATTCATAGAAATACCTCATAGGATCATGGATTTAGAGCTGGAAGAGACCATGGGTGCCATTTTGTCCAAGTACCTCATTTGAGGTCCACAAAGGTTAAGTGATTTGCCCAACGTTATAAAGGTAGTAATGATCAGAGACAAGATTTGAACTCAACTTCTAACTCTAGAAACATTGGTCTTTCTACTGGATATATTTTGGGTATATAGTTTTTTACATGTCTCCCTCATCAGAATGTAAGCTCATTGAGAGTAGGGACTTTGTTTCTTCTTTTCTTTGTATCCTACTATGCTTAGCACAATGTCTGACACACAGTAGCTACTTAATATATATTTGTTGATTGACTACCATAAAGATGAGTAATCTCAGAGCTTCTTTCCCATTCCTATCTGTATGGGAATAAGATGAACTGAAGCTTCTCTACTAGAGAAGAAAGAACATGGGACCCCATAACCTAGACAGTTCCAGAGGACCCTTCCAACTCAATTTCTGGCTCATAAATCACCATGGTAACTAATTTTCCCTCCTGCTCAGCTGCATGTGTCTTTATTTCTTGAATTGTTTCTGCCTCACGATGTACTGAGTTGCTGTCAGTGGGCTCCTTTCAAGCTGCTTGCCCCAGCACTGTTCATAATGCTTGTCTTGGGAACCTTTATTCCGACTTACTGCTCTGACTCTCTCTGGGGTCATCAGGGAATGGGAAGATTGGTTACTTCTGCTTGTCTCCTTGCACAAACAGTAGCTAAAATCCAAACAGAACCCAAGTTCCAAATCCCCCTTTTTTGTGTCTTCTATCTTTGGACCAGCTACCTAACCTCTAGTTTGGCCTTTCACCAATAGTACAAAGCCTGAGGCTAACCAAGTCCCTCATGCTATGAATAACAGCTTAGAAATATATATATTTAGAATAGGAAGGGACCAAAGAGGTCAGTTAGTTCAACCCTCTCATTTATATTTGAAGAAACTGAGGCTTAGCAAGGTCATAGACTCCATAGGATCATAGATATAAAGTTGGAATAGACCCATCTAGGGGCCATTTAGTCCAGAACTCTTAATAAAGAAATCGAGACCAAGAAAGGTCATAAGAGCATGTATATAAAGTTTGAAGGACCATGTAATTAAAACCCCTCACTTCATAGGGAGAATAAATGACCTGCCTACCATCTTACAGGACATAAGCATCCCAGTGACTTGTCCAAAAGAACATAAAAAGTCAAGGTGAGAGCTTCTGACCTCTAGTGCTTATCCTCTCTCTAAAGCTACTGAAAGGACTGGGGTGGAGATACATGACCAAATGTTTCTCTCTGCTTCTCCTCATCTCCAAATAACTTGGTTAAAAAGAGAATTGATTCCAAGGTGCCCAGTCCACTTGGATGCCCCTGAACTTAGGCCACGTGAGGCTGGATGCTGCCAAAATAAACCAGTCAGGCATGAATTTAAATGAAGCCTTCTCTATTCCTCCCCAAAGTAGACCACAACAGACATGGGGAAGAGGTCAACAAGGCTGCATGAGTCAAAGGCAAGAATGGATGGGGCTGTCCTTTTGGGCCAAATGAAAATAGAGAGTGGGATTTTAGAGAGGGAGAGCATAATTGGCTCAAGCTGGAAAGTAGCCAGGATAATACCAATTCCTGGGAAATATGCCATGGAAAATGCAGTAGCTGAAAATTGCCAGACCTCCATTTTTTTCCCCTTCCTTCTGAAAGAGAATTGGAGACCTAGAGCACTGTGTTAAAGTATCAAGAGACAAGAGCTTCATCTCTTCCTTTGGACATCTGCCAATCACTCATGGATCCAGACCTCTGCCCTGTGTTCCTCCCATTCCTCTTTACTAAAGGGAGCTGACAAGGGTGAGGCACGGGGGGTACCCCTTAAATTACAGACATTCATGGTAGTTCCCATGAGCCACTTGTTCATTATCCCAATGGGGAAAATTGGCTTGAATTCAGGTTCTATTTAACTTTTTTTCCTTGAAAAAGAGCCAAGAAACCTCACACTCCTGCTTTGACAGCTACTAGTTACAAAGAGTCCTCACTTTTGTGCCTTTTCTTAATGGTGGCATCTATATGCCACCCACAGGGTAACATCAGGAGGCAGTGAATGAGGTACAGTGGTCTTCACAGTACTGGGAGGTTAAAGGACTCGAATTCAAATTCTACTTTAGATACTATCTGTGAACCTTTGAGAATCAGGACCTTAGTTTCCTCCTCTGTTAAAGGAGAGCGCAGAATTAGGTGAATATAGAGGTTTCCTATGGCTCTAGGGCTATATTACTATGCATAATGTTGCTAGGTGGTTTGGCAGGGTACTTACTGAAGTTGGATATGACCTGACAGAAATTTACATCTCAAAAAAAATCACATATCCCCAACTTTACAAGGATTCATAAAATAATGGACCAAGATTTGGAAAGGGCCTCAAAGATCATTTTATCCATCCTGGACACTCCTTTTATGCATGCATTTTAAGAATAAGAAAAATGAGTTGTTGAGAGGTGAATAATTTGCCCTAGGTCCTACAAGGGAAAGCAAGGTGGTGTGGCAAATAGAGGGCTGGGCTTGGAGTCTGGAAGACCAGAGTTCTAATTTGGCTGCAGATATTTATAGCCTGTGTGACCTTGGGCAAGTCTTTCAACCCTGTTAGCCTCAGGTTCCCCTTCTGTAAAATGAGCTGGAAAAGGAAATGGTAAACCACTCTAGAATCTTTGCCAAGAAAACCCCAAATGGGATCAAAAAGAGTCAGATGTGACTGAAACAACTAAACAACAACCACCACTACCATAAAAGGTAGTAAGTGACAAACTAGGATTTGAACTCATATACTGGATACTCCTATCACTATTTCATGTGGCTTCAATTTATTGAGGGGCAGTATACTCTAAGTCAAGCTACATAATAATCCAGAGAGCCCAACCCAATGCCTTGTTGCAAAGTCAATATTCCAGGAGTATGCACTGAATGAAGATATTATTATTATTATTATTATTATTATTATTATTATTATTATTATTATTATTATTATTATTAAGGTGCCTGCTCAATGCCACTGCAAAGGTTGGAGACATTCTCCATCTCACCTCTAGGCTTATGCACAGGCTGCTCCCATGCCTAGAATGCTTGCTTTCTTCACTTGGAACCCTTGAAATTTCAAGTTTCCTAGAAGACTCCGCTCAGGGGCTACCTCCCATATGAGGCTTTTTCTGATACTCAATGTTCCTCTAAATTACCTTGCATTTATTTTGCAAGAAAGTATTCATTTTGTACTACCTTGTTTGGGAGTATGCTGTTTCCCCTGGTAGACTGTAAGCTCCTTGAGAGGAAAGGGTGTCTCATTTTTATCTTTTAGCATTTAAAGAACAAGGATGGTAGCATAGAGAGTGGATATCAAGAAGGTCTGGGTTTTAAGTTCTGCCTCAGACCCAAACTTGTGACCCTGAGTAAGTCCCTTGGCCTCTGTGTAAAGGAGATAATAAGAGAATCGACCTCACAGGGTTGTTGTGAGTATTGATCATTGTAAAGCACTTAGTACAATGCCTGGCACATAGTAGGCACTTAATGTTATCTAGAATTATTTTATTATTGTTAGAGTTCTCATTGGAGTCAAGAAGACATAGGTCATGCCTCTGCATATACTAGTTACGTGGCCCTGGGCAAGTCATTTATCCTTTTAGTGATCAAGACGACTCTTTCAGACTATAAATTGTGGTTAAAGGACTGATCTGCCTCAGTAGAAGAATCTTCTCACCAAAAATCGCCTGTGTTGCTGAAACCACAGGTCCAGTCCAAAAAATAAAATCTTTTTATTTATGTCTGCATGTTACCACTCTGCAAAAGAGGGCAGCTGCTTGAGGGCAAGAACTCTTGCTTTTGCCTTTCGTGTGAATTTAATATAAATTATACCCCCTTATTCTGTTTGAAAACCCACTTTGATCAGCTTCAACGCCACCCTTTGACTAGGCGTGCACATGGGAGGATGCCAGAGGTCTCCTGGTTCTTGGAAGGGGCTGGCCTCAAGTACCCTGTGACTCCCGGTGCCTGGAAGCTTGGGCTCTGACCCAGTCTAAGGTCAAGACTATCCAGCCAGAGTTCAGTGTTCACAGTTATGTTAATTTTTTTGGCTTTTCTTTCCTTTCACATCACTGTAGTCATTGCAGTTATTGTTTTCCTGGTTCTTCTTACTTCGTTTTGAATGGATTAGACTCTTACGATAAGAAAATTCTTTCAGGTACTAATTCTTGGAAAAGAGGGAGTGTAACCTCATCCAAGGGGCATTCGATTTTGATTTAGGGAACCGAAGTGTAAATTTCAGCTGTTTCGATCACTTCATTGGGGGCTAAGTGGCACAATGGATAGAATGCCAGAACTGGAGTCAGGAAGACTCAAGTTCAAATCAAGACTCACATTCCCTCGTTTCTTCATCTGCAAAATGAATTGGAGCAGGAAATGGCAAACTACTCCAGTAGCTCTATCAAGAAAACCCCAAATGGAGCGTGACGAATCAGACATGACTAAAATGACTGAACAACAACAATAAATCACTTCATCTCCAGCATCCTCTGTTTCTTCATTAATCACTCAAGAAGTATTTGTGAAGGCTTACTATTTTCCAAGTATTGCCAAGAGGGTTGAAGATATCCACAAAGGCAAAGATGTCTTCCAGGCCTACATGTCATGTGAAAGAAAGGGAGATTGCAGTAGTCCTCAGGGCTGAAGTGGAACCTTAGAAGTTCTTTGGGAGAGCTGAGAATGCTGAATAGACAAAAGGAGAAGGTATTTCTGGGATGGAGTGACGTAGAGAGGTGGATATGGGAAAATCAGGAGATGAGAAGTAGGTTTGCCTGAGGGTGAGAAAGGCATGGGGATAAGGGAAGGGAGATAAGCAAGGCAGCAGCTCATTAGAAGATGATAGGGACCTTTTTAAAGAGTGAGGAAATAGAATGACTGTGCATGAGACATCTTTTTTAATGACTGTGGGAGAGAATGTAAAGAGCACTGTGAAGTGGAGACGGGCCAAGAAGAAGAATTTTATAACAATTCAAAATCAAATGACTAAGTCCAGCAGCGTAATGAGGAAGGTGCAGGTATGGCCTAATATCATTCAGAAAGGAGCAGTAGGGTCTGGAAATGATTCATTTTTTTTTAAGAGAAAAGTATAGTGAAGACCTAACATTGCTGATAAGATGAGTTTTTGTTCAGTCATTTTTTTCAGTCATGCCTGACTCTTTGTGATCCTATTTTGAGTTTTCTTGGCAAAGATACTAGAATAGTTTGCCATTTTCTTCTCCACCCTTCACCTATAATTCTGTTTTTAAAATATTTTCATTTTTGTTTCTTTTTCACCCTTCAAAAATGGAAGCTTAGTTACAATAAACTTTGTCAAGTCACAGAAGATAAATTTTAATGTAGGAAGAGTAGTTTGACTGAGAACTGTGCCTTGTCCAATCCTTTATAGTGTATAATAAAAAGGGGAATTTCCCTTTAAAAGGAAGAGAAATTGCAGAGAACTGTATAGAAATAATATGACTAGAAATAGAGCGGAATTATTCTAATAAAAAGAGAAAACAAGGGACATCTAGATACTTCAATTGAGAGAGACAGGCTTGAGGTCCTGGGTTTAAATCTGGCCTCAGACACTTCCTCCATGTGTAACCTGGGCAAGTCACTTAACCCCCATTGCCTTAGCTCTTACCCATATTCTGCATTGGTAAAAAAAACTTAATATCAATTCTAAGATAGAAGGTAAGGGTGGCAACAACAAACTGGATAGGAAGTTTGTTTCAATTCTCAGAAAAATCTAGAATGGGTCAGTAAAAGATTTTGAATATTTGGAAAAGGACACAGTGGTCACTTAAGAGCCAACTTGGGTTTGTCCACCACAGGTCACGGTGGAGGAAGAGAATTTCATTTTGGGACAGAGTTGTCTAATAGGTCAAAGAAAATGGTGTAGACATAATATTCTAGTGTTTTAATTTGGCATTTTCCAAAGTCTCTCATACTTTGCTTGTGGACAAGATGGAAAAATAAGGGATAGGTTCAGATAGGAGGCTCCAGAATGGGTTAAATGACCAACTCTCAAAACCATTTATTATTGGATTGATATTTGTTTGGAGGAAGGTCTCTAGTAGAGTTCCCCAGAGGTCAATTGTTAGTACTCTTCTTTTGTATTACTTTTAACTTGGCTGAAGACATGGATAGCACGTGTGTCAAAATGACACAAAGCTGGAGAGAGTAATGAAATGTTAGATCAGTATCCACCTAAAAAAGGCATTGGAAGATTAGAATGGTGAGTTCAATCTAATGAGAGGATA